>NC_136953.1:4744027-4779027 GCF_949987615.1 Pollachius pollachius | reverse complement strand
AAATCATACAATGGGATTTTCTGGATTTTTGTTTTAGATTCCATCTCTCACAGTTGAAGAGTACCTATGATAAAAATTCTTCTACATGCTTTGTAAGTGGGAAAATCTGCAAAATCGGCAGTGTATCACATACTTGTTCTCCCCACCGTATATATATATAGGAATATATTGTGTATATATATAGTTTAATGTATTCTGACGTTTTTCAATGTGTCTTGCACTTATTAAGTCATTGTTTCTTGTTCTTGTTTCTTCATGGTCTTTTGTCAAATGTTTGATTTCGAATGCATAGGCAGAGTATGAGTCTTCCTATACCGAGAGGATACATCTGTTGCATTATACGGGCAGATTTCATCATACATCTGGTTGAATTGAAAAAATTAAAGGGCCAGTGCACTGAAAAAACAAATGTTCCAATTGACTTATGATGGTGTAGCCATGCATGTTGTTTTATTGTTAATATGTCAATTTGTTTTTTTATTGAAAATACTTTGTATAGATGAATTATCCCCAAACTTGTCATCGTAACACCTTTGAAATAAACATGACTTAACATGGCAGATACCTGTGTATTGTTTATCATATGCGGTAAGAGTGTAACATTTTCAACTCAGTTCCTTGGTAGCGCCTAGTTACAGTACACTTCTGATGGAAAAAATGATGTGTATGAAAAACACTTTTCTTATCTATTGTTACTATTATATTGTTTAAAATGTCTGCATATATTAAAAAAATATATAGTGTATAAAAAGTGGCTGGTAAAAAAGGTGAGTGGCTGGTAGATTTTTTAATCTACCTGCCACAGTGGCTGGTGGGCAAAAAAGTCAATTTCCATCTTTGTGGTGTGTGTGTGTGTGTGTGTGTGTGTGTGTGTGTGTGTGTGTGTGTGTCACGCCCCCCCCCCCCCCCCCCTCCACTTTGACCTCCTAGCGGCGGCCAGCGTCACAGTCTCTCCCCCTAGATACACAGGCACGGTTCCAGGAACTCCTCCTCAGATTGTTCCCCTCACCTCGTGTGAGGTATGGCCGACTCAGAGAGCTCTTCAGTGCGTTCCTCGTTGAGTTAACGCCTGTCTGATTAAGCGCCTGTTGCAGACCTTTCACCCAGTTCGACGACCCACATGCTACCGTACCATCGCCTAACTACCGGAGCAATAACAAAGCCCGTCCCAGTCTGCCTGCCCCATCTTGTCCCTGCCTCACCAGTCATTATCAATTATTTATGTCTTCAGTGAATTCCTTTTTGATTTAAATTCTGTGTGCTTGTTCTCTTCGCTGTGCGTTTGGGTCCGCTCTCATAACAGTGTGTGTGCCTGTGTGCCTGTGTGTACACGTGTGTACGTGTGTGTGTACGTGTGTGTGTGTGGGGGGGGGGGGGGGGGGGGGGGTGAAACAGAAGATGTGGAAGAGAGAGAAGAAGGATGTTCTTTCTCAAGAGAACAAGTGAGTAACTAGCAGCCATGTACTCCAGCCAAATGGGAACAATTAACTGATCATCTGATCTAATAATAGAAACATGGTTTCCAGTAACACAGCTGAGAAACAAGAAATGACGCAGAGAAGTCATGGTCATCAGGCGCTGATAGGCTTATAGCCAAACAGAAAGTGCCTTGTTGCCATAGGCGGTGGAACTGCTGTTGAATACAGCCATCCCACACAGGGTACAATATAGATAGATAGGCACAACTTTATTCATTCCTTTGATTCCTTTGATTCCTTTGATACAGGACAGCAGCCGTGGAAGACACAGGATATAATACAACTCAATAAAAATACTACTAGTGCTAAGAAAAACAAAAATAGTTGCTTAAGTAATGACAAACAGAGCTAACAGGTGTGTGTGTGTGCGCCCGTGTGTGTGTGTGTACGTCTGCGCGTGTGTGCATGCGTCCCGAGTGCGTATGCGTGTGCGCGTGAGGTCTACCTGCAGGTGTGTGCGCAGGAAGGTCTTGCGCTTGGTGAACTCGTAGTTGTTCCTCATGAGCAGGTAGAGCAGGCCGGCGGCCTCGGCCCGCAGCGAGCCCAGGCGCGACACGCAGCAGGTCAGCGCCTCACAGCACAGCGCCGCACACAGGGTCACCCGGCCCTTGAACAGCACCACCGGGAACTGGGGAGGGGGGTGGGAGGTGAAGAAGGGGGGAGAGGAGAGGTGTAGGGGGGAGAAGATAGGGTGTGAGGGAGGGAGGGAGGGGGAGATGAAGGGGGGGGAGGGGTAGAAGAGAGGGTGCCAGGGAGGGTGGGGGGGAACATTGGGAGACGAAGGGGGGGGGGAGTTGGAGATAAAGAAGAGGGGGAGAGGAGAGGCGGTGGGGGGAGACGCAGGGGTGTGAGGGAGGGAGGGAGAGTGTGGGGGGGGGGAGTGGGCAGATGAAGGAGGGGGGGTAGGGTAGGGGGGAGAGAGAGACGGAGAGAGAAGGGGAACGAGAGAAGGGAGGGAGAAAGCGAGAGATGGAGATTGAGAGAGAGGACAGAGTTGAGTGGAACAGTATTGATAAAACAAGGGCATGGGTACACAGCACAGTGGAGCACAGCCTGCACAGCCATGGTCATGCGGCAGCTTGAAATATGGTATTTGACAAGTTACACATGACGCACTGAGACACATAAACCCTGTTCTGTTGACTCAGGACACTTCAAGGCAAACTCTGCTAATCCAAATTGTTTGTTATGTCGATGTTATCACTGACTCTTCACACACTGACACATACACACACACACACACCCTTACATACACACAAGCACGCAAAAACATCCACACTTAGTTAGCTGGTTAGTCCAATAAGAAAATACTCAGTTTAACTCATTTGTATATCTAGAATGTTGCAAAAAAGAACGTGTGTATGTGTGTATGTGTGCGTGTATGTGTATATATGTGTGTGTGTGTGTGTGTGTGTGTGTGTGTGTGTGTGCGTGTATGCCTGCGTGCGTATGTGTGTGTTTCATCCACCTTGTTGATGAAGGCCCGCAGCGCCGCAAAGACGTGTCTGAGCGCTGCTTCTGATTGGCCAACCTTCAGGAAGGTCAGGTAGACGTCAAACACCTTCTTCATCAGCACGTTGTGACCGTCGTTGTCCAGCAACTTGTTCTGAGGATCCCCCCCCCACACACACACACACACACACACCAAATATGTTACCTATTTTCTCTGTGTAATGTAATATAGGTTGAAGATGTATATATGACAAATATGTGTGTGTGTGTGTGTGTGTGTGTGTAAGAGTGTGAACGAGATGTGTATGATATCATATCACTGCTAGAATCATGTGCAAAAAAGACACAAACAACTAACACATCTCTGCACACAAATCATTATTGCAATCAGTTTTGTATTTATGACTCACATAGCACGACTGTCGTCATCAATGCCAGCTGTACTTTTGTTTGCTTTTCACAGCTCTTGGTTAAATGTGAGCTTGCATCAGGTGACCCAAGCACTTGATGATGTGTTGGCGGCCACAAGGTTTCCGCTCTCAACTTAATTATGCACTCATTTCGGAGAAGTTCTCAACCACTGGTTTGTTCATACCGATGAGTTTCTTCTCAGATTTATTTTTAGCCCTAGAACAATGCACAGGGTCTAGACTTAGGGGAACTGCTAGCTAGCTACGGGCATGCATACATGTGTAGTGGTGGAAGAGGAGGAGGAAGGAGGTGGATGGGGACGAGGACCGGGTTCGTCAAATACGTTGGCAAGCACATGCCAGAGAGACAAATCCACATACAATGAAACTATGTGAACACAGTACAGGCTGGAATTCAATATCAAAGGGCCGGTGTGCAATACAAGCCCTGGTGGAACTGGAACTGCCAGCCTCCACAGCAGGGTTAAGATTGTGTGTGTGTGTGTGTGTGTGTGTGTGTGTGTGTACCTTAAAGCACTGTGTGAAGAGTGAGAGAACGTCCAGGACGGTGAGACACACCTCAGTAGAGATGTTCCCCTCCAGCAGAGCCTGGTGGTGGACTTCTGCCTCAGACAGACCACTGCCTGCACACACACACACAGTCATACATACACACACAGTGATACACACACACACACACACACACACACACACACACACACACAAACACATATATAAAAGTGATATATATTGACTTGGGAAGATGGGGGCATTGAGGGTCAGAAACAGCCAACCCACGCACAGGCACACGGACACACACCCATGCTCACACACTCCTGAGGTACCTATGTTGAGCGTGAGGGTGGTGTCCATAGTGCCAAACTGCTGGATCTTGGTGTGCACCAGGCTTGCCCGGTTACAACGCATGGCCGGCATGGTCTGGGACTTCCTGTCCGTGGAGAACAGCCTGGAGGCCCACGCATCCTGGACCCTGCATGAGCCCAGAGGAGAACAGACCGGAGTGAGACACGACACTGGGAAACCATAGCCCACAGAATGACACACGGCAGGCACAAGAAGAGTGCGATGGAGTATGTCTACTGACACTGACAGACTCAGTGGCTTGGGGGAAATGGTATGCATGTTTGAAAGAGGCCGTTTAGTCTCCTCAAACAGATGAGAACAACCCTACACTGATGGGCTAAAACAACGTGTGTTTGTGTGCGCGTGTGTGTGTGTGTGTGTGTGTGTGAGAGTGTGAACAAGATGTTTATGTGTATGATATCATATCACTATGAGAATCATGTGCAAAAAAGACACATACAACTAACACATCTGTGCACACAAATCATTATTGCGATCAGTTTTGTATTCATGACTCACATAATACGACTGTCGTCATCAATGCCAGCTGTTCTTTTGTTTGTTTTTCACAGATCTTGGTTAAATGTGAGCTTGCATCAGGTGACCCAAGCACTTGAAGATATGTTGGCGGCCACAAGGTTACCGCTCTCAACTTAATTATGAATGCACCAATTTCGGAGAAGTTGTCAACCACCGGTTTGTTCATACCAATGAGTTTAGTCTTCGATTTCTTAGCCAACCTGATGCTAAACCATAGCCAACCTGTGCTAAACCAAAGCCAACCTGATGCTAAACCATAGCCAACCTGTGCTAAACCATAGCCAACCTGATGCTAAACCATAGCCAACCTGATGCTAAACCATAGCCAACCTGATGCTAAACCTTAGCCAACCTGTGCTAAACCATAGCCAACCTGATGCTAAACCATAGCCAACCTGATGCTAAACCATAGCCATCCTGTGCTAAACCATAAACATCCCTCCAACCCCTCCCTTAAACACAGAGCAAAGAAATACACGGTTTGTTACTCATCCCACGAGAGGATGAGTAAATCTTTATAAACTGACATTTTTGTCAAGACATGTTACTAAGCGGGTGTGTTTGCGTCGGTGTCCTACCATGACTGTGTAGCCCCAAAAACAAAATATGCAGTTGCCAACCCTCTGCCTCGACATATACTCCCACAGGCCCCCGCCCCAGACTCTCCCAGGGTAGGTCCACCCAGACCACACCCCACCCAAGGCATCGCCTCCCCCATGTGTCGAACCCCCAGGCCCATCGCCGGGACAGCAGCTAGACCCTCTGCGGTCCATCTGGGAGGCCTCACCTGCCGATGGATCTCTTCCCGATGTAGCGGAACTGGGACAGGCATGTCCTGCAGGGAGAGGGGAGAGGGGAGAGGGGAGAGAGGCGAGAGGGGAGAGGGGAGAGAGGGGAGAGGGGCGAGGGGAGAGGGGAGAGGGGAGAGAGGGGAGAGGGGAGAGAGGGGAGAGGGGAGAGGGGAGAGAGGGGAGAGGGGAGAGGGGAGAGAGGGGAGAGGGGAGAGAGGGGAGAGGGGAGAGGGGAGAGAGGGGAGAGGGGAGAGAGGGGAGAGGGGAGAGGGGAGAGAGGGGAGAGAGGAGAGAGAGGAGAGGGGAGAGGGGAGAGGGGAGAGGGGAGAGAGGGGAGAGAGGGGAGAGGGGAGAGAGGGGAGAGGGGAGAGAGGGGAGAGGGGAGAGGGGAGAGAGGGGAGAGAGGGGAGAGGGGGGAGAGAGGAGAGGGGAGAGAGGGGAGAGGGGAGAGAGGGGAGAGAGGGGAGAGAGGGGAGAGGGGAGAGGGGAGAGAGATCGGCCGATAGCTTAAAGGATTTGTTTGTCAATCCACAGATTGTCTGTGATCATGATAACTACACAAATTGGCTCCGTTTGGAGGCTTCCACCAGTAGCCATTTATCTAGCTTGTTTTTCACACGCGAAGTTCAGGGTTTACATTTGTACGTGAGCATTGAATGAACAGTTATGTGGCAGGACAGTTCACTCCTTCAGAACTTGTTTGTGCTGCTACCGTGCATGACTCTGGGTCACTGACTCTGTTTACAACACCCTAGTGCCTGTTATGACCTGGCTCGCACTGTATTTGCATCTGTTTTGCATCCGCGCTGTGGACTAGCAGCTATTAAATCATTAGGCAAACTAAGATCAACAGAGATTAATTGACTATAGATAAAGTCACTGCTGCCTTCATGAGTCATGGTGGTCCCAGTACAGGTTGCAAATCTAATGTTACCAGTTGGCCACAGGGTCAAATACACAGTACGCAGTTTGGAGGACATGTTTTACTTCTGTCATGTTGTTATATTCCCAACTATGTAAATGATTAGAGGGTTGGAATAAACTGGTTGGACTTTGACGCTCCATTCTCGTTAACCCCTCGCCACATTCACTGCTACGCATGCTGCCACCGCTTCACTGCCTTTACAACCTCGCCCCCTGCAAAGTGCTCTTGGTCCCCCATTCTGTTGAGCCGAAGTGAGGCGAATCCGATCCCCAACGCAATTCAAGGCCGCAGCCTTTTGCCCGGGGCGCCAGTGTGAACAAGGGCCTGGGAGTGCGCCGGCTGTCCCGTCCCACGGCCCGTTGTCACGGCCCCGCTGACCGACAACGGTGGGGGGCGCCACACACACGTCACCCCGGCCCACCAGCAGCAAGATAGAGAGAGACAGAGAGACAGAGACAGAGAGAGAGAGAGAGAGAGAGAGAGAGAGAGAGAGAGAACAGAGACAGAGACAGAGAGAGAGAGAGAAACAGAGACAGAGAGAGAGAGAGAGAGAGAGAGAGAGAGAGAGAGAGAGAAACAGAAAGAAAGAGATTTTTTGTACTACGTGCATGGAACAGAGAGAGAGGGGTGGAAGAGAAAGAGGCTTAGTACAGAGAGAGCAAGAGAGAAAGTGTGTGTGCGAGTGAGTGAGTGGGAGAGCTAGAGAGAGCGAGGGAGCAATATGGCGCATTTCAACCGGAGGGGGCGGTATAGCCCAGTTCAGTTCCGAGGTCGCGTTTCCAACGCCGACAGCACCCTTATGGTAGGCCGGATGTCGATTGCCGCGGCAGCTACGTAAACATCGTGACATCATAGCAGCGTGACACAGTGTAGCCTGCTCAATAAAAAACAATAGGCCTTAATAAAACAAAAACAATAAAAACTGCCCCATCAAGCGCCCTCTGCACGTCTTCCTTCCAAAGAATGCAGAGGTACATCTCCACCTCCTTGTTCGCCCAAGTTAAAGTGTTGCGCGACATTGTCCAGAATAATACCTCGCGGGTATGCCTACTGTTTGTTTGTTTTTATCCCCACCTCGACCAATCAACAGAGGGCGTGTGTAACTCGAACTTGCCGGCACCCTTTCAGGCGTCTCAGTACCCCAACGGAGGAGTACTGCGGGACGAGTGCGAGACGAGTACGGCTCAGTACGGCTCAGTCCGGGTCACGCCCTCTTTTGGCAGTGGAAACAGGAACCGAACTGCACTCTCCGGTGGAAACGCACCAAAAGAGGGGCTTAGTACAGAGAGAGCAAGAGAGAAAGTGTGTTTGTCAGTGAGTGAGTGGGGGAGCTAGAGAGCGAGGGAGCAAAAGAGAAAGCCTGAGAGATACGAGTGGCGCCTGGCCGATTTCCCAAGCAGTTTCTTGAAATACTGGAAATGGGCTTCTGCCCCTCCCAGATCTGGTTGTACATAAACATCAACAACATCATTACGAAGGGAAGTGAGCCTATGCTGCTTCAGATTGATAGAAGTACTGTATACACAAACATCTCTTTATATGGTTACAGTCACAATGGGTCCACCTCAATTTGTGTGAGGGTGTTGGGATGTGTTCTGACTCACTCCAGTAGACTGAGGAAGTTCATCACATCTTGAGGATTCACCTTGTTCCAGTAAGCCAGCAATGTGTCTGAGGATCACACACACACACACCAAAACATCCAAAATAGAGAAGCCTTTATTACAAAAAAGTAGAAAGATTTGACATTGTTATGCAACGCCCTCATGACTATACAGGTGTGTGTGTTTTTGTGTGTATGCATGTGTGTGTGTGTGCGTAAGTATGTGCGTGCACATCTGTGTGTGTGCGTTTGCAAACGTATGTGTGTGTGTGTGAGCTTATGTTTGGATGCATACATGTCTGACTGTGTATGTCCGTGCATGTATGCGTGTGTATGGGTGTGTGTGTGTGTGCGTGCGTGCTTGCGTGTGTGCGTCTGAGCATGGGGACCGTATGTGTGGTGGTTGTGTGTGTGCGTATTGGTGGTGTGTGTTTGCGGGTGGGTGTATGTGTGTGTGTGTGTATGTGTGTGTGTGTGTGTGTGTGTGTGTGTGTGTATGTGTGTGTGTGTGTGTGTGTGTGTGTGTGTGTGTGTGTGTGTCCCTACCCTCTGAGAGTGTCCGGAGGATGTGGAGGAAGCAGAGCAGCAGGCCCTTCACCTCGTACTGACCCAGCCGACCGGCAGCCACCAGCGGGCTGCCACTCATGGCGGAGCCCCTCCTCTGGAGCTGGGGGGGAGGAGAGGAGATGGAGGGTGGAGGTGGTGATGGAGGAGGGTGGAGGAAGAGAAGGAGGAGGGTGGAGGAAGAAAAGGAGGAGGGTAGAGGAAGAGAAGGAGTAGGGTGGAGGAAGAGAAGGAGGAGGGTGGAGGAAGAAAAGGAGGAGGGTAGAGGAAGAGAAGGAGTAGGGTGGAGGAAGAGAAGGCGGAGGGTGGAGGTGGTGATGGAGGAAGAGGGTGGAGGAAGAGAAGGAGGAGGTGGAGATGGAGGAGAAGGGGGGAGGAGAGGAGATGGAGAGTGGAGGTGGTGATGGAGGAAGAGGGAGGAGGTGGAGATGGAGGAGGAGGAGGAAGAGAAGGACGGAAGTGGTGGAATAGGAGGAGGAGGAAGGAGGGGATGAGGGAGGAGGAGGGTGGAGGAAGAGGAGGGTAAAGGTGGAGATGGAGGTGGTGGATGTAGGAATAGGAGGAGGAGAAGGAGGGTGGTGGTGGTGGTGATGGAGGAAGAGGGAGGTGGTGGAATAGGAGGAGGGGGGAGATGATGATGGAGGAGGAGGAAGGAGGTGGTGGAGGAGGAGGAGGAGGAGGAGGAGGAGGAGGAGGAGGACAAGGAAGTGAATGGGGACGAGGACCGGTTGGGTGGCATGTCAAATACATAGATAATGACAGCCAGTAAAAGCCACATACACAGGAAACATGTCGATACAATACAGGTTGGAATTCAACATCACAGGATGCCAACCTGCACAGCAGGATTACGATTCAACACATTTAGCACTCAGGTAACCTCATCCCCCGTCACTATTCACGCCTTAACTTAAGACCCTGTTCAGCCCTCTGGGGTCTTGTGAATGGCAGTTCTCCTTATGTCTCACATTGAATAGACCACAGGATTAACAGATGAACGATAGACGATTATCCTGGCGGTCCTGCTGGACCGTACAAAAACATCCAAAATGCTATGAATGACACAAATGATAGTCCCAGAGGTACACAAGTGAACACAATCAAGGCATGTTTATACATTTAGTGTGTGTTTGTGTGTTTCTGGTGTGTGTGTGTGTGTGTGTGTGTGTATGTGTGTGTGTGTTTGTGTTTGTGTGTGTGTGAGCTCACCTCTGTGCTGTCAGGGGCCCCGGGGTCCATGAACAGAGAGCCGCGAGAGTCCTCTCTCCTAACCAGTAGGCCGTTCTGAGCTGGGACACACACACACAGACACACACACACACACACACACACACAGATCATCAAACACACACATAGCAAACACAAGCAGAAACACACAGAAAAACACAGAGACCAGCATGCATACACACAAAGAACATCACCCCCACACACACACACACACACACACACACACACACACAGACACACACAAACACTCGCTTATGACAAAACATATAAGCCCAAGGGCATCGTGGTGAAGTAGAGATCAAGTCAAAGGAGAAACCGCCTTGATCTACTGTGATGAAAAGAGAAGATGTTCTGCACACACAAAACTAGGGATGGTGATCATTAATATTTATTGATATCGATACCATTTTCGATACTCCTTAACGATCCAAGTCTTTATCGATACCTAGCAATAACTTTCTATTAATCGGTGGAAATATGACGCGTTTTTAGTGATGAGGAAAATATTTAGGAAATAAATAATTGTATTTTAAATTAAATATGTAATTCTTAATAAATATTGACATCAGCAATTTTAATTATATATTTGATGAGAGCACTTTATAACTCTATTAGTAATACAGAAACATGAGTAATACAGTATTACTCATGTTTCTCACAAACTCAAAAATAAAAACTCAATTTACCGTTTCTCTATGTTACATTTGAACACATCATGATAACGGTTGTTTTACTGAGCCAACCTCAACACATGATCACGCAGCACATCTGAAACTTTATTTACTTTTTAAGATAACTAGCTTGTATGCTGCCGATTACAACAACGATTTCACAATTGGATTACTATTTTTAACTGACGGGACTAGCGACAATGTCTGTGTGTGCGATTACCGCTCATACTTTGAGTGGATGATTAAGACGGGCCCGTCTGTGGTGCGACAGGAGAAGGAGGAGACAGGAGGAGTATTTTCAGCTCGGAGACAGTCGAAGGTACTGCATTTGGCCTTTATTTGATGCACAATGCTAATGTGCTTGGCCATTGAGGCTGTGTTCCCCCCTTTACAATAAATGACTTTTGCCCGTTCAGCCATCCTCACGAGCTAAGTTAACTGCCAGATTTCACTTGTTTTACTTGTAATACCTCTTTGCTTACAATTCAATTCAAAAACATTGGTGGACACGCTGCAGTGATTTGATTGATTTGACTTAAGTGCCGTGAAGCGACTCGAGGGACACAACATTACGTTACAGGACCTACGGGATAAAGAAAAAATTTAATGAACGACGGGACTCGATAGTGGTATCGATAAGCCCAAACGTTTATGATTTTCGGGTTTTGAAAAAAGTGGAACCGGGTCCTTGATAGAACCGGGTTTTGATCCCCATCCCTACACAATACATCTGCATTCATGAAGTGAAATAGGCTACATTTTAATGTCCGCTACGCGAGAACAGAGACTGCTTGGCCCTTTGCTGTGACCCATATCCAGGGGCCCACACAAATGTCCTTTTTCTGGGGCCCTAAAATCCTGTTCACGCCCCTGTACCTACAGTGTGTATGTATCAGGGGGAAGGAGGCAGTGAGGCTCTCTCTCACCGTGGTCTCGGTCGATGGCCGTGCTAATTCTCCTGCTGTCCACCGACCCGGAGGAGGATATGAGGTCATCCCTGGAGCCCTAGCGGGACACACGGCAAGCACAGACACACACACACACACACACACACACACACACACACACACACACAAGAGTCAGGGGAGTCGAAACATGAATGCCAGGAGGAAAGGATTCTGAATATAATTTTAATTTGTGTTGAACCCATTTTTGGGACCAAGATTGCCAAAGGCACTGAGGTAGGAGCTAGGTGAGTGATTGTGTGTGTGCTCTCACATTGAGTCCCGTCCCAGGGCTTGCGGTGAAGGTTGGTGCCGACAGCTGTTTGAGGTTCTGGTACAGCAGCTCCACAAGGGGAAGATACAGCAGGCAGATGCGGGCCTGCTGGTTCTAGCCACCAAAAAACAGGAAACCGGACTCAACATACATCTGTAAAGGCCATTTGATGTACTGCTGACATACACAAAGATACAGCCACGCAAACATTACACTACCACATTACCTAAGGGGGATTGATGGGCGCACCAATTTTTTAGGTCCCTGCGGTTCTCTGAGGTGGACTTCTGATATGTTGCAAAACATTGTTCATAACGCTGCCGTTTTTAAAGAATCAAAAGGAACATCATACCATATGGTCGGACGGGCACTATTGAGGATTTTGCATACCAAACTTGGAAATGATGCGTCCAAAAAGATTCAGCACATCAAATAAGGCAGGGAAGCAGAAAAGTAAGTGGGTAGGATTTATTACAGTAGTATATTAACCAACTATGTAAGATATAATCAGTGTAGACCAAGTTTCCGTTCTATGGGCCAAGTTTCCGTTCACCCAGCCCCGTTCTAAAGGGCCTGGGTCCTTTTTCAATATTAGGGACCTTTTTAAATATTAAATATGAATATTATAAGAAATATAATAAAACAGACTTCAATGATTGTTCTCTTACAGTACATGCGCACTGCATTGATGTATGCACGACCGAAAGCGAAGTGAATAGAGGGGAATCGCGTGTCACGCGCGCTGAAAACAATATCCCGAGTTTGAGATGTCAATCATGGGATATTGCCCAATATCCCGAGATAGTGAACCAAGCCAAGTACGTGTAGCATATACTAATACCCTATATTACTATATTACGTACTACTGATAACAATCATGTGGCTTGCTTTGCAACCATTCTAATAACACTTACCAATATTACACATACATTTTTATTCCACTTATGGAACTCTCAGCTTTAAATCTAAATTAGTGGTGTGTACACTAACCTTGAAAATTGGTAAAAATGACAAATACATTTTAAACTTTATTTTTGGTTGGTTATTATTTGGTTTTACATTCCATTCATCCTTATCTCTATGTACTCTGTGGAACTTATCGTTGGTTTCATTTGTTCCACTAATGTAACCGCCTCAATCAAGCTGAAACATGACCCAACACCCAAACCCGCTGGCTGTTGACAGAGGATGCCACACGGAGCTGTTGAGCTGGAAGTGCACAGTATGGCAACAGACAGCAGACAGACAGCAGACAGAGAGCAGACAGACGTCAACACTGTAAAATTGTAGTCCCGTACAAAGCATTAAAAACCTATGTGCACAGTGATAAGGACTCAACTGTGCATGCAGACATTGGCTAGCACACACTTCCTTATCTCTCAGACGCCAAGTAACGACAAACAGTCTGATTATATGTATTTCTCATCAAACAAGTTTCTGCATTTGCATATTTCCCCTCAGGGGTTTGCATAACCGACCGGTTTAGTGCACATGACATACGTTAGTCCAACAACGATGGAGATAATGAAACAGTTGGGCCAACGTTACAGCCGTTAGCCTTGGAGAGGAGAAAAGTATTGTTGACCGCCCTCCTTTGAGACCTGGGAAACAAGCAAACCCATCTTTGACCCTCTTGGCCACTCTGGGAGTTGACAGGATGATGTGTGTAGAAAGGCAAAAGCACTTTAAAGGTTTAGATCGGTTCTCTATATGAGTTGGCCTGGGAATCAGACCAATCTCACAAGCTCATACTTCATCTGCTCTTCAGAATAGGAATGGCGCCCCTCCAGTACAAAAAGATCTCTGACCGGTACGAGATAAACCGACCAATTACAACCGGCATTTTCAACAACAACAATGATGGCTGCCGGTGATATAGAACAGTCTGTTTAG
Source organism: Pollachius pollachius (assembly GCF_949987615.1). NCBI lineage: Eukaryota > Metazoa > Chordata > Actinopteri > Gadiformes > Gadidae > Pollachius > Pollachius pollachius. Next base: position 4,765,391 of record NC_136953.1, on the reverse strand, counting down.
ACTTCCGGTTTGACGAGCCAGGCGATGGCAGCTTAGAGAACGTGCTCCCGACAATTGAAGTCAAAGTAACCCACTTCAACCCGAATATTGAAAGAAAAATAGTTTATAATTTGATTTAAGTTAGTGGGTCTTGTGTTACGTATTTTAAACACATAAGCTGTAATGACTATACATAGACACAGGGGGCAGAACACATAAGCTGTAATTACTATACATAGCCACAAGGGGCAGGACACATAAGCTGCAATAACTATTTCAGCCATAGAGGGCAGCACCTTTAGAAAGGTGAGAATAGCGAAACCGGTGCGTTTTATAGGCCACACATACTCAGTATAAAAGCAAGAATTGAAGCCCGAGGAATTTGAGAAACATCCGGCAAGCCATAGAGAGAGATAGGTAGAGAGGATTGCTGTTTGTCGCTCCGCACGTGCGTAATACAATTCCCCTCCTTCTGCTTCGTAGTTACCATACCGAAATACTTAAGTAAATAAAGTGAGTTCAAAGCGATCCTGATTAGACTACTTTCCTTGAAGAAGAACGCAACATTTGGCTGACCCCGACGTTCTGGGAAATAGCCGAGGCCCGGGGCTCGGAGGCACGCGGCCACCGCGACACTCTACAACTCTTCACAGGCGCCACAAACAAAGGTAAGCAGAACCTGTTGTCGTAAAGACCGAATCTGCAAAGGATTAGATATAGCAATATTTAGGTGTAAGAGTTGTTGGAGCCACCGTCTGGTCGCGGCGCTCTCTAGTCCCGGCCCTGGGATTACAAAAGCATAACGGACATAGTTAACCGATCGCGAGAACTCAGATAGAAATTTCTTTAAATAATACTGTACAAGAAGCAGAGGGCCAGAAATGTGTTAATGGGTTAGTTTGATTTGGTATCCATCCTATATAGGCCTAATGTTTGTACCGCGAGGGGACTTTTCCTCCGGTTTTTTCGTTTGAAGAGATTGTACCGTGATGCTGTCCCACGTGCAATTCTCCCTCTCTTCTCTATATTGTGACGTGATGCTGTTCCACGTATAATTATTTCTCTTCTCTATATTGTGACGTGATGCTGTTCCACGTACAATTATCTCGTTATTCTCTATATTGTGACGTGATGCTGTTCCACGTGCAATACTTGCTTTGTTACTACCGCATGGTTTCACGCGCCATCTTTCTCCCTTCCCCCTTCTTCACTGACAGAAATGTGTTACTGGGTTAGTTTGATTTGGTATCCATCCCATATAGGCCTAATGTTTATACCGCGAGGGGACTTTTCCTCCGGTTTATTCGTTTAAACGTGTTGTACCGTGATGCTGTTCCACGTGCAATCGTTATTCTCTATTTCTCTCTTCTCCGGGTTTCTTCGTTTGACGGTATTGGGACGTGATGCAGTTCCGCTTGCAATACTTGGTTAACACTACGCCGGTTTTTTCGTTTGAAGAGATTGTACCGTGATGTAGTTCCACTGCAATTCTCTCTCTCTTCTCTATCTTGTGACGTGATGCTGTTCCACGTATAATTATTTCTCTATTCTCTATATTGTGACGTGATGCTGTTCCACGTACAATTATCTCGTTATTCTCTATATTGTGACGTGATGCTGTTCCACGTGCAATACTTGCTTTGTTACTACCGCATGGTTTCACGCGCCATCTTTCTCCCTTCCCCCTTCTTCACCGACAGAAATGTGTTAATGGGTTAGTTTGATTTGGTATCCATCCCATATAGGCCTAATGTTTGTACCGCGAGGGGACTTTTCCTCCGGTTTTTTCGTTTGAAGAGATTGTACCGTGATGCTGTCCCACGTGCAATTCTCCCTCTCTTCTCTATATTGTGACGTGATGCTGTTCCACGTATATAATTTCTCTTCTCTATATTGTGACATGATGCTGTTCCACGTATAATTATTTCTCTATTCTCTATATTGTGACGTGATGCTGTTCCACGTACAATTATCTCGTTATTCTCTATATTGTGACGTGATGCTGTTCCACGTGCAATACTTGCTTTGTTACTACCGCATGGTTTCACGCGCCATCTTTCTCCCTTCCCCCTTCTTCACTGACAGAAATGTGTTACTGGGTTAGTTTGATTTGGTATCCATCCCATATAGGCCTAATGTTTATACCGCGAGGGGACTTTTCCTCCGGTTTATTCATTTAAACGTGTTGTACCGTGATGCTGTTCCACGTGCAATCGTTATTCTCTATTTCTCTCTTCTCCGGGTTTCTTCGTTTGACGGTATTGGGACGTGATGCAGTTCCGCGTGCAATACTTGGTTAACACTACGCCGGTTTTTTCGTTTGAAGAGATTGTACCGTGATGTAGTTCCACTGCAATTCTCTCTCTTCTCTATCTTGTGACGTGATGCTGTTCCACGCACAATTATTTCTCTATTCCCTATATTGTGACGTGATGCTGTTCCACGTACAATTCTCTCGCTATTCTCTATATTGTGACGTGATGCTGTTCCACGTGCAATACTTGGTTTGTTAGTACCGCATGGTCTCACGCGCCATCTTTCTCCCTTCCCCCTTCTTCAGCGACCAAAATGTGTTAATGGGTTAGCTTGATTTGGTATCCATCCCATATGGACCTAATGGTTGTACCGAGATAAGACTTCTACTCGGGTTTTTTCGTTCGAATGTGTTGAGACGTGATGCTGTTTCGCGTGCTATTTTTTGGTTATTTGTTAGTACCGCAACCTCGGATACATAGTTGCATATTCTCACGTAGGCGTGGGACTCAGTTCCCCGGAGGCCATTACACATGCTTCATCGGCAACGATCCAATGCATTGTGTTTGTCTAAATACTGATTAGGACGCTTTACAGTAATTCAATTTTGTCTACAGACGCCGTCCTGTCTTGGGTGAAACACCAAGGACTTTGTGTTCAGAGGGATTGCACCAATTTGAACGAGTAGGACCTCTTTGTTTAAAGCAACACCGCCATTTTGTAACGTGAGTGCATGTGACAGTGTTCTGTAGGACAGTAAACGCCATCTTGTTTTCTGTAAGCACCGCATGGTCACTTACCTGAAACGATAAGGACAGGCAACCCAGTTGAGGTGTTGCACACCCCCCTCTCCCGAACCCCCACCCTCTTGCGCTCTCCCCCCCCTCACTACCCCCCCCACCCATGCACGCTCTCCCCCCCTCCCCCACCCGCGCTCTCTGCCTCCCACACCCGCGCTCCATCTCCCCCACCCGCGCTCTCTCCCTCCCACACCCGCGCTCCATCTCCCCCACCCACGCTCTCTCCCTCCCCCACCCGCGCTCTCTCCCTCCCACACCCGCGCTCCATCTCCCCCACCCGCGCTCTCTCCCTCCCCCACCCGCGCTCTCTCCCTCCCCCACCCGCGCTCTCTCCCTCCCACACCCGCGCTCCATCTCCCCCACCCACGCTCTCTCCCTCCCCCACCCGCGCTCTCTCCCTCCCCCACCCGCGCTCCATCTCCCCCACCCGCGCTCTCTCCCTCCCCCACCCGCGCTCTCTGCCTCCCACACCCGCGCTCTCTGCCTCCCCCACCCGCGCTCCACCCCCCCCACCCCTGCGCTCGCTCTCACCCCCCCCCCCACTCCCTTTCCTCTCGCTCCCCGTTATACAACCCCCTGCCCTTCTTACAGGGGTACCTGCGCGTATGATTACACTCAATGTGTATATATTGCTATTAACTACTTTTTTACGTCATCAACTACCACACCTTTCACCCAAACAAATAGAGTTTGTTTAGTTTGTTAATAATTACGTTTGTGGTTTCGAACACCACCATATTAGTCGTGCTTCGTCAACTCGGTAGCTGAACACCCCACCTCAACGCCACCACTACTGGTCTACAACCGACATTTGCACCAACAATACCGTAACGCCTCCTTGCTCTCCAAGGAGCAACTCCCACTACACACCCACACCTAGCCCCAGTACATACACCCCATAAGAACAAATTCATGGCCTCGCCCGACGTGCAGCCTCCCCTAAAGAAAGCTAAGCCTACTCCAGACACCCCGGCCCAGATGAGGGCAGCAGTGGCCAGGTATTTGGCAGCCAACGCCCTAAAGGACAGACCGCTGTCCACTGAACAACAGCGAAAATGGAAGAAGAGAGAAGAAAAGTACAGAAAAGAGTGGGAAGTTGTTGGAATATGGGCCGTTGGAGCAAAAATTACCACCGCCCTAACTGCGGCGGCCTGGGACTATGCCCAGAAGGAGAGCGAATGGGCTAATACGAGACGCACTACAAATCAAAAAGTGCGGGAAAAGGATTCACCAGACTACAGGAAGAAAAGAGAGGGGTACACCTTCACCCTACTCAACGCGTATAATGCGGCAATCAACGTGGAAACGCGGAGGAGGGAAGGACTAACAACCGACCTTTCGCCCCCACCGCCTGTACGATTACTTGAACCATCTCATAACATGTTACCTGCGACTCCACTCACCCTGGAACAAGCGGATGCCGAGGACACGGGAACACCATGTGAAGCAGGAGACACCAGCCTCCAACCCTGCGCGTACCCCAGCCTCACGACTGACCCACCTTTCCAAACCATCGCAAAGGCACCCCCCCCATACGGGTGCTATGACCATCTAGCACCACAAAAGTCACAAAACCTCGCCCTTCAATACCCAGTACTCCATATAGCAAAGGGGCCAGTGGATGTCTCATACAATGGCCAAATCCAACCGTCATGCCCGGAGGGACGTCAAGAAGACGATGGTAAAGACGGGTACAAAGCCTCGATGACGACGATGGGTTGGACCAACCGAGTGATAAGTGGGAGAAGTGGCCCGGGGGCCATAATTAGTCGAGAAGATGACTACCTCCCAAACTCAACCTACCAAAGCATCCAACAACCCCCTCCACACCAAGTCGACCAACAACCCTCTCCCCACCAACACAACCAACAACCCCCTCCACACCAAGGCGACCAACAACCCTCTCCCCACCAACACAACCAACAACCCCTTCCCCACCAAGGCAACCAACAACCCTTTGCCTACCAAGGCAACCAACAACCCCTTCCCCACCAAGGCAACCAACAACCCTTTGCCTACCAAGGCAACCAACAACCCCCTCCCCACCAAGGCAACCAGCAATCCTTTGCCTACCAAGGCAACCAACAACCCCTTCCCCACCAAGGCCACCAACAACCCTTTGCCTACCAAGGCAACCACCAACCCCTTCCCCACCAAGGCAACAACCAACCCCTTCCCCACCAAGGCAACCAACGACCTCCACCCCACCAAGGCAACCAACAACCCTTTGCCTACCAAGGCAACCAACAACCCTTTCCCCACCAAGACAACCAACAACCCCTTCCCCACCCAAGCAACCAACAACCCCTTCCCCACCCAAGCAACCAACAACCCCTTCCCCACCAAGGCAACCAACAACCCCTTCCCCACCAAGGCAACCAACAACCCCTTCCCCACCCAAGCCACCAACAACCCCTTCCCCACCCAAGCAACCAACAACCCCTTCCCCACCCAAGCAACCAACAACCCCTTCCCCACCCAAGCAACCAACAACCCCTTCCCCACCAAGACAACCAACAACCCTTTCCCTACCAACACAACCAACAACCCTTTCCCTACCAAAGTAACCAGCAACCCTGTTCCAACCAAGGACCTCAAGGACAAGGATACCAAGGGACCCATGGTCCCTATACCAACAGCGAAACAACGCAAGACGGCACAAGGAACCCCATGAAGATTGAATTAAGTACAGGGGCCACACAGCAGACCCACAACGCTCACCGAGGATCAACCGGACCGGAGTCAAGTCAACACTCTTACGACCTTACCCGACACGAATCACCGCACGACGCCCAGGAGCCCTTAGCTATGATGTCCCTAGTACCCCAACAAACGACACTGGTACCTCAGAAGACCCTGGCACCTGTATGCTCACACCAAGAACACCAACCCCCAACACGCCCTGCATACGAGACCGCCGCCCTGCAGCAACAACACCAGGGTTACGGAGGTAGAGGAAGAGGAAGAGGAAGGGGGCAACGTGCAATTCAATGTTTCCATTGTAAACAACTGGGACACTGGATCGGGGATTGCCCCTCTTACCAATCCGACAGGGTGCAACGTACATCTCAATGTTTCCATTGTAAACAACTGGGACACTGGATCAGGGATTGCCCCTCTTACCAATCCGACATGGCCCAAGTACGAACCACACCACACCAACAACAGCGACAAACCTACGGGTCTGCGACCGGACCAGGTGAACCCATGTTCAGCTTACAGCAATAGGGATGCCCAGAGGACGATCGGACGAGAACGGAACTAGGCCTTGGACTACCTACAGTGAACGCATATGTAGGCGGCCACCGATGCACGTTCTTAGTGGACTCGGGAGCATCCGTATCAACTATCGGAAGCCTCGCAGGAAGACCACCTCCACTATCTCGCCGCTCACTAAAGACCATGGGGTTCTCTGGGAAACCTATGGAACAACCTTTCACAACTCCACTCGACTTCGACATACTGGAACAAAAAGGATCTCATTCGTTCTTATATGCCCCATCCTGTCCCATCAATCTATTAGGCAGAGACCTAATGGGTTCCCTACAGATCACTTTGGCCTGCGACTTGGGAGGCATCACCTTGTACCACCCCACAAACCCGGCACCGGCAGATGCACACATGTTCATGTTAATAGATGACCCAAGGCCGGAAGCTCATGACGATACCACCATCTACTGGCAGGAACTAACAGAGGTAGCACAGACGACTCCGGGACTGGGAAGCACATATCGAGAATGGGAGATGTGGATTCGAGAAATCGGGGAATACAATGAGCTATTAGACCCACTGCACTGCACACTCAATATCACACACGAACAAGATCTGACCTACGATGAACCATGGTACGATCAGAAGAATGGGAAACTGGAAGACCTAAGATGTGGAGATATATTCCTGGGACCCGAAGGAGTGGCAGCAGGAGTCGACCTCACACAAGAACAACTATCGTGGTTCCAACTGGACCCAGAAAGCGTCCCTCATGTCTCCCTCTTGGTCAGCACAGATCATCAACCCAAACAACTCGGACCAATGGTAAAGAGAGCACAGGCCATCCGTGAGTGGCACTCTACGGACAACAAATACCTTTTCAGGAGCCCGAATGCGGAGTTCTGGAGAATATCCTCAAGAACCACAGACAAGGTCATTGGTCGAAAAATGGACGGACATCGGCTAGTGATCAAGGACGACACCACCAAAGACGATCCGGAAGACCCAGAAGTGTCCAATATGCTCTCACGCATAAATGAAACGGTGTGGGCTAAAGGCCCATATGATGTGGGACACACCCCACAGCACAACGTTGTGGTGAACGTTGAGAACCCTCATCGACCAGAATGGAGACATCAATACAGAATAAAGGACGACGCTGAGGAGGGAATCAGCGACACCATAACAGGACTACTGGCGGCAGGAGTGCTGGAGAAGACCACCTCGGAATGGAACACACCGATCCTACCGGTGAAGAAAGCGGATGGACTGACCTGGAGGATGGTGCACGATTTGAGAGCCATCAACATGCGGGCCGTGGCCCCGCCGGAAAAAGTCCCGAACCCATATGTGGCCCTGAATCTTGTAAGCTCTGACCACAGATGGTTCACGGTAGTGGATCTTGCAAACGCTTTCTTCTGCCTCCCCCTGGCAACTGAGTCAAGGCCCTTCTTCGCTTTCACGTATAGAGGGCAGCAGTGCACATACACGAGAATGCCACAAGGTTTCCGATGCACCCCCACCATCTTCAACGCCTGCCTCAAGGAGGACCTCATGGAATTGGACCTCCCTCCTGGGACAGTCCTCATTCAATACGTGGACGACCTCCTCTTGGCAGCTGAGACGAAGGAAGCTTGTCTACAAGCGACCGAGGTCTTACTGCAAACGATAGCGGTCAAAGGCTACAAGCTGAAGAAAGCCAAACTACAACTGGTAAAAGAAGAGATTACTTTCTTGGGGAAAGTAATAGGAGGGAATAGTAGTAAAACAAAGCATGTACACTGCCGCGGCCTTAGCTGCCCCAGACTACAAAGAACCCTTTCACCTGGATGTATCAGTAAGAGACTGCGTGGTCAACGGAATCCTGTGGCAGAAACACAGAGGACAACGAAAAATCCTGGCATACCACAGCTCTGCTCTAGAACCACCAGAAAAAGGACTCCCTGAGTGTGGAAAAGCTATATGCGCCATCGCCAAAAGCCTGGACAAGACGGCCTACATAGTAATGACACACCCCGTGGTGGTCCACACTATCCACGGGGTAAAAGCATACCTGGATAGTTCAGACTACACAATCACCACAGCAACCAGGAACGCTAAACTCCAGAGAATCTTGGGGAATCCAATGGTCACCTTCACCACCCAAGGTGTCAACATGACAGACACCATGCCCGGACCCAACGATGGAGAACCCCACGTATGCTCAGAAGAAATAAAAAAGGCAGTGAAGATCAGACCAGGATTGAAAGCAGAACCCCTACATCCGGTGGACGTGACCTTGTACACCGACGGATGCTGCTACAGAGCCGCCAATGGAGAAAATCTGGCGTCTTGGGCTGTAGTGGAACAAACCAAACAAGGAATATGCAGCACTCTGGCCAGTGGCATATTAGAACAACCCGCTTCAGCACAAAGAGCCGAGCTTTATGCCATGTGTGAAGGACTACGAATAGCCAAGGGGCGAACACTAAATCTATACACCGATTCCAACTATGCATACGAACTGGCCCACCTAAACGGACGACAGATGATGGACAGACAGATGACCACCAGTGCTAACACCAAAGCAAAACACACAGACTTGATCTTGTTGTTAGCCAAAACAGCCCAACTACCTCGAGAAGTCGCCATAATGCACTGTCGAGGACATCAGAAGACACAAACAGCAGAGGCAAGAGGAAACCATGCGGCGGATGAAGCAGCTAAGAAGGCAGGCGGATACGTCCCAGTAGAACATCTGAAGGAAGGAGGATACACCCCGGTGGTACACCTGATGATACTCAACGAGGAACCAACCCTGGACCCAAATGAACAAATGGTCAAAGAAATGCAAGAAGGAGCAGGACCTTATGAGAAATCGGCATGGAGAGGAAAAGGGGCCAGGGAGAGCCCGGATGGAATACACTACTCCTCCAATGGAAAGCCGGTTATCTCCTCCAAGGCCCTGTTGTTCCTCCTAAGAAAAGAACATGGATTGGCCCACGAAGGAAAAGCCAAGACCCGGGAAAGGATTGAAAAATACTGGTGGCATCCAGAGCTCAAAGCTATGTGCGACCAGTATGTCCAAGACTGTCAGACGTGCCAAACCTGTAACCAAAGACGGGGATTCAAGATAAACCAAGGACAATTCCCCGTGCCCCAGCTCCCGTTCCAAGAAATCTACATAGATTTTACAGATATGGGACAAGAGAACAGAGTAGACGGAAAAAGGTTTATGTTAGTAGCCGTCGACAGGTTTTCTAGATGGGTAGAAGCAATTCCAGCTAAGAGGGAGGATGGAGACACAGTGATCAAATGGTTAACACAAGAACTGATTCCCCGATGGGGATATCCAAAGTTAATCTGCTCAGATAATGGAAGCCACTTCGCCAACGCCCACCTTCAGGAGGTAGAAACATACTTAGGACTAAAACACAGGTTCGGCTCAGTATATCACCCCCAATCACAAGGCCTGGTAGAACGTGCAAACCAGACAATTAAGAATCAGGTGACCAAAATACTCAAGAGTGACAGACAGAAGAAACTCAGAGACAGCACAGAGGAGGTAGAAACCCGAAACTTAGGTCGCATGCAGGTGAATCTGTTGACAGGGAAAGTTAGAGAGAGGATAGTAGGAAAAAAGATGACCTGGGTGACAGCTCTGCCATTAGCATTAATGGCCATACGCTCCTCCCCCTCTAACACAACCCTTCTCAGCCCCCATGAACTAGTCACAGGACGTCCCATGCAAGGACCATACAGTCCACCATCCAAAGGACCCCCATCAGACAGGTTTGATGAAGTAATGCAAGAGTACCTACAAGCACTAACCCAAGCCTCGTTAAGATTGTACTCCCAGATCACAGACCAAAAGCAGTCCGACACAGAGGACCCCTCACCACCGTTGGTGACACCGGGCGAGTGGATCTGGGTGAAAAAGCTCCACCGAAAGAACCTAGAGGATCGGTGGGAAGGACCATACAAGGTACTCTTGGCAACACCCTTTTCTGTTTCTGTAGAGGACCGACGTGGGGCCCAGTGGCATCACCTAAGCCGGTGCCGCAAAGCAGATACCCCTGGCCGATCGTGGACAGAGACTTTGACCGACCTAGCTGCACTCCAAGCCAAGGACAAACACGTCCCACTCCAAGACGATGGGCCGGAATATGCACCTCGGGAAATACCTGGTGGGACTCATACTGATGGTCCTGTTCCAGGAGGGAGCAGGAGATAATCCCGCCCTACATGAGGACCCCGTCAGGTACCCACCGTACAAACCAAGAATACCAGGTCATGTCTTGCTAAAGTACTGTCGGGGGGTAGAAACTATCTTTGAATTAGATTTCTGTCAACTACTGCCCTGTGGGACCCGGACGGACCGGGTCTATTTGGCAGAAAAGTACATGTGTGTAGGAACCGGACCAGGTGGAGACTTCCAAGGAAAATATGCCTGCCAGACGTGGTCACAGGCGTCGTGGCTTACTCACCCTGGGTACAAGGAGGGTTATTACCCTCTGACGACCAGCTACAAGATACTCCAAAAGGGAATCTCCCTGACCAGAAGGACATATGGATATAAGGAAACCTGGACCAGTGATGGTCTAGCAGTCAAGGGGGAGACAATATTCATAAGGTTAAAGGCAGAATTAATCGTTCCTGAGAACAAATCGCAAGAGAAAGACAAAGGCCTGGTCTTTCTAGTGTTAAGGGTGGATACAAGGGGAGAGGACCTAAAAATAATAATCTTTCTTTCTGGATATTCATGCGGGCCCAATAAATCACCACCTAAAGGAACGCATTATTTTTTAGAAACGTCACATCTCTCACCCACCCCGATATTACAACCTGACGAGGTGGCTCGAGAAGAATATTGGGAGGTACAGACGAGTGAGCTTAATCAGAACATGTGGTTGAAATGGATGAACTATACGGCCCGGGCTCAGGGCAAAACCAACTGTATTATTTGTGCCGCAGGACGTCCCACCTTAACCACAGCCCCCGCTAGGATCACCCCTCTCAACTCACCACAAGGTTTTGCTTGTCTATTGGAGCTGTTCGTAGACGGCCACATCCCGGGGTGCTCGATTCCAATAAAAACCAGATTACAGATCATGTATCCTCAGACCCCGATTAGAGCTATTCCCCCCAGATTCGAAGTTAATCTAACTCCAGACTATCATTGTATCACAGGGAAGGGAACAGGGAGAAAGGTAGGATCCCTTCCCCCTGGGACATGTAATACCACTAGGGAAATAGAAGAGTTGTCCAATATGACCCATGCTCGTAGTGATATTTGGTGGTACTGTGGAGGACAGACCCTCAGGGGAGTTCTCCCCTTTAACTTCTTAGGCACATGCGCAATAACACAATTGGTAATGCCCATCTACATTTTACCCAATAGCAAGACTGTAATGGATCTCAAATTATCTAGGAGTGGTGATTTCCCGGATTTGACCCGTCGGAAACGGGAGCATGTAACCGTCCCGGGTAGTTTTGATAAAAACATATATATAGATTCAATAGGAGTACCCCGAGGAGTCCCAAACGAACATAAAGCCCGTAATCAAATAGCGGCAGGATTTGAAACGATTCTATTCTGGTGGTCTACTATTAATAAAAATGTTGACTGGATAAATTACATATACTATAATCAACAACGGTTTGTGAACTTTACAGAAGAGGCAGTCAAAGGACTGTCCGAACAATTAGATGCCACCTCTAGGATGACCTATCAGAATAGGCTAGCCTTAGACATGTTATTAGCAGAACGAGGAGGAGTGTGCGGAATGATAGGGACGACATGTTGTACTTTTATCCCAAATAACACAGCTCCTGATGGGTCAGTGGCCAGGGCATTGGCCGGACTACAATCCCTCAGGTTAGAATTGGCTGAGAACTCCGGTATCAGTGACCCTTTCACTGGATGGATGGAGAACCTGTTTGGTAGATGGAAGGACATGATCCAGTCAGTGCTCATCGCAGGAATAATGGCAGCTGCCGTGTTAATTGTGGTCGGCTGCTGTTGTATTCCCTGCGCACGAGGACTACTACATCGATTGATCACCACAGCAGTGGGCTCTACGGAAGGATCAAGTGCCATTCAGGCATACGTAGGAGTCAGATATGATTCGGTGAACATGGACGAGATATCACCTGAGGGGCCCGACCATATCCCACTGCAATAAGTAGAATAGTCAACACCAGTAGTAAAGTCTAATTCTAAGATAATTAATATCCCGAATATACTTGAATAACAAATTGTTAAAACAACCAATGCGGGATTTGTTTGTTATTGATAGTATTGTTTGGATGTGAGTGCAACCCGTTATTTCTGTATCACTGCACTGCCAATGGGACTGTTGATTTTTTGAGTTAGTTGTTTACAGGTTTCTTGCTGTTGACATGACCGAGTGGATGAATGAACGCCTGAAGGAGGCTCACATGATGTGCTAGTAACCTCTCTATGTGAGCCGCGCCCTTGACAAGGAGGGACAAACGTTGGGCACATGAACTACAAGTCCTGAGGACAACTAAGGAAGATCACCTGAGCCATTCACAATGTCCAAAACCCCCCACATGTACCAGCGCACCAATACATGAAGATCACCTGAGCCATTCACAATGTCCAAAACCCCCCACATGTACCAGCGCACCAATACATGAAGATCACCCGGGCCATTCAAATCTATGCAAGCCTACAGACATTTTTGAAATTTTAATTGACGTAATTTTACTTGTTTTTGTATGCTACTTGTTTTTGTATCTTTTACCTCTAATGTTTTTGCATGCTACTTGTTTTTGTATCTTTTACTTCTAATGTTTTTGCATGCTACTTGTTTTTGTATCTTTTACTTATAATGTTTTTTACATGCTGAAAATTTATATTACCAGGAAGTATTACTCCAAAGTTCTATGAATGCATTTATCTATGTGCCTTTTGACCATATGATTGTATGATAACCAGGTTATATGCTTCCTATTGTGTTGTTGACAATAACCTGTATTTCCTATGAGACCCACCAAGGTAAATTCCGTTTCAGAATTAGGGGGACGCGAGGTGGTTTCTCTCCCCTCTGGAGTTTTTTCCACCTCGGTTGGTGGTATTGATGATTTTCCTACTTTGACTATGTTTTCGGTGTGGTAAATGATGTTTATGACTTAAAATATCGTATAGTATGGTCATCTGAGATGACCAAGGAGGGACTGTTACGTATTTTAAACACATAAGCTGTAATTACTATACATAGACACAGGGGGCAGAACACATAAGCTGTAATTACTATACATAGCCACAAGGGGCAGGACACATAAGCTGCAATAACTATTTCAGCCATAGAGGGCAGCACCTTTAGAAAGGTGAGAATAGCGAAACCGGTGCGTTTTCTAGGCCACGCATACTCAGTATAAAAGCAAGAATTGAAGCCCGAGGAATTTGAGAAACATCCGGCAAGTCATAGAGTGAGATAGGTAGAGAGGATTGCTGTTTGTCGCTCCGCACGTGCGTAATACAATTCCCCTCCTTCTGCTTCGTAGTTACCATACCGAAATACTTAAGTAAATAAAGTGAGTTCAAAGCGATCCTGATTAGACTACTTTCCTTGAAGAAGAACGCAACACTTGAGAATGCCTAAAGGGAAAAATAAAAAGTCAATGCAGGCGGAGATACTCGACGGCGACGGAGCTAGCCAAACTTCCTCGCCTAGCAGCGTAATGGAGGACGATGATGGCACGCATACACGCCTCGAAGTGGATCGAAGAGAGACCGGAGATCTTGGCCTCATACTCAAAGAGCTGAGAGAGTTCAGAAAAGACAACAATCAGCAGCTGAAAGAAATTCGGGAAGAAATTAACAAAACCAATACTAGGATCGAAGAAGCGGAGAGACGGATTGTTGCGACTGAAACACGGTTACAAGTGGCGGAGGATACCGTGCAGGAGCTGCTACACCTTCAGATACACCTGGACGCTAAGCTGACTGATTTAGAGAGCCAGAAGAGAAAACATCAGAATCCACGGCGTTAAAGAGGGAGCGGAGGAAAATTCCCCTTCGATGGCGGTGTATGTGGAGCGCTTGCTGCGGGAGGGACTGGAGCTGCCGGCTGAACTTGAACTACGAGTGGAAAGAGCTCACCGCTCCTTGATGCCGAAGCCGCCCGGGGAAGCCCCGCCGAGGTCCATCGTTGTAAAGATGGCGAGCTACAGGATGAAAGACGAGCTGCTGAGAACGGCCTGGCAAAAGCGAGGATTTCAACACCTCGGAAAAAGAGTCAATCTGGATCACGACTACGCGCCTGATGTATTGAAAAAGCGAAGGGAATATGCCGAAGCGAAAGCGGTACTGAAGGAGAAGAAAATCCGATTCCAGACGCCGTTTCCCGCCAGGTTCAGGGTCTTCTACCAGGAGGGAGTTGTGATGTACGGCTCGGCGGAGGAGGCGACGGAGGATATGGCGAAGAGGGGGCTCCCGGTGTCGGCAATTAAACACCCAAACTCGCTTTTGGAGCGGATCCAGCGGTTCACGTGGCGCACCGTTAAGAGACCAGGGAATCGGGACAGAGCTGGCAAGGCTTTGGACTTTAGGGAAAAGCTACAGGCTTTTAGACGCCAGGACTCGGGTGACTAAGTTAACTGAAAACTGAGAGTCTACTCAGAATATATCGGGTGAGTCTGGTGAATCGATATTCTCTTTCTTCTTTTTCTCCGAAGACTCCCAGCAGAGGGAGGAATTAGGACTGTTAACACGTCCTGCTTATTAAAGACGCATTGTACGGGCTAAACAACTACGATTATAACGTAAACGTCGGGGGGATTTCTCTTTATGTTGCCGGAACAGAGACACCATGCATGAAGGCCCTCTCCCACCTGATAGGGGGGGAGGCTTTACCTCAGAGCCCTCTTACCATCAGGGCTTCATCAGGGTCAATATTAAGACCCCACAGTTGGAAGTCTTATTTTCTGTCTTTATTGTTCTTATCGTGTTCTGTGTGTTGTGGCAGTTTTTGCTGCCGTTTTTCGCTGCTGTTCTTTGCAGCCTGTGGGGTATAACCTGTGATTCTTTTTGTCACATATGGACACTTATGGTGGTGTGCTTTCGGTTTATTTCATTTATCTTTTTTACCCTTATTGTACATTGAATGCAATCAGTTAAAATAGCAACTTATAATGTGAATGGCCTTGTCAATCCCATTAAGAGGAGTAAGATTTTAACTAAACTAAAAAAGAGAGTTGAGGTGGCGTTTTTACAGGAAACACATCTTTCGGATACAGAACATGCTAAATTAAAACGCTTGGGCTTCAAGCATCAGTACTCATCATCATATAAGGCTGGGCATAGAAGGGGGGTGGCGATATTGATTTCCAATAATACTAGTTTCGAACCCATTTTTGAGAAAAAGGACACAGAGGGAAGATTTATTTTCGTGAGGGGAAATTTGGGGGGCTCATTGGTCACTCTATTAAACATTTACGCTCCTCCTAACTCTGACTGGAAGTTTTTTAAACTGATATTTGATTTGATAACAGCGGAGACACATGGGGTTCTAATCTGCGGGGGGGATCTCAACATTAGACTAAATCCCAAACTGGACTCCTCGAATACACATACAGCCCAGCCCAAATTGATAAACAAAAAAATCAATATGGCTTTGAAAGAAATCGGGTTAATTGATATCTGGAGAGAATTGAATCCTTCAAAGAGAGACTACACTTTTTTTTCAAATCCACACTTGGCATATTCAAGGATTGATTATTTTCTTACTTTTGCTAAGGATCTATACAGGGTTGGTGGCTGCGACGTGGGGAGAATGGACCTTTCAGACCATAGCCCCATTTATTTAAAATTTAATTTTGAACAGTATCGGAGGGACACCTTATGGAGATTGAACACTTGTGTACTGAAACAGATGAAGGAACAAATCAAGAAGGATATTGCTGAATACTTGGAACAGAACGATAATGGTGAAGTTTCCCCTCCAATATTATGGGATGCATGTAAAGCTGTGCTTCGGGGGAAAATAATTGGCTACAGCGCTCACATAAAGAGAGTAAGGCAGAAAGAGTTAGTTCAGTTGGAGGCGGAATTAAAACAATTAGAACAAAATCATAAAGATACAAATGATCAGAAAATTAGAGAGCTACTTAGGAAGAAAAAGAACGAAATAGATGAGATCTATACAAAAAAATATACAAAAAAAGTTAATTTTTACAAAACAGAAATATTATGAAGGGGGCGGAAAAGCCAGTAAATTATTAGCTTATAGGCTGAAAAAACAACAAGCAGAGAATTCAATTCATAAAATAAAAAATCCTATCACTAATTCTATGCATTACAAATTAAAAGAAATACAAGATTGTTTTGAAAAATATTATAAAAAACTATACTCCCAACCTCAAATTGATGGAGAGAAGATGGAAGATTTCTTTCAGAAGATTAATCTGCCTAAATTGAATGGTGAACAAAGTAGGAACCTTGCAGCTAAAATAACAGAGAAAGAAATTTGTTCAGCCATATCACACCTTAAACCAAATAAGGCTCCAGGTCCGGACGGGTTCCCTTCCGAATGGTACAGAGCCATGGAGGGTTCTTTGCTCCCTGTGTTGCAGTCCACCTTTAACTGGGTTCTTAAAGAGAACAGTATACCCCCCTCTTGGAGGGAGGCAGTTATATCCCTGATTCCGAAGGAGGGGAAAGATAAGTCTGAATGTGGTAATTATAGACCAGTAATGGTGTTAAACCAGGATTATAAAATTTTTACCCATATACTAACCAAACGAATAGAGGGATTATTACCACAAATTATTAGCCTTGACCAGACAGGTTTTATTTGTGAAAGACAAACTCAAGATAGTATCAGAAGGACACTACATGTAATTAACCGTATAACAGAATATAATTTAGAAGCAGTATTAGTGGGGCTAGATGCAGAAAAAGCTTTTGATTGTGTAAATTGGTCTTTTTTGTATAGAGTTCTGGACAAATTTGGATTTCATAGCACCTTTATTAAAACAATACGAGCTCTCTATGATGGCCCAAGGGCGAGAATTAAAATAAATGGGGCTGTCTCTAGCCCCTTTTCATTAGAACGAGGAACAAGACAGGGCTGCCCAATTAGCCCCCTCCTGTTTGCAATCTTTATCGAGCCCCTGAGCCAGTGGATCAGTCAGGACGACAATATTAAAGGAATCGATATGAATGGGGGAGAACAAATTATTTCGTTATACGCTGATGATGTATTGGTGTATTTAACCAGCCCTGAGCAATCTTTGGCACGGTTATTTGAACTCTTGGAACAATATGGATCCTTCTCTGGATATAAGCTGTATGTGTGTTTATGTTCCAAAAACACAAATTCTCTGTTTCAAATACAACCCCTCTGTAAATGTGAAAAATAAGTACAATTTGACATATCGATTCCTAGATTTGACAAAATTGTTCTCACTTAACTACCTCCCCCTGAACAAAAAGATTAGGGAAGACATAAGGAGATGGGACCTTATACCCTTTCTTAATTTCGGACCACACTTGGAATCAGTCAAAATGGTTATTTTGCCGAGATTGCTCTATCTCTTTCAGTCCCTTCCACTGGATATATCGGACCAACAATTTCAGGAGTGGGACAAGCATATTTCGAGGTTCATTTGGCAGGGACGAAGGCCAAGAATTAGATACCAGACTTTACAATTGGCAAAAAACAAGGGCGGGGTTGCTCTCCCATGCTTAAAAGATTACTATACTGCTGCTCAATTGCGGCCATTAATATGTTGGTGCAACCCGGAATACTGCGCTAGGTGGAAGGAGATTGAAAGTGCTATATCGGATGAATTTCCAATCCAGGCTGCAATTGGGGATAAGCGCTTATTGAATAATTTAAAGGAATTGGGAAACCCATGGATATGTTTGTCACTAAAGATGTGGAACAAGGTAATAGCGCAAAATAACCTGAAGGAGGCGGTTAAGGTCTTGAGATGGTGCGCATTTGATCCAGATTTTTTGCCTAAAAATTGGGACGCAAGATTTAAGAGATGGGGGTCGCAAGGTTTAACAGCGTATTGCACATTTTTGCATAAGGGGACCATGAATAGTTTTCAAAATCTGAAGGGGCAGTTTGGCTTGGATAAGGACGATTTTTACAGATTCCTTCAGGTCCGGCATTATATTGACCAGATACAGAAGGGGTGTACACAAGTAGGCTGGGATAATATTCTGTTGAAAGTGTTTATAGACGCTTATTCAACTGGCTCTAACCAAAAACTTATCTCAAGATTTTACAAGGGGTTACAACAAACACAATGTAGTTCACTGTATGTAAAACAAAAATGGGAACATGAAGGAAACCTTGTTCTAAAGGACGAAGATTGGGAGAACCTATGTGAGATACAGTGGAAAACTTCCAGCTCAACTGTATGGCGAGAGTTTTGCTGGAAAAACCTTATAAGGTTCTTCATCACTCCAGCTCAAAAGAGGCACTACACAAATTCTTCGGCATGCTGGCGACAGTGTGGGTGCCTCGTAGCAAATCATTTCCACATATTTTGGTCCTGTGCATCATTGATTCCATTTTGGCGGGAGGTTTATAAAGTTATGCAAAGCATTTTTCAGACAGACGTTCAATTTAAATTTGAGTCTTTATATTTGGGTGCCTTAACATCAGAAAATGTTTCTTCAAATGTCAAATATTTATTTCGGATCCTAAGTGCTGCTAGTAGAAAAGCTATTACTAGAAGGTGGTTAAAACCAGGAAAACCTACTGTGGAGGAATGGATTGACATTATCTATGATATTTTTAAGATGGAAAGGATTACTTTTGCTTTGAGACTGCAACAGGGAACTTTTTTGAAAAGATGGGAAAGATGGATAACTTATATCACACCAATACGACCATCATTTGTCTAAAGTAGAGTGTTGTATCCTTTTTGTTTTTTATTATTTTCCCTCAGTAGAGGGCTTTTTGAGTCACTGAGGTTTACCCCAACTTGTTTGTTTATTTAGTTCTTGTTCTTATTTTGCTATGTTTAAAAAAAAAAAAAAAAAATGCTTATGTGGAAATAATACAGTATGTATGAGGTCCTAATGGGTCCCTGTTCACTTTTATGCTGTTTACTGAACCTGTGATACTTCTATGTGGACTATTTACATATTTGGACGGTTTAGTGAGAAGTATATATGTATTGTTTCTGACTGTAATGTATGGACCTGGAAAATCTTAATAAAAAAAAAAAATAAAAATAAAAAAAAAGAACAGTCTGTTTATTCCGCTATGGAGACAGCATTTAACTGGAACTGGATGGTATATTTTCACTAAAAGATAAAAACAAATGACTACACACTCCTTGTAGGTCAATGTCCAATGATAGTCAGACCAAAAAGGGAAGCCATCTTGAATCAAACGTCAAGAGGTTCCTACCTCCCTGTTTCTTCTCCATCTGGTCTGCACTTCGATATTCCTGCTTGTTAGCTGTAATATACCCCCCTGACCGGCCAGGCTTCAAGTTCAGTTCAGTTCAGTTGATTTTTGTCATTGTTATTGAGGGAGGTGGCTATTTTCAGCCAATCCTCATTCCAACACACAAACAGATAAAAGAGGCAACACGTCACCAACAAAACAAACGACACACGACAACTTACTCACAAGGACCGAAAACGAAACCTCAAACCTACCTTGTTTAGAACAAATCAAATCCAACAGCTCCAAGAGCCAACCCTTTGGGTTGGCTCTTGGAGCTGTTGTCCTGGGGCTGACCCCTGACCTTTGTTCTCCCTAACACCATGTTCAAACATTGGAAGGCTGAAGTACAGGTGCTCAAGTTTCTATATATGTTATTTGTATTTTTTTTATCTTATTCCGTGCTTCATTTTAATTTATTACATTTAAGAATTGAACGATGTGAAATGCGTGTGTTGCTGGCTGCTGTTTGTTTTGGTTGCCGTCCCTGTAGGGTTGGGGATGGGGGTGGATCGGTGGGCGGGGGAACGTCCATGGTTTGAAGGTACTACTCACCTTGTAGATGGTGTAGCGGTCGTCGGCCGCGTGCTTGACCAGCAGGTTCTTGAGGGTTGCCACGGCGACCTGCCGCACCTCGGCGCTGCGCTGCTGCTGCAGGGCACTCGCCACCTCGCGCAGCAGCAGGCCTACCAGGAAGTGGTTCCGGCAGTAGTCCTCGGTCAAGCTGCACTCCAGGTTCTGGTCTGGGGGGGGGGTCAAGGGTCAGAGGTCAGAGGTCAGAAGCCAGACAAGAGGGGGGTTTGTCCCTGTGGTTTTCAACGGGACAGTCCGTTGGTCAATGAGCGGTGGCAAGAGTGTTGACGCAGGCCAGGTGGTCGATATCACATCCACACAGGTCTCCAGAACGGCCGACCACAGCGTTGATTTAACATGCAGAGAAAACTAACCCTCGGGAGACGAAAGGGACACACGGGCAGAGAGAAAGAACATATCCTCGATGTGGATGAAGTATGAAGGCCGCCAAGCAAGAAGGAGGAGACGTGTGCTCCAGTGTGTTGCCCCAACAACCAACCCTCCCAGTGCACACACATCCTGGCAAGCCATCGTTAGGCTGTATGGAATACTAGCCTAGCCTAGCATCGGTGGGCGCTAGCATTAGCATGGGCGCGGCGGGGATGCGTCGGTCGCAGCGTGGGGGGGGGGGGGGGCGGCCGAGACAGGAAGCCAGCGGAGGACGGAGGAAGGAGAAGGGAAAACAAAGCAAACAGGAGTCTGCTTGGCGGCGGCAGACCGGTGAACGTACGCTGCGGGCCACCTACCTACTGTGCCAAACATCTCCGAGGCGTACGAAATTAAATCTGACCACAGGCAAAAACAAAAACAGAAGGAGGGGGGGGGGGGGGGGGGGGGGTGAAAATAAAATTAAAGTAAATATGAACAGTCCATGCACGTGGAGCCTTTACTGCGATGGTGGTTTGATGGCGTGAGTGTGGGGGTGGACAGGCCCTCGTGACAGAGGTGTTGAGGTAGGGGCCAAACAGGTTCAGCTCATTCAGACGACCATGGGTGTGTGGGTATGCCGGGGGCAATGGTGGACGTCGTGAGATACACCTGTGTTGGCCCATTACCGTCACATCTCTGCCTGTTGAAGACCATAGTATGGGGGTGAGGGGTTGGTAGGTAAAGGGGTTCCTCTCTCCC
>NC_136953.1:4461527-4741527 GCF_949987615.1 Pollachius pollachius | reverse complement strand
TTGGTGGATGGTGCGGCCTCCGTCCTTTTCCAGGCTATGGCTCATTTCTCAGTATATAATGTAGCGTTGATCACACACTCTTACTGTCCATATTCCCCGCCTTTAGTCGCAGGGAATGCTGCTTGAGTTTTTGCAATGTTCATGTTTTATGCTAGTCTTCCGCCGCCTCTTTGTTACTGCTAACTTTATTTACATTTGCTATGCTTGACATGTTTACTGAGTCAAACTTTTGTTGAATATTCTGAACACACATTTGAAAAAGAGAACATGCTGTTGTGTGTTGATCCCATTGCGATATACAACTGTTGGAAAAACATGTTCAACGTTTTGGAATGCTATTCAGATTTCAATACGTTTCAACACAACGTGCCTAGCTAGGTCTGAGTGCCCTGCCCCAGCCTGTGCCGTGCCCCTGATCTTATCTTCCACATTGATTGCACAGGCAGGGCTGTAAACAGGCGTCAACTGCCACCATAGGGTGTGAAGTTGCAGTCGTTAAAAATAGTTTTGTGTCTTTGTTAAGTGAAGCATTCTGACTCGGCCCCAACCTTAGATGACTTTTACATTACAACTGTTACTTTCGCTGCAGGAAACGGTGTGATGTGTTTGTGTCGAAAGTAAAAGTTGCTTTTGTACAACAGAAGTTGTGCGATGTCAACACATGATTGACATTGCACAACATATGTCCAAACATATGTTGCCAGCATACAGTAATTTCTTTCCCCATTGTGTGTGTGTGTGTGTGTATGTGTTTACCCTGGGATCATGCAGGGTGAAGCCACACATGTAGTCGTTGACCAGGCTGAAGGCAAAACCTCTGTTCATGAAGGAGAGGCACCTCTGGAGAGAGAGAGAGGGGGAGAGAGAGACCGGTTTAATATTCTTTTGGCGTGTTAAATAACTGATGGCGTGTTAAAAATGGTCCCAACAATAGGAGTATAGCTGATTAAGTGACTGAGCAGAGGAGTGTGTGTGTGTGTGTGTGTGTGTGTGTGTGTGTGTGTGTGTGTGTGTGTGTGTGTGTGTGTGTGTGTGTGTGTGTGTGCGTGTGTGCGTGCATTTATGTGTGTCCTAGGTTTGCTGGGCTCTGATCAGGTCTGGTGGGGCCGAGTCAGGGCTCAGGGCTCAGGGTCAGACCTTGATGAAGACGGCCAGGCTTAGGTTGATGCAGCGGGCCTCCTCTGGGACCTCCACGTGGCGGATGGTGATGTGGGGCATGATGGACAGCAGCAGGGACTGCAGCGCCTGGTGGAAGCTGTCTGGAAACCGCTGGCTGCGCGGCATCTGAGGCCCCCAAAACACACCGCCAAAACGTGAAAGGAGATACTATCCGGCCCCAAGGAGGGACAACATCAGTGACAGTGAAATGATAAATACAGTGTTCCAGAATAGTGCACTCAATCAGAATAATACTGTCTTTTTTGATTTCCAGCCAGAAGGTTGGTTTCCATTCCAAATGTTTACAGCTGAAACCCTACCTGCTCCTTCATGAATCATCACCTGAGTATCGCCATGTGTGGTTATACCCGCAAACCCGCACACACAAACACACACACAGAAACCCACAACCACAGACACAAAAATAATGTGGTGTCCTTGCCAGGACTTGAACCAGCATGACGTGATCTTAAAACAACATCTTGTTGATGTTGACGTTTTTCTTTTTATAGGGGATATGTATTTATAGATATTTCAGTAAATATAGTATCATGGCTTGTTATTTCATTCAAAAATATCGGGATTTCTGGCACTGCATTTGTATTTTCCTAATATTTACCCTTTACATACGAGTTGTCCCACGAAAGGACTTGAGCAGCATTTACCAGTAAGACTCAAGTCAAAGGTAGGGAGCCACTTATAATAACAAAGCAGTGCTGGTGCACTTCAATAGTTTGATCCTGGTCAAACTCCATTTGAATGTAACTTATGAGGAGACAGAAACACAGACTCAGCTTCCTCTAGGGGTGAAACCAACCCATTGCATGAGTTTCCTGCTCCTGGTCCTTATCCCCCCGGCCGTGAGTAACAATCATTAACATTAACTAACAGGTCTCATCTTGGGGGGCCGAGGTGTGAGCCAGAGGGAACGGCAGCCCATCAACTCACCTTAATGCGGCTTCCCTGATGCAGGAACTGGGCCATGGATTTGGCCATGGTCTCAAAGAAGAACCAGGAGTACTGGAAACCGAGAGGGGGACAGAGAGGGTGATCACTAGAGGCATATCGCTGGGGGCCCATTGTTATGGGCCAATCACTAGGGGCCCATCACTAGGGGCATATCGCTAGGGGCCCATCACTAGGGGCCCATCGCTAGAGGCCCATCGCTAGAGGCCCATCACCCAGTCGCTGTTGATAACAGCATGCTTGTCATTATTATCATCGTGAATCCACATACATTTAACAGGTCAGGAAGGAGAAACAGGATTTCAACTGTGGTGTAACAGGAAGAGCATTATTGAAATTTGTTACCCAATCAAGGGAAGGAGAACACTGACCAGTGTTGTGCAAGAGTTTCCTTCTCCCCTTACTTCCAGTTGAAAAGCTACTTGAGCATTTATTTTATTTCAGATACTACTACTACTACTACCACTACTACTCTCACCAAAAAGACAGTGAGGGAAATGACACCATGTCCTGGCCATTGTTGGTATTATAATTGAATAGGAAAGTTCTATCCATTCTATGTTACTGTACCTTTTTCGCCTGATGTACCCCCACATCCCTATCAGCTTTCTTTGATTTCCTTTTAAACTTACATCTTACTTTATTAATAAGCATCATTATTAATATTGCCATGGCCGAAAGGTGTTTAAAATGGAAGAAGTCGACACCCTTTTCAGTGAAAATAGGTGTAGACATATATTATAACTTAACTTTATTTTATATTTGACTATTTAGCAACAGTCAACACATAATCATATCTTTTTACAGGCAGAGAAAAGTAAAATCTGAAACTTGACACGTACATATATTCATCAACAGAGCCACTTTGATATAATAGCCAGGGTAACGGCGACACCTAGTGGTCGGTGTTGGTCATTGAATTGAATCGAATGGAATACCTTGAGCAGCTTGTTGCTGGTGTTGACGTCGGCTGTCTGCTTGAGAATGGCGGTGACGGCAGTTGCCAGCACCTCATGCGTGGTGGCGGAGCTCGCGGTCGTGGAGCAATTTGTCACAAACACATACTGGGTGGAAAAACAACACATGGTCGATATGTTTGTTTTATATTTATTGCATATTCAGCTTTTTTGCCGTTTAGGAGACAACCTTCCAAACCAGAGTTTATTGAGACAAAATAGATCAAACGGTTAAACCTTGGGTAGAATTGTATGTAGTGGCTAGGTTATTTTGAATCCCAACCTGTCTAACTTGTAGGCCTCCCAGAAAAATATGTCTCTACCAGCTCGTAATTGAGCTCTGTATTCACTGTCTAACACCTACCTGCTCCTTAACGACCTGTCTAAGCCCTACCTGCTTTTGCTCAAGTTTTTGTGAATATCAGAACTTTTAAATAAAATAACACATGTGATACGCAGGAAAAAGGAGAGAGAGATGGGGTGTCCGGTGTGTGTGTGTCCGGTGTGTGTGTGTTCGGTGTGTGTGTGTGTGTGTGTGTGTGTGTGTGTTTGTGTGTGCTTCTTACCTTGAGAAAGGAGCGCAGGTAGTGTTCCAGCCCCTCCTCCTGACACCTGGATACTATGTGTATGATAACTCTGAGGACACACAGACACACACACACACACACAACCACACACACACACAAACATACAATTAGAAAATTCTGTGTTCAGAATTTTTTGAACGAATCAGTCCATCACAACATTTTGACCTGCTATGCTAACTGAACCACGTGATGAAACCTGAGCCCGAAGCATTGGGCCGCGTTCCATTGGACGCTAAAGGAAATCCTGGATATTGACATCCAAAATAAACTAGCCCTTTTTGTAGAACTGAACTAAACAATAAATCCCGCTACAACCTGGTTTCATTAAACCAACAGGATTCTAGTTCCTTTTTGTTGTGCGTTTCAAATATGTGGTGAAATTCGCAATCCCCATGTTTCAGACCTTCTTAGACATTCCCACCCGAAAGCGTGACTACCATTCTGACATTAAGAGCGCTCCGGACGGCACTGACCGGAGGGAGTTGACCGCCACGTCGTGGGCTTCTTTGGTTGCCGTGGTGAGCACCTCGAACAGCTGCATCAGTATGGTGGGCAGGAAGTTGACCATTACCTGGGTCTCCACCGCATGCAGGCACTGTAGAGACGGAGATAAGGGTTCCTTTAGAGGTAAACGGATATATACCTCTAAAGATTTATATTGCGCTTTTCAAACCATGAGCCACTCAAAGAGCTTTACATTATTGCCTAACATTCACCCATTCATACACCTATGGCGGTGTCAACCATGCAAGGAGAACCTAAACCAAACAGAAGTGAGCGAGGAGGTGGGTAGGAACCTCAGTGCCTCACCTTTAGGTACTTGATAAGCTCGGCTAGGTTCCCCTCAGGGCTGCTCCTCATCAGCTGGCAGTGCTGGAAGAACTTGTGGAGATGCAGGTCCTGCATTTGAGAGAAAATACACATACTATAGTTACCAAACAAGTTAAGATGCACATACTATAGTTACCAAACAAGTTAAGATACACATACTGTAGTTACCAAACAAGTTAAGATACACATACTGTAGTTACCAAACAAGTTAAGATACACATACTATAGTTACCAAACAAGTTAGGATACACATACTGTAGTTACCAAACAAGTTAAGATACACATACTTTAGTTACCAAACAAGTTAAGATACACATACTGTAGTTACCAAACAAGTTAAGATACACATACTATAGTTACCAAACAAGTTAAGATACCCATACTATAGTTACCAAACAAGTTAAGATACCCATACTATAGCTACCAAACAAGTTAAGATACACATACTATAGTTACCAAACAAGTTAAGATACACATACTATAGTTACCAAACAAGTTAAGATACACATACTGTAGTTACCAAACAAGTTAGGATACACATACTGTAGTTACCAAACAAGTTAAGATACACATACTGTAGTTACCAAACAAGTTAAGATGCACATATTATAGTTACCAAACAAGTTCAGATACACATACTGTAGTTACCGTCACTTTAACAAGTGATGATACATATTGATGTTAATAAAGTATAAAGTATATAACTCTAACTCGGAGCTCCATCAAGGCGCTGTCTGGTGATTTGTGTGAATGTGAACGAGAGTTCTGGTTGTTCTTACCTGGGTGTATATCGTGGATGCCAATCTCGTTCTCACTTTGAACAGCGGCTTTGCATTCTCCACCCACTTGATGTCCGGTTGGGACTATGTCAAAAAAAAAGCAGTTAGTTTGTCCATCTTCCTCTGTATATAAAGCAGCATTATATTATTGATGACCACTAGGGGGCATAAATACTCTACTATGCTGAAAATAAATCACGAGAACAAATGAATGGCTTTTTGAACGTTTTTTCTGATGTTTTCTAATGTCAGTAGAGACTGATTTAGCAAATCAGTCTCTACTGACATTAGGATTTCTTTATTTAATTACGGTAAAAGCTACAGTGACTGCAACGTTTCCTGACTGACGCACTGACAGACTGGCTGGCCAGGGCTTCCCACCTTCTTGGCGTCCTGGCCCCGGTCTGCCCCCAGGTACCCGGGCTGCAGGGTGGCGGAGGCGGGCAGCTGGATCTCCACTGACTGCATCCTCCCATCCTTCAGCAGGGGGCTCCAGGAGTAGCCCACTGGGGGGGGGGGGGGGGGGGGGGGAAGAAGGGTGGAACCGAGGGTAAGTCTTGCACACATTGATGCATGACTGGATGCATGACATTTATACAGTGGGGCAAAAAAGTATTTAGTCAGCCTCCAATTGTGCAAGTTCTCCCACTTAAAAAGATGAGAGAGGCCTGTAATTTTCATCATAGGTATACCTCAGCTATGAGAGACAAAATGCAAAAAAAAAATCTAGAAAATCACATTGTCTGATTTTTAAAGAATTTATTTGCAAATTATGGTGGAAAATAAGTATTTGGTCAATAACAAAAGGTCATCTCAATACTTTGTTACATGTCCTTTGTTGGCAATGACAGAGGTCAAACGTTTTATGTAAGTCTTTACAAGGTTTTCACACACTGCTGCTGGTATTTTGGCCCATTCCTCCATGCAGATCTCCACTCCTTCGTTGCCCGGGCGGTGTGTTTGGGGTCATTGTCATGCTGAAAGACCCAGCCACGTTTCATCTTCAGTGCCCTTGCTGATGGAAGGAGGTTTTCACTCAAAATCTCACGATACATGGCCCCATTCATTCTTTCCGTAACACGGATCAGACGTCCTGGTCCCATGGCAGATAAACAGCCCCAAAGCATGATGTTTCCACCCCCATGCTTCACTGTAGGTATGGTGTTCTTTGGATGCAACTCAGCATTCTTTCTCCTCCAAACACGACGAGTTGAGTTTTTACCAAAAAGTTATATTTTGGTTTCATCTGACCATATGACATTCTCCCAATCCTGTTCTGGATCATCCAAATGCTCTCTAGCAAACTTCAAACGGGCCCGGACATGCACTGGCTTTAGCTGGGGGACACGTCTGGCACTGCAGGATTTGAGTCCCTGGAGGCGTAGTGTGTTAGTGATGGTAGCCTTTGATACTTTGGTCCCAGCTCTCTGGAGGTCATTCACTAGGTCCCCCCGTGTGGTTCTGGGATTTTTGTTCACCGTTCTTGTGATCATTTTGACCCCACAGGGTGAGATCTTGCGTGGAGCCCCAGATCGAGGGAGATTATCAGTGGTCTTGTATGTATTCCATTTCCTAATAATTGCTCCCACAGTTGATTTCTTCACACCAAGCTGCTTACCTATTGCAGATTCAGACTTCCCAGCCTGGTGCAGGTCTACAATTGTGTTTCTGGTGTCCTTTGACAGCTCTTTGGTCTTGGTCATAGTGGAGTTTGGAGTGTGAATGTTTGAGGTTGTGGACAGGTGTATTTTATACTGATGAGGAGTTCAAACAGGTGCCATTAATACAGGTAACAAGTGGAGGACAGAGGAGCCTCTTAAAGAAGAAGTTACAGGTCTGTGACAGCCAGAAATCTTGCTGGTTTGTAGGTGACCAAATACTTATTTTCCACCATAATTTGCAAATAAATTCTTAAAAAATCAGACAATGTGATTTTCTGGATTTTTTTTTTTCATTTTGTCTCTCATAGCTGAGGTTTACCTATGATGAAAATTACAGGCCTCTCTCGTCTTTTTAAGTGGGAGAACTTGCACAATTGGTGGCTGACTAAATACTTTTTTGCCCCACTGTATATATATATTATACATACATGTGACTAATATGAGATGTTGGCAATATGGTAAAAATATAACTTAAATGTAGGCGCCAATGTAGGGATTGTAAGTGTCAGAGAGAGTGGAGGCCTCAAACCGTCTACCATCCGACACTAGGACAACACAAATCCCAGGGTAGCCATTACTATCCCCAGTACTTCTGGAAGACTTTCCCACAATGGCATTCTTATGATATGCTAATAATAAAGGCCACTCTTCGTCCCTAAAGAAGCCTGTAGGTTCAAGGCGACCTCAACCTTATAAGTAATCAAGGCAACACTCTCAAAGGGCTCCACGGGTCCACATCATACAACATCCCTAACCCTGGGGCCCAAGGGCGGGCTCAACACTAACACCACCTAGGGTAACTAAGGTCACTTCAATTTCCATTTGTGTTGCTTAATATGGTCATAGGGCGTCACGGACATTCACACTTTTGCGAAACCCAAGAATTGATTTTGTTTCATGGGAAACGCGCACACTCATGCGCATGGCCACACACACCCACACACACACACACACACACACACCACGTACACCTAAGCGCGTGGACGGCGACTCACCCAGGGTCTCCACCCCCTCCCTCCGCTTGGTGGCCGTCTTGCTGCTGAACTCACAGCTGACGTGGTAGAAGGTGAACAGGAGGTGGTGCTTTTCATGCACGTGCACCGGGAGCTCGATCTTGACCTGTGCACGAGTCGGGTTTGGGGGGAGGAGGGGAAATATTGGCCTTTATGACAGAGGAGTGATAAAAGGGGTGACCACGGGTGTAGCTCATGCCGTTCATTATCCCCACTGCGATGAGAACCGCTGTAAAGTGCAGCGGAACTGTATTTCATTGAATGAGTTGTTTTTCGTCCCTACTGCCACACCTCTCTGTTAAAGGCCTGTGGAGGCTGCCAACGTTCATCTAGGATCCACCACAGGTTTCTCCCTGTCGACAGCTAGAGTCTGACCTGACCTGTAGGCCTCCTTGAGCAAGACATCCTGACCCTTACCTGCTTTTGAATGACAAAATAGAAAATAGTGGAATTAAGCTAAACTAAAAAGTGATAGTGTAAGCCGTGAATGTATTACAGGTTTGTGTTTGCATCCACTAATGAGCCAAAGCAATGACTTTATTTAACCCCAGGGGGCAGCATCATCGCGTGAATATATTTCACCCAGGTTCCTACTCCTTGTTCGTCTTTGGTGAAACATAGTGATAGGGCTGGCACGGGAAATGACACATCATTGGTTAATAGGGTGACTCTCACTCCCGGCCAACACTGAATCATAAAAACCCTACCTGGAGCGCTTCTTCTTTGTCTAAACATGACTTGTAGCATGGAAAGTTACAAAAGGACAGATCTCTGACATCTCACAGATGAAGCAACAACATTTAACGATTGTTTTTTCAGCGAAGGAAGAGGAAGAAATATGTTGTGGGTGGGGAAATCAATAGTACAGAACTGTCGCTAAACGACTAACTTGAGTTCATTCTGATTCACGGCAGTTTGTGCTTTAGCCTTGATCACAGTGAGATTGTCTAAAAGGGCAGTTAAATGCCAGTGTTGGTGTAAATAAATAAACTTTACCATGATGGCTAAAAGGGGAGATGTATGAGTAAGCGTGGATTGAATAGGATTGTTCGTGTGTGTGTGCACGGTAGGGGGACTCTTTAAGAGCTTCATCTGTAGTGATACTCCAGGTGTCTTTATGTGTGTGTGTGTGTGTGTGTATTTGTGTGTGTGTGTGTGTGTGTGTGTGTGTGTGTGTGTGTGTGTGAGCGTGTGTGTGTGTGTGTGTGTGTGTGTGTATTGACCCAGTATGATTAGCCTAGAATAACATGGTGTTAGGGTGAGGGTGCTCGTGGGTGACCTGACAGATATTAAACCCATTCTTTGGTTGTACTGTAATATACATGGCTGCAAATCTTTCTTGAATTTCATTGGACACCTTGAGTCTGCCACTCACTTATCGGGTTATAAAAGGTCTTTGGGTCTCCCATTGGGGTTGGGGGAAATTGTTTAAAAATAATTCTGTGCAACTTTCTAATCTGTTAAATTAGATTTAGTTTACAATAAGTGCCCCTAGTGACACGTTTACCTCACAAAATGTTGGAAGCCCTATTTATTATTTAAAAACATATTGCATCTCAGTTGTTTATGAACGTGACTCAATGGTGCTCCCCTCGGTTGCTCCACTGTCCCGTCATCCTAGTACCCCGCCTCTTACAGACAAACGGTTGTGATTGGCCAGACCCCGGCCAGGTCTGCTGGATTTTGTCTCAACAGGAGGGGGCCCAGACGCATATCGTTAGCTTCATAGCATGATTGCCTAACTGATTTCTTAAGGTTCATCTTGTATTTAGCATCGAAAATCACTGAGTCAAATAGATGACTTAGGCAGATGGTGATTATGGATTGTAACAAGCGCTCTGATTGGCTTAGGATACAGCCAATGAAGCACAGTGAATCAGCAGCGTTAGAAGAGTAGAGTTAGGTTAGATATCACAATTTGACCAAAATATGACTAGGGCAATTATGCTATGAGGCTAACGATATGCAACGAAATAAGGCATAATGGAAGAACAAAATGCCTCTGACCACGAGGTTTTGGTCCTCACCTCATCGTAGAACTCAGGGTTCTGGTTGTGGTGCAGGACGGCCGCGTAGGCACTGCCCGTGAAGAGTGTCTCCCCTGGCTTGCCGTAGATGCACTGGAACACAACATTAATGACACGGGCAACATCAGTGAGCAATCGGTAGGACCCTTTGATGTCAGGGGCCCCCAGCCGCCAGGGGCCTCTGCCGCTGAGCCCGTCCGTGGTCAGGTATGATCACAGGACCACATGAGATGGGGGGGGGGGGTCCTGTGATCTCAAGTACAGACTAAACAAAGGCCAAAACGTGCGTGCTAAACGGTATGATTACCGTCGGGTTAGGTACAAAGCAAATGATGAAGGCCACATGATTTTTATCTCGATTCTGGGGAGCAACGTTGCTTCCTGAAACGATATGAACCAGTCATATCATGGGATTTATCCGTGACTTCCTCTTGCTCTACTACATCGCCATCCTTTTTCTCTTTCTATCTGGACACCTTTGGTTAAGGCGAACCAACAAAAGAAAGCAACACACCTTTACAGGGCATGCAACACACGCGTGTGTGCATGTGCGAAAACACTGCAAAAATGTGTGCACACAATGTGTGAGCAACGCTACTTGTGAGAACCTGCTTTGTTGTGGGGACCTGGCTGTGTTGGGCGAGAGAGTGTGAGAGGGGAGAGAAAGAGTGTAAAATGGGGGCGAGAGAGAGAGAGAAAGGGAGGGCAGCATCGGGAGAGCGAGAACAACTGCGATTACTCTAATGAGAACTGACAAATTGGCGCCTGGATTAAGATCTCAGCCCCGGTCTGAACAGGACCTGTTTGATATAACTATGAGGTTGATGTGTCCTGTCATCCATTATGGGTGATAATGACGGTGGTATCCGCCCATGGGAAAGAACACACAACACAGAGACACAGAGCCAGGAGACAGATTAGAGAAACCGTGCTTTGGTGGGCTGGGATGAGTCTAATGGACAGGACAGGTGTCTTAGTCACACCTCTGTTTGTGTGTGTGTGTGTGTGTGTGTGTGTGTGTGTGTGTGTGTGTGTGTGTGTGTGTCTGTGTGTGTGTGTGTGTGTGTGTGTGTGTGTGTGTGTGTGTGTGTGTGTGTGTGTGTGTGTATGTGTACATGCTTTGCATCCCAAACAGTTCATCCTGTTGGGCCCGAGCCATTTGAAAGCTCTCCACACACGTATGTTATGTTTCTTATTCTGTATGTAAAACATGGGGGATTATGGAGTGGTATTATAGAGCAGGTTTCCCTGCTCTATAACTACTCTATAACTACACTGCTATTGATTCCTCATCATGCACTCGATTAAAGTGAACCTGAAACCAGAATGCCCAGGAACACTAGACTGGACTACACATACAAATAGTAGGAGTTCAAACTATGAACACAGTAGTGTTTCTGAGTTACATATATATATTTTTTAGTAATTCCCACCAGCTCTGGGAAAACCCTGTCCTCTATGCGATCATTGTACAGTCTTGCTTCCTCTCTCTCTGGAGCTGTGCTCATGTGATAGTGCACATTCAAGAGATTGTTCCAGTATGGAGTATGGCAGATGCCGGTCCATCCTCCCCTGTCCCTGCTGCCTCCATCGCGCCCGTAGGAACGCTCTTCTACCCATTTACATCGTGGAACTATTTTACTCCCTTCCTTGTCAGCAAAGGAAAACATCGGCGAGCCACCGAAGGCTGTTTCCACCCGCAACTATTTGACTAGTGTGGCAAAAAAGGCTGAGAGAAGGGAGAGAGAGAGAGCGAGAGAGAGAGCGAGAGAGTGAGAGAGAGAGAGAGAAATATAGAGAGCGAGACAGAGGGAGAGAGAGAGAGAGAAAGAGAGAGAGGGGAGAGATAGAGAAATATAGAGCGCGAGACAGAGGGAGAGAGAGAGAGAAAGAGAGAGAGGGGAGAGAAAGAGAGAAATATAGAGAGCGAGACAGAGGGAGAGAGAGAGAGAGAAAGAGAGAGAGAAAAAGAGAGCGAGAGGGGAGATAGAGAGAAATATAGAGAGCGAGACAGAGGGAGAGAGAGAGAGAGAGAGAGGGGAATAGAAAGAGAGAGCGAGAAATAGAGAGCGAGAGATAGAGAGGGAGAGAGAGAGAAAGCGAGAGAGAAATACTGAGAGAGAAAGAGAGAGAGAGAGAGAGCGAGAGAGAGTGTAAAAGAGAAAGAGAGAGAAAGCAGTCATTACATCCTCTTGCCAGAAGTGGGGAGATAGAGAGAAATATAGAGAGCCAGACAAAGGGAGAGAGAGAGGGGGGGAACAGAAAGAGAGAGAGAGGGAGAAGTAGAGAACGAGAGAGAGAGAGTTAGAGGGAGAGAGAAAGAGAGAGAAATACTGAGAGAGAGAGAGAGAGAGAGAGAGAGAGAGAGAGAGAAAGAGAGTGAGAGAGAGATAGAGAGAGAGAGAGAGAGAGAGAGAGAGAGAGAGAGAGAGGGGGAGAGAGAGAGAGAAAGAGAGAGATAGCAAGAGAGAGAAAGAGAGAGAGATAGCAAGAGAGAGAAAGAGAAATAAAGAGAGCGAGACAGAGGGAAAGAGAGAGAGAGACAGAGAGAGAGAGAGAGAGAGAGAGAGAGAGAGAGAGAGAGAGAGAGAGAGAGAGAGAGAGAAAGCAGTCATTATCTCCTCTTGCCAGCAGTAATGAGCATCTTTTGTAAAACTTTTCCTGGTTCCTGGCCCTGAGTGGAGCCACTCCACTCTCCTCTCTTCTGAACCCTTTGGCTGGGCCTGCTACCTTAGGAGACAAGCCCGCAGGACTGACCATGTGGTTCCTGGAGGAACAATCTCTCACTATTAGGAAACTTTCAACTGTTTTCATATGTTGGTTACTTTCTAAGTTAGGAGCTGACACGGCGTGGAATTCCCTCACAGTGCCATTTCCAGGAATAGAGAACTCAAAAAGTTGTCTTCGATATTCCAGGGAAACGTGTTTCCCAAGAGGACAGTGTCATGGACTTTGAAAATAAACTAAGATATTAATATACACAATTTTCTTTAAAAAAATGCAAATGAATTTTCCCAAGATTCGATAGTTTCAGGTTGCAATTTTCCTATAGATTAACCCATGGGAGCTAGTCAAGCTGTACGTTTGTTTGAATAACGGAAACACACCACCAACTATGGTATTACACAAACCCTACAGGGACATATCAAAGCTTAGCCCCCATGTCCTGATGTCTGACGGGGGGCTGCCCCTGCTGTGGGGGCGATCACAAAGCTCTCCCCTCCCAGGATACGAGGACATGAGGACGTCCCCCCCGTCCTCCTCCTCCTCAGAGCCTACCTTCAGGGGGGAGGCACCCTCCTCATCAGAGTCCCGGAACTGGACGCAGACAGCCAGGTTCCTGGCCTGGAGGGGGACAGCAGACACACAGACGCTAGGTTAGACATCACTGGTCAACACAGAAGGTCTGCACCAGGGTTCGGAGAAGACAGACGAAACTCACACTGAGGACCAGTTCAACATGAGACACGAGCTCCGGCCTTTAATGTTTTCACTGAAGTGATATATGATGTTGGGAAGTGGAACTAGAACTGGGAAATGGAAGGGGCCTCTGTGTGTATGCATGCCTAGCACCTTTAGTTTCAACCTCGGTTCATCTGACCGACCTTCCGCTACTGGGGTGTAATGCCGAAGAACTGAAGAAGTGCAGTGTCGAGGCTGAACTGGTTTCACTGAGCGGTTCTCTGAGGAAGCTGGGAGCAGTGCTACAGGACGCCAGGCATCCTTTCAGGGCATATTCACACCTGCCTTGTTTGGTTCGAACCCAACCAAAAGGAACCGCTGGTGCGGACCTTGTGGGCTGTTGTGAATACAAACCATCAAACTCTGGTGCGGACCAAACAGTCGGACAGAGACCCAGCCGGAGAGGTGGTCTCGGCCCGCTTCCAAACTAACCGTTGTGCGGTTCGCTTGAGATGTGACAGCGAACGCACCTCGGTCCGATCTAGTTCTAAAAATCATACGCCTCTTTGGACTTAACAGGCACCCGCTCAGCCGTGCGCATTATGGGAATTATTGTTTGATTGGCGGTAACTCCAAGTTTAGCAGCACATTGTCGGAACGTGGGGTGAAAATTTGTCGTAGCTCAACATGGAGCAAAGAGGAGACGGAACGTCTATTGCATATTTGCATCCGATATCCAATAAACATTTTGTCTCCTTTTTGCTCCATGTCGAGCCACGACTCATTTTCACCCGACTGTCCGACAAAAGCATGTAAAAAGTATGCTGGAAAACACACATAAAAGTGCAGATGCATATAACCCATTCAGCAACAGGACGAGGGAGAAGGAGTTGGACCGGTCCGCAGATCAATTTATATCACGCTGGATATCCATGATTGTTTACTTTCACCGGTGCTTTCTCCCCCTTTATTTTTTAACGCGTTACCCCGCCCCAGACCTTTTTGTCTAATGATGGAACGATCTTTGCACACATGTGGGTTTCTTGTCAAATTCTGGGACTGTTGCGAAAATTGCAATGTTAAAAGGAACCACACCAAACCAAAAAATAAACATTGTATTTTGGTCCGGAACAAAAGAGAGCGAACTAAAGGACTTCCCTGGTGTGAATACGCCCTTAGAGTTTTAACGGGCACTGAACATGTGTCCTCCTCATATGATATGGTCCATGGACTACGGCTGGACCGCTGCAATCAAGGTTCGAGCTCAGAACCTTTTCGGCTGTCAAACCCCTCAAGCCACTAGACTATCCTGCCCTCTCACAGTGTACACTCCCCTTCCACAAAGCCCAGATGTATCCATCCTGACCGTCAATATATATAATTTCACTGGAAATTTGAAAAACACATGAATAATTGTAGTTCCCCTCTTAGTTTCACTTTCAGTTTCTCCCCAAAGGAAGCTATTTTGGTTCCCAACCGGTTCCCCATCACATCTCAGCCCCCTCCATCCTGTCTCCTTTACAAGTATATTTAGCGCACAGTTAACCACAAATCAACACCCAGGTGTAGCAGACAGCCGGGCGGGCGTACCTTGGCGAAGGTCTTCTGGTTGTCGTACTTGAGCTGCAGGGGGTAGACGTACAGGTGGTTCTTGTACGTGGAGAAGGGGTAGTTGTAGCGGGCCTCCTCCGGGAGGAACTCGTCCATCTCCAGGGACACCCGCTCACAGCCCTCCTCATAGGGCTTCACCGGGATGTAGGAGGAGGTCACTGTGTCTGCAGGAGGAGGAGGGGGAGGAGGAGGAGGAGGAGGAGGAGGAGGGGGGAGATTTGATGAACACTGTTTAGGATTTCGTGCTTGCTCCCAAAACATAAACCTGGACATCGTTTCTGTGCCCTTGTTGCTGTGTGTGAATGAGTGAATGTATGTTCGCACACGTATAAACGTGCACACACAGGTATGCACAAATATGTGTACATATTTGCGCATACCTGTGTGTGCACGTTTATGCGTGTGCGCATGCATGTGTGTGCATGTGCATGTGCGTGCACGTTTATGTGTGTGCGCATGCATGTGTGTGCGCATGCATGTGTGTGTGCACAAGGAGACAGCAGAAACCCACTTGAGAGGTCAGGGGGGACGCACTCGATGGTGACGTTGAGCTGTCCAGGGATGACCTGCAGCTTGCTCTTCTCCGGCCTGCGGGACGGAGGAGGAGATTCAGAGGAGGCATCACTCATCATCACCCTACCATCAAACTCACAGGGTCACCTAACGTCATCACCCTGCCATCAAACTCACAGGTCATCTAATGTCATCACCCTACCATCAAACTCACAGGGTCATCTAACGTCATCACCCTACCATCAAAGTCACAAGGTCATCTAACGTCATCACCCTGCCATCAAACTCACAGGGTCATCTAACGTCATCACCCTGCCATCAAACTCACAGGGTCATCTAACGTCATCACCCTACCATGAAACTCACAGGGTCATCTAACGTCATCACCCTGCCATCAAACTCACAGGGTCATCTAACGGCATCACCCTACTATCAAACTCACAGGGTCATCTAACGTCATCACCCTGCCATCAAACTCACAGGGTCATCTAACGTCATCACCCTGCCATCAAACTCACAGGGTCATCTAACGTCATCACCCTGCCATCAAACTCACAGGGTCATCTAACGTCATCACCCTACCATCAAACTCACAGGGTCATCTAACGTCATCACCCTACCATCAAAGTCACAAGGTCATCTAACGTCATCACCCTGCCATCAAACTCACAGGGTCATCTAACGTCATCACCCTGCCATCAAACTCACAGGGTCATCTAACGTCATCACCCTACCATGAAACTCACAGGGTCATCTAACGTCATCACCCTACTATCAAACTCACAGGGTCACCGCTCACATAAACGCTGTGCCTTCAAAACGTTTCCCGTTGGGACAAAGAGGACCGCACCGGTTAAAATGGGGGTTATGTTATGTTCAGTGTTGAATAGCAACGTAAGCATCCGATAGACACGCTATGCTCCAGTGTGTACATTACTTGTGTAGGTATATATATATATATATATATAATGTATACAGTTTATACTGGTGATGTCATCCAGCAGAACAGGCCATCCGTGATCAAACACAGACGTGTGTGTGCGTGCTCACACACAACTTCTCGTGCATAATTAACACACAACATGACCGGACTATTCAGAGACCAGGTGGAACATTTATATATTGCTAGTATATGTAAAGTTGTGTATGTCAGCATATATACTATAAATATCTGCATTACAGTGTTGCTTATATGCTATATATCTGTACACATACTTTTAAAGTCCTGGCCTTTATTGCAGTAAAGAATAGCGCATTTGTGTATTATGTGGGTATATGTATGTGTGTGTGTGGGTGTGTGTGTGTGTGTGTGTCGCTTGGCTCGGGATATTCGGTGTGTAGTGTGAACTCTGCCATATGGCTGTAAGATCAACACATACTGTACTGTATACATGCACACACATGCACACAAACACACATACACGCACGTGCGCACACATACACATTCACAAAAACACGTGCACAAGAACACAGTACACATACTGTATATTATCTGAGAACACAGTTACGTAGCTAGGCAACAGTGTTGTTTATATGCTATATATCTACGGTACATGATACTGAATGCTCTGTTCCAGTAACTCAGAAGTGAGGAGACCGCAAAACAGGAAATAGGTTTGCTGTTTGATCGACTCACTTCCTGATGTCAGCCAGCAGCTTGATGATGTCATCAGTTGACACCTTGCTGCTGTCCTGACGATAGAGCGGAGAGAACTTCCCATCCATGTCCAGACCGCCCTGGGAGTCTTTAAACACCTGTCTGCAGACACACACACACACACACACAATCACACACAATCACATACACAGACACACACACACACACACACACACACAATCACATACAAACACACACACACACACACACACACAATCATATACACACACACACACACACACACACAATCACATACATACACACACACACACAAACACACACAAACACACAATCACATACACAAACAATCACATACACACACACATAAACACAAACATACACACAAACACACACAATACCATACACACACATAACAACAAACACACACACACAAACACACACACACACACACAAACAAACACACATAGGGAAAAGGTGAAAGTAGATGTTAATGTTCTCTAATAAGTACACACTCAACCACACAGGCAACTCCCAGGGTGAGACCCACAACGTGTTCCCTCGCCCTGGTTCAATATACCTCAGAGGAGACAAGCCATAGCAATTAGTGGTCGAGCCAGAGTGACGGAACCGTTTGGAAACAGGACAGTTGAAGTCAGCGCCATTAAAAGGCAACATCAACCATTGTTGATCTGGGCCAATCCAAAGCTTCAGACCTGCTTATGATATTTCTGACAGGTTGGGAGGTACGAAGGGGGGGTCTTACTTGGCTGCCCAGGCAAAGGGCATGCGGTATTGGCCCAGCCGCTGGCACGTCAGCTTAGCTGCCTTCAAGACCTTCTGGGCCGTCTGGAGAGAGAGAGAGAGAGGGAGGGAGAGAGAGAGAGAGAGAGAGAGAGAGAGGGAGAGAGAGAGAGAGAGAGAGGGAGAGAGAGAGAGAGAGAGAGAGAGAGAGAGGAAAAACTTCAGTTACTTTCTTCATATGCTGGGTTACTGGTATAATATGTAAAATGTAATATCTGTATGAATGAATAACACATGCATAAACACATATTAACATAAAGTACGTATAACTGTGGTTCCAGGTATTAGATTTTTAAGTTGGCCTCTCTTGAGTGAGCTAAATAGAAACGGTTCTCTTTTGGGTTGTTTTTTTTTAGTTGGCAAACAGAAACAATAGAGCATTTATAACTTTGCTTTCTGTGACTGGAACTATTGGGTAACTCTGTAAGCAACTGAAACCGAACCAACTCAGTTGGGTTCTCTTCATTTATCTTCAAGCATGCGGATGACTCCCATTCTCCTGGAGGCCATCTTGGTTCCACCTCAGCTCCCCCAACCCGCTAGCATTTACACAACCAAGATGGCCACAGATCGGCGAATATCCCCGTTCTGTCGCTCTGCTATGTCAGCGTGCGTGGGGCTGTGCGTTGCCGCGGCGACGGACCTTGGCGGCGTCGGAGGTCTTGAGGTACGGCTCGGCGCAGTGCGTGATGCCGTTCTGAAGGACCTTCTCCACGCGCGCCACCAGGAAGATGTCTGCGTGGGGGTTGGTCACCGAGAAGATGCCCTGGAAGGGGGGAGGGGGGAGGAGAGAGTGAGAGAGTGAGAGGCAGACGATGGTGGGAGGGTGAGGAGGACGGACACGAAGAGAGGCGGGAATCACGGGCAGTGGTGCAGGATTTTACGACGGTCATGGGTGTTGTTTAGCGTGAAGCTAAGCTTGGAGATTGGTGTTTATAGTCCACACCATATTACCAAATATTATCATTGTTATGGTAATGAAGAAGGTATTATTAATGATGGCAGAATAAAGGGGGAAAGAGAATCATGAAGCCTGTATTAAGGCTGAATAAAGAACCATGTAAGCAATAAAAGAGATGTTACGCTAACGTAGCCACATACAGGAAGTACTGCTTTTATCGTACAGGAAACCCACAATGATAGGTCCTACAGTCCTACAGAGCTCACTGTGTGTGTGTGTGTGTGTGTGCGAATGCGTGCGTGTGTGTGTGTTTCGTGACAGAGATGGTTAAGAAAGAGAGTTATATTCATTGGCTTATAGCATTGTGTATCGGCTGCTCCTTTTAAAAATCCTAGATATCGGCCTGTGGGGGAATCAGCTCATTAATAATATAGGAGGTTAGATAAAGAAGAGAGTTGGGTTTCATCCAGAGGCTAATACATTGATGCCCTCTTCTTTTGCCAAAGAGAATGTCTTGGAATTCTCATCACCCATGAGGCATTGTAAAGACCATTCTTTAAGAGGCATTGTGGGTAATAGCTGATTAGATCTGTAACCTCGTCCTCTCTCTGGTACCCATCTTTGTTTCCGCCCCTTCATGTAGTTGGTTTGGGCGGTGGGGGGGGCACACCCAGCACCCCTAAATTAACCCGCGGTAAACCCGGTCGCAACAGCACACTAATGACAGAGAACCTTGTGTGTGTGCATAGGTGTGTGTGTGTGTGTGTGTGTGTGTGTGTGCATCTGTATGTTTGCATGCGTATGTGTGCAGGTCTAGAACTTCCACCCAAAATGCCCGTCATTTAGCTAGCGGTAGAGTAGGCAGGCTGGAAACGGTTGTTAAATGTTTTCCTAACATTGCCATGTAGGAACCCCTGCTTTGCTTTACCCCCTGAAGTCAGAATCCTTCTCTCTCTGCCTCCTCACACACACAACCATACACACACACACACACACACACACACACACACACACACACACAAGCACACACACACACACAGAAGCACACACACACACACACACGAGCACACACACAAGCACACACACACACACAAACACACACACTCCCGTGGGCTACCACACACTTTATCTGTTCCTTCTGCTCCCAGAACAGTTCAGTCGTGTTGTGGGGTCGTTTGACATGACATGTTTTTGAGCGTGTGTGTGTGTGTGTGTGTGTGTGTGTGTGTGTCTAATCTACACTGTTCTGAGATTTACTACAGCGGGTCAGTGCTGCCTATGACATCATCGTTATTAAAACTGGCCCAGAATCAAGCGCAGTCAAAATATGTATAGCTGAGGGCTGTGTGGAAGTGTGTGTGTGTGTTTGTACGTGCGCGTGCGCGTGCACATGCGTTGATCTCACAGCCACCTGGCAGAGTTCACACTACACACCGAATATCCCGAGCCAAGCGACGCACACACACACACACACACATACACACACACACACACCCACCCACACAGACACACACACATATACCCACATAATACACACATGCGCTATTCTTTCCTACAATAAAGGCCAGGACTTTAAAAGCTACCTCAGTGGGAAGAGGAAAGGGGGGGAGCCCACCTCGTCGGCTAGGGACATTAAACCCCCGTGAACGGGTCCTAGCACGGACTGCACATGTGAGTCTGCTGAGCCACATCCGACAGCGCTTTAGTCCTGGGCCCAATGTGGCCTCTGAACGAGATGAAATGCAGGATTGATGCATGTGCGTGTATAGTTTTATTCATACATATTATCAATGGGTGATCCCACAATGTTTGCATCAAGCAGGTGACAAATATCACGTTTGCATGAGGAATGCATTTTATGCTCATGTAACCTATTTTTGTAGTAATTTTGTGTTTGAATCGTGTCTCTGTCAGCATATTTTCCCCTAATTTAATACACTGGTTAGACATTGGACTATATTGGCTGCCAAGATGCTAGCTGATAAAACTTTTTGGCCAATCCACTCCCAGTTCCAAACAGCAAGACGTGATGTGCACAGGAAAACCAGTGAAAACATTATGAATCATGCACAGATGTCTTCCATTAGAAGTCTGTCATGACCGTGCTAAATGTTTAATCTCTTGGTCATCCTTGATCATGATGCCCAGCCTTCTCCACACTACCCTGGATCTGAATTCACTGTGAGTCGCTATGGATGGAAGTAACCGTAAACTACACAGCAAAAAGAGAAGTTCAGGATCTCATTCATTTGATTACTTTGGGGAAGAAAACAGAGATACACTACACACAATCACAGTCATAGTCCCAAACACAAACACAAACTAACACAATCACAAACAAAAACACAATAACACACAATCATAATCACAAACACAAACACAAACACAAACACAAAGACACACAGACACACACACACACACACACACACACACACACACACACATCCAGGCCGTTACCTGCGTGGGGAACCGCAGCAGGGCCTCAGAGACCCTCTGCAGGACGGGCAGACCGCCGGCCCGGCCCCCTTCCCCGTTCACCAAGACTGGGCTCCCACCTCCTCCACCTCCACCTCCTCCTGCCACACCTCCTCGTCCCCCGCTCGCCCCGTCTGAGGACTCGGAGGGGGTGGGGGAGGGGGGCGGGGCGTCCCCCGGGAGGAGCAGGTCCCGGACGCAGGGGGGGTTCAGGTCCACGTGGAAGTCGGACGAGATCTTGCAGCTCTTGGAGACGTCGAAGAGCGCCAGGCTCACGAAGAAGGGCTCCACCTGGAGGACGGGAGGGGAGAGGGGAGGAGAGAGGGGAGAGGGGGGAGAGGGGTGAGGGGGCCGAGGGGGGGAGAGAGGAGTGAGAGGAGGGAGAAGGGTGAGAGAGGGGTGAGAGGGGGGAGATGGGGGGAGGGGCGAGAGGGGAGAGAGGGGGGAGAGGGAGGAGAGGAGTGAGAGCAATTAAAAACTCACAGGATGTCCATTAGGATAAAAGACTAAAGAGT
Organism: Pollachius pollachius; assembly: GCF_949987615.1. NCBI lineage: Eukaryota > Metazoa > Chordata > Actinopteri > Gadiformes > Gadidae > Pollachius > Pollachius pollachius. The sequence goes on along the minus strand of NC_136953.1, from coordinate 4,719,713 downwards.
AATCTATGGATTACCTCAACTGTCAATAAAGTGTATATTTCTACAACTTCGATTGCATTTATATAAATATAATTTTCGTAGAAATTTGCATAGGTTTTAATCTTTTTAATTTTGCTAAGTCCATAACCAAAAGCCATAAACTAAAATATTGCATTGATCTTGCCCACTTACACTAATTAAAATCAGTGATTGTAAATAAATATGTACGTGCACGGCTGCAACTACGCAATCATACGAGCAGATTCCTGTGTAGGTCTATGACTGTGCCACACGCAGACACACAGTGCAACCTGAAGGCAGGCTGAGTTGCTGTAGCACACAGCTTATAATGAGGTCCATGCACTGTTCCAAACGATTCAGACGAAGCAGCACACAATAGACATGACAGAATAAACATTTTGGAGAGCTTAAATCTTAAAGAACGTAACAGTGTATTTTTACCATCACAGCACTGGGACGGCGGCTAGACGCACCAGTATGAATAATGAAATGGGTTTATCTGGGACGAGGCTTTCGGTGAGTAGCAGTAAAATGTACAAACTGAGGTCTTGGTGACCAGAAACAGGGATCAGCTTCTTTCAAGTATTGAAAGAAGCTACATATTAGAAGCACAATGTACCAAATTTAACAAAATAGGTAAGATTATAGGTAAGAACATAGATTCTGGTCAACATCTATTGAACACATCGATTATGCTGCACACCTTTTTTCCTTTGAGGACACTTTGAGAATTCATACCACAGTCGTTAGGTGGCATTTGTTCAAACATCTGTTTGAATTCATCTTAGCCAAAACTCCTTAATCTCTCAGGACTTTTATTTTGTAACTTGATTCTCTCCAGCCCAGGGATGTACTATTCGGTGTGTACGTGTGTGTATGCATGTGCGTGTGTGCGTGCATGTGTGCATGTGCGTGCATGTTTGTGCGTGTGCATGTGTGTTTGTGTGCATGCGCGAGAGCGGCATCTGTGCGAGTGCATGTTTGTGTGTATTGGCGTGTGTGCGTGTGAGCCCCACGGTAACGTACGTTGGTGAGGACGCCGTCACCCTTCTCGCTGACGCAGCCCTGGAGGCTGAAGGCGAGGTCGTGGCAGCTGACAACGATGCGGCGGCCGAAGCGCTCCTCAAAGGGCTTCACGTCCGGCTCGATGCCTGAGAAGTCCAGCCGCTGTCAGGGGGAAGAGGGTGAGACGTTCACCCTGACCCTATATTCTGGAGGGGCTTCAGCTGCACTCCACATTTCAGCTGGCCTCAATGAACAAGATATTAAAGCTAATAGAAATCGATAATAGTCCGATAAAGAAATAGGTACAATCTGAAAAGTCAGACGCTGGCCGATGGGTCCCCTAGATTGTTACTCTCCACACAGACTGTTGGTCAACATGCAGCCAAAGCCCGCTCAACCATGATTGATCGATACCACTCTGACTACAAACAGGAACCAGAGCACTTCCGATACCAAAGTCTTTTTTTTTGGTACAGATTCTGCACTGATATGCAGAATCTGCTATAGAGATTATTAATAATCAGGGAGGTATGGGTAGGCAGTCAATGGGGATCAAACCTGGAACCTTTTAGTTGCCAGTCAAACTATTGTAGAAGCCGTCATCACTTACATATAATAAGAATAATATATATGTTTACAATTGTATACAAATCCAAGGAAAGAGTCCAGGTGGGGCTTGAACCAGCAACCTCTGGTTCAACAGAGAGGCAGGAAGGCCGGCTGTGTTACCTGTGTCTCTGGGTCCAGAGAAAACAGTCTCTGCCTCACTTCGTTCCTGTTCATCTTATTGAGCTGGTCCGTCTCCCTGGCGTACTGAGAGAGAGACATAGGGAGATAGGGAGAGAGAGAGACATACGGGGAGAGAGGGGGAGAGAGAGAGACATAGATATAGGGAGAGAGAGATAGGGGCCAGAGAGAGAGAGAGAGAGAGAGAGAGAGAGAGAGACATAAGGGAAGAGAGAGAGATAGGTAGAGGTAGTGGGGTGGGGGGAGAAATAGTAAGAAAGAGCGATTAAAGATGAAAGAAGTTTGAGGGAAGAGAGCGAGGGGGAAGGGAAAGAGAAAGACAGAACCACTCACACACCCAAATGCACACACACACACACACACACACACACACACACACACACACACACACAGAAATGTCTATAAATAAACAAAAACCCAATGTTGACCAATGACTGTCACTGGTTTAAGCCGGTCAAGTCATATGATTTTGAATCATTCTACCAAACAAATCAGTTGACTGATCTGTCTTCTCATCGTACTTGAGAGAGAGAGGAATGGAGGCTGAGACGAAGATAATGAGAACAATAAAAGGCAGCAGACAGTGAAAGAGAAATCCCTGTTCTAGCATTGGTTTACCCTGCCTCCTCCTCCTCTTCCTCCTCCTCTTCTCCTCCTCTTCTTACTCTTACTCCTCTTAATTGTCCTCCTCTTACTCCTCCTCCTCTTACTCTTACTCCTCCTCCTCTTAATTATCCCCCTCTTCCTCCTTCTCCTCCTACTCCTCCTCCTGTCACTCCTCTTACTCCTCCTCCTATACGTCCACTGCCCATTTGCTCCTCCCATCCTTTCCTCCCTCTCCTCCTCTTCCTCCCCCTCCTCTTCCTCCTCATCGTCTGTTTTCTCCTATCCCTTATTTTACCCCTCTTACTACTCCCCTCCTTTCAAACCCATTATCTTCCTCCTCCTCCTCCTGTTCTTCCTCCTCATCCTTTCCTCCTTCTCCTCCTTTCCCTCATCTTCCTGCTCTTCCCACTCCTCTGACTCCCTCTCCCCCTCCTCCTGCTCCCCCCCACCCACCCCCTCCCTCCCTCCTCCTCCTCCCCATGTGGTTCCAGCCAATCAGTGTGAGCCATCATGTCTAATGGAGTGGGGAGATCCATAGACGTTTGAGGGGACTTGGCCCCAGAGACAGCAAACCCAGCACAGCCCTGGGGGGTGGGGGGGCTTTGTAGTCTGTGTGTGGAGGAACCTTGATGTTTCCTCTCCCCGCCTTCCTTCCCTCCTTCCTACCTTCTTCCATTCATGTGTTTACTTATTTATTGGAGTGTTGCTATCAATGCTTTAGAGAGACGCACAGCCTCTCTGGGGAAGCTATAGGCTGTAGAGAACCTCTAGGGCTGGGTAGACACAGACCTAATCAAACGTATTGGAAATATGGAAAATATGAAACCAGAACTGTACGTTTGACTGAATATATGAATGAATGAATGAATGAGCAGTCAATCACCAAGCCAATCAATCTTGAATAACATATCCAAAAAGGGTACAAATGTATGACGAAACTAAATGACTGAATTAATAAATTCATTGATGACCGAGGTTCACAGTTAATTCAGGCTATATTGGACTTATATTGGCACAAACAAACAAACAAAAATAAACAACAAACACTACCTTCATGATTTCTGGCTGAAGGCTCCGGCCCAGGTTGTCTCCCTTCCCCTGGCTACTGGTCTCCTCATCTGATTGGACGAGAGAGATGTCAATCAACAATTGTTAAGACATAGAGCAACGTAAACACAACAAGAGTATAATGTTAAATATACAGTATGGGTGCAAAAGGGGAATACAAACAAATTCTGTCAAAATGTTGGCCTTCCCCTCCTCTATTAAACGCTGCATACTAAATGCTTTCTGGGGTTTTCTGGGCAGGCAGCTGTCTGAGAGAGAGAGGGACCTACACTCGATCAATTTGGGCCAAATTAGTACGTAAAGAGTAATCGCATTCTGCTGACGGTCTGCATTACTGAAAAGAGTCAAGACGCGGAAAGGGGAGGAGATGAGAGGGGAGGAGAGGAGAGTGGGGGAGAGTGGGGGAGAGGAGGGGAGGGGAGGTGAAGAGAGGAGAGGAAAGTGGGGGAGAGGAGGGGAGGGGAGGAGAGGTGAGGAGAGGAGAGGAGAGGAGGGGAGGGGAGGAGAGGTGAGGAGAGGAGAGGAGAGGAGGGGAGGGGAGGAGAGGAGAGTGGGGGAGAGTGTGGGAGAGGAGGGGAGGAGAGGTGAGGAGAGGAGAGGAGAGGAGGGGAGGGGAGGGGAGGAGAGGAGAGTGGGGGAGAGTGGGGGAGCGGAGGGGAGGAGAGGTGAGGAGAGGAGAGGAGAGGAGGGGGGGGAGGAGAGGAGAGTGGGGGAGAGGAAGGGAGAGGAGGGGAGGAGAGGAGAGGAGGGGAGGGGAGGGGAGGAGAGGAGAGTGGGGGAGAGTGGGGGAGCGGAGGGGAGGAGAGGTGAGGAGAGGAGAGGAGAGGAGGGGGGGGAGGAGAGGAGAGTGGGGGAGAGGAAGGGAGAGGAGGGGAGGGGAGGAGAGGAGAGTGGGGGAGAGGGGAGGGGAGGAGATTGGGGGAGAGGGGAGGAGAGCAGAGGAGAGAGGGGGAGAGTGGAGGGGAGGAGAGGAGAGAGGGGGAGAGTGGGGGAGAGGGGAGGAGAGGAGAGAGGGGGAGAGTGGAGGGGAGGAGAGGAGAGAGGGGGAGAGGGGAGGAGAGGAGAGGAGAGAGGGGGAGAGTGGAGGGGAGGAGAGGAGAGGGGGGGAGAGTGGGGGAGAGGGGAGGAGAGGAGAGGAGAGAGGGGGAGAGTGGGGGAGAGGGGAGGAGAGGAGAGGAGAGAGGGGGAGAGTGGAGGGGAGGAGAGGAGAGAGGGGGAGAGTGGGGGAGAGGGGAGGAGAGGAGAGGAGAGAGGGGGAGAGTGGAGGGGAGGAGAGGCGAGAGGGGGAGAGTGGGGGAGAGGGGGGGAGAGGGGAGGAGAGGAGAGGAGAGAGGGGGAGAGTGGAGGGGAGGGGAGGGGAGGAGAGGAGAAAGGCGGAGAGTGGGGGAGGAGAGGAGAGTGGGGGAGAGGGGGGAGAGGAGAGGAGAGAGAGGGAGTGGGCAATAGAGTTTGTTGAATGCTCTGCCTAGCCTGTCTTGGTATACTCCCAAATGGTAAAGCTTGGCAACCCAAGAAGCCCCTAAGCCCGTGTATCTGGCCTTCATCAGGGAACACACACGTTTATCCACCATCGTTGATGTTGCCACGCTGTGTGCGCAGCTACACACTCAGCATTACATCTGGATCGCCGTCTCCAGAACCGTCTGCAAGGGCAACGCCGGTGATACCGGAGTATTTGGGAAGTGAGTTGCGAGTGAGAAAATAGTGGTTTGGCAAAATGAGGGAGGCGACCACGGGCATTCTAGAACTTCCCAACTGCCAAGAGTAAGTTGGTAGTTACCCAGGAGTCACTTTGTGCAGCTTCTGCCCCCCGTTATCATTAAAGCAGCCATTCAGAGAAGTTCTACTAGGACGGAGCCATCGGGGAGGGGACTGTGAGTTTGTGAGTGTGTCTGTTTTGTGTGTGTGCTAAACCCAGAGGATTACTTTAAAGCTATGATCACCCAGGCGATCAAAAGCTAAGCCTCTCAGCATGTGATGGCACCAAGCGTTTATGTAATAAAAAAGATTGGCGCCTCAACAAACTGTAGATGCGTTGACGCAGATAATAAATTAATAAAATGGTGTAGCGGAGGTCATTACTCCGTTTTTGCGGTGTCTGTTATCCCTCTTGTCATAGAGCAGCGGTTATCATCCGGTTAATGTGTTATAACTTTATAATCTCGTTGATAATGTTCTTGTGCGGCTTGTATTTTCCTGGTATTAAAAGCTTCAGTAGAGTGAATCGATAAAATTTGAGATATTACAAATGAATACATTTCCTTTGCCGATTGGCCCTGATATGCCGTGGAATCGCATCAATAATCAGCCATCAAGAGTTAAGCCTTAGTCGTTTTAGTGGAGGAGAGAGGGGGGGAAGCAAGAAAGAAAGAGAGATTGGGAAGAGAGAAATATAAATAGAGAAAGAGCGAGAGAGGGGGAGGGAAGATGAAGAAATTAGAAAAGAGTGATAAGAGAGAGAAGGAAGTGAAAGAAAATGAAGGAGGGAGACTGAGGATGAGAGGGAATGATGAGAGGGAATGAAGAGAGTGAAGGAAGTAAAAGAGGAAGAAAGATAGAGAGCGCGTGAGAGAGCGTGATAAGAGTGAGAAGAAAGTGAAAGAGAACATAAGACAGGGAGAGCGAGAGAGATAAAGAGCGAGGGAGAGGGGGAGGGCGAGTGTTACAAAGAAAAAAACAACGCAAAGGCAAAAACAAAGTATGTGCGATTGGTTAGGGTGGTGCCGCAATCCCTCCAACCCACCCAGGGCGCAGTCCAGCAGCTCGCCGCCGCCGTTCCTGCGGTCCTGGCTGGGCTCGCCGCTGCTCTGCAGGGCCTGCTTCAGCGTGGCGACCCACTCCTCCATCTCTGCCTCGCTGTCCGCCGCCAGCAAGTGGCTGTAGCGCTCCTGCATCTTCAGCTCAAAGCCGTTGCGGCGCATCTTGGGGCTCTGGGGGGAGGGGAGGTGTAGTGTTAGGAGACAGTCGGGGGCGTGCGAAGAGATGACTCCAACATAACACGCCATTATACAGTGTCGCTTTAAGAAATGGATGCAAGATTGACATTTCCTCCCTTCCTGTAAAATCAGCCCTGTTGCAGTGCCCTTGAGTTCAGTACAGACAGAAAGGAGAAGGGGTTGTGGTCACGAAGGGACGACGTGTAGCCTAGGGTTACACAGTGGGCCCCGGGTCACCACGAGGCACCGCCCCTACGTGGTCAGAGCACCGGCAGGCTGAGCAAAACCAGGTCAACCAGGCGGTGAAGTTCACACGCCACTCCTCCCCTGTGTCCGCACCGCGACCCCCGGCCACCCCCCCCCGCCCCGGGGCCGGAGGCAGGCTGGTACCTGGACCACGTCGATGCAGGAGTCCAGGTAGATGGAGCCCTTTGTGTCCTTGCAGTTCTTCTCGTCCTTGTAAGAGTTGAGGATGTAGGAGCCGTCGGGCAGCTGGGACAGGTAGAAGTACCGCCTCTTGAACACCTGCGGGCGGGAGACGAGAAGAAAGGTGAGGGAGATAGGGGGGGGAGACGAGGAGGTGGGGTGAGGGGGCCATAGGCAGTCTGTGGTGCTGTCTCTCGGCCACTTGGTGGTTCACTGCGAACACTTGGGTTCGAACAAAACCTTGACACATCGTCTCGTGAATTAACTTGTTCCTGATGACACTGCGCGAACTGCTACGGTGTCTCGCTGCTGCTGCTGCTGTTGTTGTTGTTGTAGGCTCTGTTGCCGCGGCGCCGTGGCAACGAGGCGACAGCTGACCTACCCGCATGGAGACGGAGAGGCTGGAGTTGATGTTGGCCTTCTGCAGCCAGCCCTGCTTCATGATGCCCCCCCGCTGGGAGCACAGAGACGCAGAGTCCTGGGAAAGTGAGAGAGAGAGAGAGAGCGAGAGAGAGAGAGAGAGAGAGAGAGAGAGAGAGAGGGAGGGCAAGAGGGGGAGATAGATAGAAAGAGGGGTTGGGGGAGAAACATAGAGAAAGAGCAATCAATGATTGAAGAAGTGTGAGGCGAAGAGACGAGGGGGGAGTGAAAAGGAGCAGGGAGAAAGAAAAGAGGAAGGCATAACCACTCACACAGCCAAATGCACACACACACACACACACACACACACACACACACAAACGTCAATAAATAAACAAAGAATCCAATGTTAACCAATGACACTGGTCACTGGTTTGAAACCAGCCTCAGCACTTGTCATATGATGTGGAATTATTCTACAAAACAAATCAGTTGACTGATGACCCACTGGCCAATTACAGTGGACATGGCCGCTCTGGATTAAAAAGGAAGGTGAATCCACCAAAGTTCCTCAGAACAGTGTTACGCCATTAATGAAGAAAAAAAAACAGACGTGTCCGTGGTGACAGCGTGATTGAGAGTGAGCTTGAGACAGTTTGCCCTCTGCCCTTTGACCTCTAGGATTGTAGTGGCAGAAGACAACAAGGAGGGCTGAGGGAGTTTGTTGGTATCCATCTTCCTGTTTATAAGAGACAAGAGCCTCCCACGCACACACACACACACACACACACACACACACCCACACACACACACACACACACACTGGTGACCCAGGTTAATCACGGTCCATTTACGGTAAGACAGGCGCATGCCGGTCCCTCCGTGTTTATACAACACACAATGACATTAAGTGTTGTGCATGGATGGAGTGGTATACACAGGACTGTGTGTGTGTGTGTGTGTGTGTGTGTGTGTGTGTGTGTGTGTGTGCTTGCTTGTGTGTGTTTGTGTGTGTGTGTGCGTGTGTGTGTGTGTGTGTGTGTGTGTGTGTGTGTGTGTTTAGAGGCAGCTGTAGGAGAGTATGTTAAATTCTAGAGGGGCCCCGCCTTTCCCATCTATTCTGCGCAGTCAGTTAGTGTAATTGGTTGGTGGTTCTCTCTCTCTCTCTCTCTCTCTCTCTCTCTCTCTCTCTCTCTCTTACTCATCCTCCGTCAGTCCTCTCTCGCTTCCTTTCGCTATGTCTCTTATCCTGTCCTCGATCTCTGTCCTCTCTCTCTCTCTCTCTCTCTCTCTCTCTCTCTCTATGGTTGGTCCCCCAGAAGCAAAGTGACCGCTAAAAGCTTTGCTCTACAACCCCCCCCCCCAATCCTCCCACTCCTACCCACCCCACCGTCCTTCGTCCAAAGGGAGTTCATGCCTCAGCCCCTTGCTTTGAAATATATACGGACCCTTATTGATCAATTGATTGATTGATTAATTTATGAAATGAATAGTGATTGCCATCCTTACTCACAGCATGGACGATGCATGTGTTACTAAAGATAAACTCTGAAATGGATCCCGTCTGAATCATCCACTCCCAGATGTTCAGCAACAGAGTGCAATGAAAAAAAATCAATACCCGCGTCTCATGCACGTGCCCGTGTGTTCAACACAGCCGGGGGGGGATGCCCGTGGGACTGGAACAGGCTAGCATTAGGCAGGGGCCCTTTCCTGCTTGTGAGCTTCATAACCCGATGGAAGACACTTACGTCCCTTCAATTACTGCCTGAGGCGCTCGCTAAGTTTATCCCCGTCCGGATGGAGGGGAGCAAGGGGAGAGAGGGAGGGAGGAGGGAGGGTCAATGGGTGCTATTAATAGGCCCCTTTATAAGGCTTCTGGTTTCACTGCCCGGCACAGTCAGACATGCTGGATGGTTGTTCACAGACTACAGTGCACGGACTAGAGTGCATGGACTACAGTGCACGGAATACACTGCACGGACTACAGTGAACGGACTACAGTGAATGGATCCCCGTCCGGATGGAGGGGCGGGAAGGAAGGAATGGGAGGATGAGAGAAGGAGGGAGAAGATGGAGGGAAAGAGAGAGGGAGAGGAGAGGAAGAGAGGGAGGGAGAGGGGATGAGAGGGAGGGAGAGGAGAGAGAGAGTGAGAAAGAGGGTGGAGAGAGGGAGGGGAGAGAGAGGGAGGGAAGGAGAGGAGAGAGAGGGAGCAGAGAGGAGAGAGAGGGAGGGAGGGAGGGAAGGAGGGAGGGAGGGAGGGAGGGAGAGTCGATGGGGGTTATTTATAGGCCCCCTTATAAGGCTTCTAGTTTCACTGCCCGGCACACTCAGACATGCTGGATTACATTGCACGGACGACAGCCTTGAACTGACCATCAGTTATTTCAGTTAGAAAGTTATTGTCAGTTATGTCGGTTAGATATTTGAGAATAATCGTATTGTATAATGTTTTCTTGCCTTTAGAGAATCAGTGGAAATTTGGTACAGAAAATCCAGACAAACTGTCAAGTTCAAGTTGTAGTCTGAGTTCAGTCTCAAGACTCAAGTCGAGATCTTTCACTTATTTTGGTAAACTTGCGTTTCCGGCAGAATAAGCTGGAAGTCTGCTGCTGTGGCTGACTCACCTCGTCTTTGGCGTCTTCATCGATCTCAAACACGTGGGAGGGCAGCTTGTCAGACTTCAGGCCTTTGCTGTGGGGAAAACAATTATTTGACAGAAACACCTTCACACATGCCAACACAAACACAACCCCCCTTCACCATAGACACAGATAGGACCGTACTTGTCCAGCTATCATTAGCATTTTTAAATTGTGGCTGACAATCTGGTCAATCCTGTACATAGTTTTTTAGTGAGATTAGCCAAAGCGGCTTCAGGTGGTTGGGACCCTGATCCGGTATTGTTAAATACACCATCAGTTTACGGTATTGAGGAATCAGGAAATCAAATACATCAGCTGAATATAAAACCCCAATGAGTCTTTATTTCCTGTTACATCACATCATGTGACCAGATATCCTGCCAAATCCTAAACACCAAATGAAATTCTGCTGCTAATCCAACACATACAGAACATTAAATGGCCGACAAGTCCCCTAAATCCCATTCCCTAAATCCCTATGTCGCTTACCTTGGCAGCATACGGAAATCTCCGGAGTAGGCCTCATATTTGTAGTTGATGACGTGCCAGTCGGTGTTGTACATCTTGATGCACTGCCAAACGGGTACACACACACACACACACACACACACACAAAAGACACACACACACACACACATCGACTGGGATTAGGGTTGGGAGCTGTTTAAAAATAAAAGCCTGCAGAGTGCAACCTTTTGGGCCTTCACCACAGACGGTTCTCTCACTACTATCAGCTCATGGTAACAGCCGTAACCTCAGGATTTAAATACAACGCCAGAAAAAACCTTTGCTCATTTGCTTTGTGAACTTTTCCTTCCATGAGATATAAATCATCGCATCTGATTGGGCCAAACAAAAGGAACTGTTGAGCCAGTCAAATCAAAGTCAGAGCTTCAGCTGTGAAAGGAGCATCTCTTTGCTCAACCGACGTCAGGGGGTTCTGTTAGCCTTCACAATGCTATGGCAACCGGATCAAAGTTGAACTTGAGAAATCCAATGATAAGATTTAGGGCCTGGCTGAAGTTGACACAGGTCATACCGTACCAAAACATAATTAAAGCCACCATGAAAGAGAGATCCTCACTAAGGCATTTAGCCTTTTTATCTTCCTCTATAACTGTTTGTGTATGTCCCCTATAATTCCAGTCAGGCACACAGCATCAAAAAGTATATGTTTCTTGTGCCAACAAATTCATCCTATGACCTAGCCTGGGAACAGGATGAATGTGCAAGCTCATGGTTTATTTGCCCTGGCGTATGAATCTGGTCCCCGTTTTGTTCAGACAGAGTTCCAGCGGAACTGGCCCGGGTCTGGCCAATCAGAACCATGGGGCGGGTTTTGTGTGATGACACTTGTTGGGGTACCTCTTTGGCGAACAGGCTCCTGGCCTCCCGCTCTGCATTCTGGGGTACCGTGGGAACCACCGTCCTCCTCTGGCGAGACACCTGGGACTCCTGACATTCAGACCATGTGCACAAAGAATCACACACACACACACAGACACATACATACAGAATCACACAAACAGACACACACGCACACACACACATACAGAATAACACACACACACACACACACACACACACACATACAGAATCACACACATAGACCCACACACAAACAAACATACAGAATCGCACACAGACACACACACATACAGAATCACACATGCAGAATCACACACACACACACACACACACACACACACACACACACACACAAACACACACACACACACACACACACAGACAGCACAAACACACACATGCACACATACAGAATCACACACACACAAACAAACACTAGCACACACACAAACACATAATCAAACACATTCAACATCACAAAGACACTCACACATACCAAAATCACATACACACACACACAAACACACACACATTAATACACACATTAACACACCCATTAACCACCAAATGTGGATATATAGTTGAAGCTACTTTAGCGTGAGAACTTGTTTATACAAATTCCAAACAATCTATTTGTATACTGGTGATGCTATATCACCCTTTCTCGATTTGGGGAGAGAGAGCTGGAGAGAGAGCAAGAGTGAGAGAGAGACAGACAGGGAGAGAGACGATTCCACACAGACACACAGGCGGAGAGCCACACACACACACACACACACACACACACACACACAGGCAGACAGGCAAAGACACAGACAGAGGCAGACAAACATAGAACGGCAGACAAGTAGATCGACAGACAGTAAGACGGTAAGAGAGAGATGGACATAGAGACAGACAGACAGACAGACAGACAGACAGACAGACAGACAGACAGACAGACAGAGAAAGAGTGAAATGAAGAGAGGGAGAGAAGAGGCCCCAACAAGAGCTGACTCAGAGGAAACAATGACGGCCAGCACATTCTCCTGGTGACAGGGCGAGAGACAAGGAAGAAGGGAGAGAGAGACGGAGATAGAACGAGAAGGAAAGAGAGAGAGCAAGCGTGGCTAGGCTTGCCTCTAAACCTAACCACACGCGTTGGACTGAACAGTATTAAATACAGGGGCCCTTGTAAGTTGGCAGCATTGCTGATGCCTGTCTGGCGTTGTGGGGGTGGTGGGGTTGATCCCGGGAGTACGATGGGAAACGTTCCATAGAGAGTGGAATCCTCCGAACCCCTCCTTATGTTCTCACTAGAACCCATGGAGGTGGACGTAGATCTAAAACCCTGCTGGACGAACCCTGTCTGGGCCATGTGAAGGCCCAATGTCGTACCAGCGTTGCATACTTGAAAGATCTCATAGGGAAGTGGGAGGTGGAATAGGCCATGCTAGATCCATATTTATTTGCTGACTTGATAACTGTTGCCTTAAAAGGATACATCAAAATATCTGTGTATTGCGGTTCCCTATTTTACATTGATTCAGACGAGATGTTTAATCCCAAATTCATCATCGTGCATCCGGAAGGTTAGTTTCTGCTTTCCTTTAGCCGCTTTCATTGACATTAAGAGTTACAGTAGCCTAGCTCCTTATCATGTGAGGGGAATACACTTTGAATTACTTTGCAAAGAATATTCGCTAATGCAAAATGAGTGCCGGTGGCAACCCAACAAGATTGAAGTGTTTGCCAACAAACACACAGTTAATTAATTCATTTTCTGCCCAGAGATTATTATGCTACCTGTGATACGCAACTGCAACAATTATAGTATCAGCTGCTTCTGGCTTGGTAGTGTACGCGGAGGGTAACCTGTAAGACGTTTGTTTTGAATATAACAACGACTATTCAGAACACATTGCCAATCTTTGCTAAGTAATTAGAAGTGCATTACTCTCACATTAACAGGAGCTAGGCTACTGTAACTCTGCAGGTCAATGGACGCGACTAACGCAAAGGGAATAGTTACCCAGCGAACTCCCCTTCTGGGACGCGAATGTGGAACCAAACAAACCTTAATTCGGTCCTAAGCTAAAGTAAGGCTGCGTGAGTCAACATATCGTATCAATGATTTTTTTCTAATGTTATCTATTATCTATTCAAATTATTCAGGGTTTGAGGTGGGTGTGTCATGACGACTCTTGTTATTATCAAGATTTCATGTTCCTCCTTTCTTTGATCAACAAAACACCCCAAGAGTAGAGGGGAAGGGGGGTGAGGTGTGAGTGAGGGTCGGGGGTCGGTCGGGGGGGGGGGGGGGGGCAGCGTACCGAGACATCGTCGACAGGGCAAAGCAGCAGGTCTCTGTGGGGGTCACTGTGGATCTGGGCCTTCCTCTGGAAGACCACCGCCTCGTAGTCCAGGGGCTCGATGATCTTTGGCTTCTCCTGCACGGGACGGAGGGGAGGAGAGATGGATCAACAGGGAGGAGAGATGGATCAACAGAAAGGAGAGATGGATCAACAGGGAGGAGAGATGGATCAACAGGGAGGAGAGATGGATCAACAGGGAGGAGAGATGGATCAACAGAAAGGAGAGATGGATCAACAGGGAGGAGAGATGGATCAACAGGGAGGAGAGATGGATCAACAGGGAGGAGAGATGGATCAACAGGGAGGAGAGATGGATCAACAGGGAGGAGAGATGGATCAACAGGGAGGAGAGATGGATCAACAGGGAGGAGAGATGGATCAACAGGGAGGAGAGATGGATCAACAGGGAGGAGAGATGGATCAACAGAAAAGAGAGATGGATCAACAGGGAGGAGAGATGGATCAACAGGGAGGAGAGATGGATCAACAGGGAGGAGAGATGGATCAACAGGGAGGAGAGATGGATCAACAGGGAGGAGAGATGGATCAACAGGGAGGAGAGATGGATCAACAGGGAGGAGAGATGGATCAACAAGGAGGAGAGATGGATCAACAGGCTGCTGGGTTGTGTGGTACATGAGGGGAGGGTTGGTCATAGTTTATGCACAGCTTTGTTCCATGGTTTGGTAAAACAGGACATTATCTTTCAGGAGAATGACACAGTAAACTTTTTCATATTACAATAAATATTATTTTTTATCACCACAATATCCTGGGGAAGGATAGTGAAGCAGAAAGGTTCTGGGTTCAAGTGTTCAAAGTTCTACCTGTCGGTAAGATGCTACCTGCTCATTAGCAAGAATGGCGATGAACTGTAAGTCGTTTTGGATCAAATTATCTTTCTAAACGACTAAACAGTAAATAGTAAACTGATGATAACAATATTTACAGATTTCAGCTGTTCCAGATAATCCTTGGATTACAATTTCCCATGTAATTCTACAGTTTACGGCTGGGAGACTGAGAAAAGCCACAACACATCGTCACTGGCATGCCCAACAGGACTGCTTTTATTTCCCAACCACCACTTTGCCACTGACTTCTTCTTTTCAAATGAACCATGCATGACCAGAGAGTCACACTTCTCTTTGGAACAAGAGGAGAAGGGTCTTATGGCAGGGGGAGGTCTTCATCACAGGAACTGCAAGGAACACGACTTCAAATTCATTGTACAGGTTTTACACGTCCCACTTGCCGTCCAGAATCGAATCCAGTTCATGGATTATTAAATCTCCCTTTAAAAATTATTTACAAACTACAACTCCCATGTGACATTGCCAGTCTGATTCGTTTAGCTAGGCTATATAATAGAGCCTTTTCAAAGAGGCATCCCACATACTCTGGTACATAAAGCATAGACATAATTAGATATGTTTGGATCGTACATCAACTATGGCGCCATATTGGAAAGGCCAAGACTGGGCTGTAAACAAAAACAAATACAAGTAAACGGGGGGGCTGCGGCTATACTGGGAAGAAAACGACTATAATGAAATGTTTACATTTCTCAAGGGATTTCTTTGAGCAATGAAAACCGACTCCTTTTATATTAAGTGTTTATAATTAATAATAATTGTTATTATGTTGTTTAATTGTTGATCATTTTTAAGAATAATAATATATGTTTAAATTAATTTAATGACATTATAATGGGATCTCTCAAAAAGGATAAACCAAGGAAAATAAGACCGATCTATGGTTAAACCGACGTGAGTTTCTACAGTTCCTGATGACAATTAATTACTTTCCACGGTGTAAGTAACAGTTCATGTAAGCCTTGATACACACTCCCCTCTTTTATTTCCTTATTTACCGAGTATAACCTAACAATTTCGATTTTTCATAACTGGAAACACTTTTTTAACTCCAAATAAACCCACTCCAAGTCAATGCTTGACCTCGTAGGTAGGCATGAACTTGGCTTATTTTCCTTGATCGTAATTGGTTGAGAAATGTAGCACAGTGCTTTTTATCAGGAAAAACCGCAGCTCCCCCGCAGACTTTCTCCCCTATATATGTCTTTCTATAAAAGTAGCAGACCCATAATTAGTGTTATGAGTGACACCTGTGATTGTCCTACGATGACGCCTCTGTGAAAAGGTTCTATGGCTCAAATGATTACTCTACAGCCATTGCTTGGCTGTCGCAAGTACTGCCTTTGATTTCAGCACTCATTACTGTCTATTCACACACACTGAGTTAAGCTGTGTTGCAGTTATTCAATCAATAAGAGGTGCTGGTGGGTCTTTGTAAATTGGTCCCTGACATTTTATAGAGTTAAACATGGCTCTCTCAGTCACACAAGTTCACACACAAAAAAAAGAGTGACATTTTTTAAAAAGAAGCAACAAAATAATTTCCGGAAAAACAAACTGTCCCGAGATAGAGAAAGATAGAGATGTGGAAGAGAGTTTCAGCTAAATGGACAGGTCATGACAGGAGCTGATCAAATCATTTTGGATGAGCCAATGGCAGCAGTGACTGTGTTTAGTCAATAATACTATAATACTACAATAACTTGATTTGGCCAATGCAGTGATCCAAGCGTCTCACAATTCTATTGCATTCATTCTTATGAGAGGAGTGGTGCTGGTGGAGTCTCCAAAACTTTCAAATAAACTAAGACAAACAAAACCTATGTCATTAGTATTCACCAATCAAGAGGTGGATAATGGGGCATTTTGTGTTGAAAGTAACGGCCAAGTCCCCGTTTGGTCCTTAAGGTGCCATAAAGAGGTAATCGTTTCAGTATGGGCCAGGGGAACGCCAACGAGTCTGAAACTAGGGAGGCACAGCGGAACTAGGTCATCCCTTTTTATGTTGGCCGAACCGGCTATGAGTGGGTCTGTATGTACTTGTAGTACACGTGTGTGTATGTGTATGTGTATGTGTGTATGTGTATGTGTGTGTGCGTTTGTGTGTGTGTGTGCGTGCATGCATGCGTGGGTGCTGTGCGTACGTGCGTGTGTTTGTGTCGGGGGGGAAGGCGATAATTAATTCTTAAGAAAGTTGCGATGCCTTCAAGCTGGAGATAAGCTGGGAAGCTGGCAGGCTAATCCTGTAAGTGTGTCAGCCTCGTTTACATGGGGCACCCTGGTGGGGCCAGGAGAGACCATGCATTGTGGGAACCACCTTGTGGGGACAGCTGATGTGCTGGCCTTAGCAGAACACACTCTCAGCAAAACACACCAGCCCCAACCCGGTACACCGCATCACTCTTCATGGGCGGGATAATGGAGGAAGGTCTCAGGTGTGCAACTCTCAGCCAAATGGTACTATGTTCGATCTCCTGTGTCAAACGTTACAAGGTTAGATAAGTCAAAAGGTAGTAACTAGGTTTGACTGGCATAACTACAGGTAGACACAGCAGTAGTTATCCTCAAGCAAGATGGGCCTATCCCCTGCATGCAGCAAACCATAAAAGAAAACTATTAAAAATAATCTGTGTGTGTGATAGAGATACACGATACACAGAAAGAGACCCGTCGACCCCTCACGCACACACACCCCTTTTCAGTGCATGTTTATGTGTGTTGTTGTGTAAGAACGTGCGTGGGAGTGTGTTCCACCTGGTCCTCTTTCATAATTCCATTACGTGTGTGTGCGTGCGCGAACGTGTGTGTGTGTGTGTGTGTGTGTGTGTGTGTGTGTGTGTGTGTGTGTGTGTGTGTGTGTGTGTGTGTGTGTGTGTGTGTGTGTGTGGAGAGCGAAGCAGTCCAGTTGTGCTTAAGACCCTCTGTTATGCTTGTGTTGCCTCAGTGGAGATCATGGTGAGAGATGAAGAGACAGAGAGAGAGAGAGTGAGATAGAGGGAGATATCATATCACATCATATCGTTTTCTGTTCTAACAGCTAAAACAAACCCCTCACCTTAGGTCCTCTCCTGTATCTGTGTAATGACACTATATGCAGAATGGTATTGGAAGGGAGAATATATTCACTGCATCTCTAGTGACAGAAAATCCAGAGACCTGTACCAAATGGCTAGCTGGGGAGCAGTCCATGCTAATTCAGAGCTAGTGACAGCATTGAAATGTTATATTCAATTGATGGAGGCTTTGATCATAGCCTCAGATAAATGTCATTAAAGAGCAAATAGCTCCTTACTCTCCTAAAAACACCTCTTAAGTACTTATTGTATGTTGTAAGTCCTGGCACTACTTAGCATTGTGTAGCATCTTATCCTAGCTATCCTGTTGTATACAGGGTATGGGTTAACCTAGCAATTATTAGTGCTTGGCACTTGTTTCTATGAACATCCTTACTGTACCGAAAGCGATATATTATTTCTCTTTCTTCTGAAAAATGTACTTATTGTAATTCAATTTGGATAAAACGTCTGCTAAATGCCCTGAATGTAAATGTAACTACTTACTCAAGGACACTTAAAGGTAGACTGGGAACTTGGAGGATCAAAGCCAGCATCTTTACGGCTTGGGGTCAACCAACCCTAACCATTACAGCATATCCCCCCATACATACAATATAAGCATGGGGGGGCGAGTGGGAATTGAAGTCTGTGAACCTTGCCGATGTTAATACTGTGCGCCAACAGCTGAGCTCAACATGACAACCACATTCATTACTGATGTTTTCAACATTCAAACCGCTAAACGCCACACACAGGCAACAACAGAGCAGTGACTCGAAGCATGAGAGAGATAGAAGTAGAAAGAGGTAGAGAGAGGTAGAGAGAGGTAGAGAGATAGAGAGAGAGAGAGAGAGAGAGAGAGAGAGAGACAGACAGCCAGGGAGACAGGGAGACAGGGAGAGAGAAGTAGAGAGCGAGACAGAGAGAGAGGGAGAGAGAGAGAGAGAGAGAGAGAGAGAGAGAGAGAGAGAAAGAGAGAGAAAGAGAAAAATGATATAGAGAATAGAGAAGTATAGACTGAGGCTGTCTTGTGAGTTCCGGTTATGCAGGAAATGTAATAAAAAAAAAGGTCACAAGCAAGTGCAATCCAAGACAGACAGGGAGAGAGAGAGACAAACAGACAGAGTTAGAGAGAGAGAAAGAGAGACATCAAGTCTACTTGTTATGTTTGTATCCTATTTTCCAGGGTATCCTATTTTAGTATTTGGTACTTCAGTAATGTAAATGTTTTCCCATGCCAATAAACCTCTTTCAATTGAACTGAAATAAGAGATACAGAGAGAGAGACACAGAGAGGAATACAGCGAGAGAGTGTCTGTGTGAGAGAGAGAGAGAGAGAGAGAGAGAGAGAGAGAGAGAGAGAGAAACGGAGAGAGGAAATGACGTGGAGGGCATGGCCTTTCTCTCTAAAGTCATGCTGTATCATTGCAATATCTCACTTGCATGGCAAAATCTTTCAATAACCCACTTCCTGCTCCAACCACCTTCCCCTACAAGACCCCTCACTGCTGATCGTAACCTCATCATGACCCCCTCACAACCTCATCCTGACCTTACAATGTGCGTCTGGCAGGAGGGAGGGAGGGATTAAGGAAGGGAGGGAGGGTTATGCTAGGAGGTTGATGTCTTTCCCAGATGTGTGTGTCCTGTGTTTGTTCCCACCATGCGGAGGGGAGCGCAAGCCACACTACATAAGACCCCTGACTGTGACACAGCCGCCGAAATTTCAAACACAAGTAAAGAAATTGACACCAACACACACACACACACACACACACACACACACACACACACACACACACACACACAGTCGGAAGATTGATGAACATTTGCACATGTGCATAAGACCAATCGAAGTAACACACACAACTATGCACACACACAGACGCACAGAAATGGGCACCCATCCAGTGTCCTCAGTCTAACCCCACAAACTGCAACTTTTTGCAGTTTGTGACACCTGGCCTCGAACAGGCCAATTAGATTAGCAATCAAAGCTTTAATTTTGCCTTTGCGGATGAAGACCAAAAGTTATTCCTGCACAGTGATGTGCCAGACTATAACACATTGCATCCTCTTCAGTTGAAATCTTCTTTCAACCTCTTTTCCCATAATCTCAGTACCTCGGAGATTGGACTGAACAACCAACAATAGATAAGCACTAGCAAGACATAGATAAAGACGAGACAACCGAGGAACCAAAGTTGAACTACCATGTGTACTACTGGTTACAGAATAACAACAGTGTGATGATCCACTATTTAAGATGGATGCTTCCTTCACATACATAAAACAAAGTGACATCCATACCGGGGGACACCCAGACACAATGAGGACACACGGTTCACGATTGACCTCCATTCACACACAGAAACCTACATTCACATCCATATGAGGACGCATGGCCGCTACATGCCGGAGGGAATCCCCATGTGAGAGAGACACAGGCTTCGCAACCTCTACAACACACAGGGCTTGTTCTCTGTTACCATGCCGACCATCACCCAAGGCATTAGTGGCCAGAAGAGCACGCACATGAAGACACACATGCACATAAACACACAAACGCACACACGCACATGAAAACACACGCATACACAAATGTGTGTTTATCACAAGATTGTGATGCTGGTAACTCCTTCTGCGGCCCATTATGCAATATGATGATCATAAGACTCCAAGGATGACTTGCTAAGGCAGAACATTCTGCCAAAATTATTTGGAAAGTTCCACCATTGTTTTTCCTAGTTTATGGGTTGAACTAAGTAATGTAGGGCAATTATGCAGAATGGTAATTATGCAGAATGGACAAAGAGTTGAGATGTGACTTTGGATGCCATAGGCGTTAGTACTAACAAAGGATATGATTATTATTGAAAAACATTCAATCCAGTGATGCCAGTGGTCATGACATCACCGGAAGTAGTAGCAAAACGTCATGGCTGTACACGTTGGCACCGTCAAGGAGAACACGCTCCTGCACATGACTGTTTTGAAGCCCACAATTGCTTAATAGGCATTTCCGCCGTAAACGCGTATTAACGAAAGCAGCCGAGACAAATCTCCCCATTATCAGTCTATTAAAACTACTACACGGTCCTACCATTGCTAATAATATGCAACAAAAAAAAGTATTTTACAAAGGAAGTCAAAATCAATATGCAGCATCAATTTGTGCATTGATTTTGCAAGCATTTTCCAGCATGCTAAATCCACCAGAAAGCTCCAGCTAGTCAATGACAGAATCCGCGGTGCAGCTGTCCGGTTGGCATGCTCTTTTTTCCACCAGCACGCACAAAAGGAGAACAAGCACTGGAAACACCATGTGAGCCTGGTAGACAATGTCACACCGCAGAACACACACTCAAGTCGGCTTCAGTACGAGAGCTTGGTCACTAAGGATACAATTCGCTAACACGTAATAAACACAAGCAGGCAGTAGTGATGTGTATAACACACGTTTTAGGGCAACTCATTCTTGACCGTTTGCGGTGGCGCATTGGGGGCACATCGGCGGAAAACGTTACCGGGGCACATTCTGAAAAGAGCCGGAGGGAAGTTACCTCAACGACCGCCACGCTCTATTAAAAAAGGGGTCAAAGTAGGCTAGAAAAAATAGAAATACTCTTTAAATGAAATTAAAAACGTGGGAAATCCATATAACCGTCCATTGTGGGGTCTGCCACGCGTCTGGCCAAATGGTGGTCTCCATAAGACGAGCTAGCCCACATTATCACCAACCAGTCCCTGTATTACTCACCACTATCACGGACGTCCTCACCGCCTCTGACACACTCTGCCGGACCTCCGCCGCCGTGCCCGGCTTGCTGAGCCGCTTGGTGAATTTCCGTACCTCGGACATTGTTCGTGTAGCCTTGTCTTGGAACAAAAAAATACCCTATTCCTGTGTCCAGTGTGGTGAGTAGGGACATGCCGCGGTGCACGAGTGCTACAGTGACAGCCAGATGTGGGCTTTCCTCCTGCTTCCAGATGCTAAGTGGTGCTGGTGGTGGAGGCTGTTGGCTGGAGGAGGAGGTGGTGGTGGAGGAGGAGGAGGAGGATGAGGAGGAGGAGCTGAACCGGTAGCCGCCACAGCCAGTGGTTCTCTTGTTTAAGGCGGGGCTTCTTTTGCTTCTGTGAGATGAGCGGAGAGGCGCGAGCTCCCCGGCATCTCATTGCGCGAGCCGTTTACTGGTAGATGGTCATGTTGTCGCCTGACGCCCTCTTGTGGACCGGGAAGGGATGTCGAGTTACATTGATGAAATTGTTATCTAAATACATTTTGGTAAGGATAAAAACTAATTGAAATGTTTTATTTTGTATGAGAATGGTTTTTTTTTTACAAATACGGTTAATAATTAAATTAATGACTAATTATTTAGATTATATTTAGTGTTTTCTACAATAGGCCTACGGAGTAGCATATCAAATGTATTGAACTAATGGGTTATAGGCCATATATTTGAGTGGGACGCTATGGCAGATGTAAATGGGGTGCCACACATGGACCTAGTAAGGCGCAAATTGACTGGCTACGCATTTCATTAAAATAAATGCTGCCACCTACTGGTCACTAACGGTGACACATCACCCGTTGAACCCCCCCCCCCCCCCCCCCACCAAATGGCCTGTAATTAATCACATTTGCCTGTTTAATGTTTTCTTAAGGTAAACCTAAAAATAAAAAAATTAATATACAATGTAATATAAAAAAAACACCACACCACATTTACACCACAATGTATCTGGACGGGGGATTAGCTCAGATGGTAGAGCGCTCGCTTAGCATGCGAGAAGTAGCGGGATCGATGCCCGCATCCTCCATTTTTTTTTTTTTGTATGTAACGTTTTAACCGTAAGTAAACCAATTTATTCAGGGCTATGTCCATTAATTTGACTCTTTTTTTATGGTGTTTTCAGTTAAGTTTCATCTTCACCAATAAAGAGACCCCCACCTTTGTACCCAGAACGACAAGAACAGTATCGTATACATTATTTTATTTTTTACTTAACAGTTAACTACTGTTATGTTTACTTGTTTTACTTTTAATCGTTACCTACTACATTACGTTCAACTCCTGTATTTCGGTTTTCCTTTTAGTTTTAGTTTCCTAGATGCTGTTGAAAAAGAATTGGAAATATAACCGCAAGCGGTGATTAACGGGGTCCGAGCAAAATTAAAAGTCAAGGACACACTAATGGAAGATATATAAATATAACATATAATTGTCATATTTAAGGAAAGATGTTCCACTTATAAACCTGAACTGCAGCCTCATTCACATGGTCAAGATGTCTATTGATAAGCACACAACATCCAGAAAACTCAAAGCACACATTCTTTTCAGGTGCTGATTAATGTGTTTAACTGAGTGGCAATGACAGAATGTCAGGTTCAACTTGTACACAATGATCTACTCAGGATTCGAACTCTAAACCTAAGGATCACCAGTATACGTCATTAACCAGTTGAACCGCTGACATACCTGAACTGCATGAAGCATCATTCACATTGTGAAAATGTCGATTGATAAGCACACAACATCAAGAAAACTCCAAGCACACATTTCACAAGAGAATGAAGGGCTTTCTTAAAAGAGTACAAATCTGAAAATTTGCACTGTTAATGGTATCCACCTAATGATAGCGTATGGTAGTTATACAATAACAAAATTGGTCATATAGGTAAAATGGGTTTAGACTGTGGACATTTGGCTTTTCTATGAGATTGTGGGAAAAGTAAACATTTTTAGAGCAGAAGACCAGGGTGAAAAAGATGCATCTGATTTTAGAGATTAATATGATGAAAGAATTTTGAGCCAAGGTCAATCTCGTAAGGAGAAATAAGTCTAGTTCATAATTTTTTAAAATAGCGCCACCTTTGGATGCAGCACCACAATTTGGGTTTATTGGTAGTGGGGGGTATTGGTATCCACCTAATAATAGTCCTGTTTTTTTATACAATAACAAAATGGTCATATAAGAAAAATGGGCTAACGCAAGCGCTAAGCTATTGGCCAATATTTCTCAAATGGATCAAAGTAAAACAAATTCTGTTTGATGATTTTTGTGAGGCTTGGCCTAAAGATTTTAAGTGGCGATTTTGGTGAATTTTTGATTATTTTTGTAGCCTGTGAATCTTTTTATCATGTTCAGAAAATTTCAAGAGTTTTTGACTTACGGTATAGGCTGCAGTATGACTTTTAGAGAATTTGAGAGGAAAAAAAAACGTTACAGAAACAATAGGGGCCAAGCAGCTTCGCCGCTCGGACCCCTAAATACAAGAAAATATTGCACGAGGTTGACAACGAAACAATATGTCTGACCTTTTATTTGACGAAAAGACACACTATGTACAAAAGACAACATTAATATAAAGGGACATGACCAAATAAGACGTCAGCTTTGTGTGATCTCTATCAAGCATGTTCATGAAATTCCTTCAGCGCCCACTTCTTGACGTTGATCTCTCCCTGCAGCCTGGTGTACTCTTCGGCCAGCGCCTCAAACTCCGTCCCCAGCATCTCAAACGACGCCAGCTTGGACTCGACAGACTGCTTCTCCAGCTGACGGTCTTTCAGCTCAGACGTCAGCAGATCTCTGCCACGGAGAGGCGGGCAGGGGGGAGGGAGTTGACATTGGAGCAGGCTAGGGGAACGTCCCTTCCTAAACCCTTACTGTTTCAGTGGTAATTATTTCTAACGATGATTAACGTTTAGCGATGGGATGACATGAAAATATGATGCCGCGATTATCCTGGCCCAAATAATCCAAATCGTACAATTTTATAGCGATGATGGAATTTCGTGTTTATCACACTATTGGTAGGATTTATAAACCTTCTGAACTAGGGCAGAGGATTCCTTAAAAGTTAAACACAACTTTCTAGAAGGAAATGCCTAGGACTTTGTACAGGAGGACTAAACAAGTGATAGTATACTATACTATAGTGACTTGCCTTATTTTTTTGTGTGCTGCTATGGTGTCGGCTGTGTAGGTGTCCAGCTCAATCTCCACTGACTCCATCCTGGAAGAGACAGAATGCGTTTGTGTTAAGTGCACAACTAAAAGATAGTTACTCCACCCAGCCATCATCTCACAAGCTAGATTAGAATCAAGCACACGATTGAGAACCATACTATCCCAAATTAGGGATCATTGACTTGAACTTCCAATTTAAAGTATATTTTTCTGAAAGCCTAATATTATGTTATTTAAGAGGAGATATACAACTGACACTGATAATAAACCAGTTTACCTGATTTTCTGCATCACCAGTTCACACTTGGCCTCCAAGTATTCCAGCTTCTTGCGGTCCAGTTGAGTCTGGATCGTCAGTCTGTGGTCCAGGATGAGCGACTGGAGGAGCTGTATGCACTTGCTCAGCTCCTAGTGAAGCAAGCCGTTTGGAAAGATCACCATGAGGCATCTCAAAAGAGACATGATGATTTCACAAGGAGTGGTTAACAAGAGTTATGTGAGAAGCTAAATCAAATATAAACGGGTGTCTAGTCTTAATGCATATACTGTTAAAACAAGAACTAGTAAGAAGGTTTCACAGTATTAGTAATCATTTGTGGTTTGTTTTGATTGGTGGAATAGTTTTCAGTTGTCAACCATTTCACCAATCTGCAACTGCACCCACCACTGTTTCACCATAGGTTGTGCTGTTGCTGGGGTTAGATTCAAGGGACTGTTTAAATACATTTAAAATATCAATCCAATACACAATTTTAATGCAAAAATACTAAAAGCATGAATTTTAAAAGCTCTAAATAAAAAATTTAACAAAATACAAACAAACAATGAAACCCACAAGGAGATAGAGCTGGGTCTGTCGCTGGAGCAGAATGGCGTTCTCGCGGCAAACCTCGTTCAGGCTCTCTGCTCGCTTCTTCTCTCTGTCCAGCTGGCCCGACAGGTGGGCCAGCTTGGTGTTCTTCAGACCGTCACTCTCGCTTTCTAGTGATGAAGGGAGAGAGTGGCCATGACACCTCCATGGGGTATCAACAAAAGCTATTGTGTCCACTAATAATTAAAAAGGAGCAGGCAAGATATTGGGTGGCTGGCTGATAGTCTATAGTGGTTAGGTTGTTTGACACAAAGATTCTGGGTTCGAACGTTTAAGTCTAGTCCGTAGGCATCCTTGGGCAAGATTCCCTAATCCCTACATTCTCAGCAATGTCTTACTGGAAGTTTCTTATAATAAATAGCAAGAAAAGAAAGACATTGGCGTTTGTTTTGTTTCTAGAAGACGTGGTCGTTGTGGCGTGAATGTACCCCAGTCAGGCTGGTAGTAGGACAGCAGACTGAAGCACTTTGTCTTCAGATGTCTCTCCAGTTCCTTTGGCAAACTCTGCTTCATTCTTTGCACAATCTGCAGAAAATAAGGACAAAAGAGATATACACAAAGCTTGATGAATGCAAGTCTTGTAATATTTCACGTAGGGTAAATTAAGAAAAAACATAGATAGATGCATGTGAAATCATATGTCAGTCCCGGATAACATGAGTGATTGAATCCCCAACAGAAGTCCCCTTCCTCCCCCCATAATGCACCCCTGCATTATTCTATATATATGATCTGATTACAACACACCTTCTCTGTGGGCAGGAGCTCCAGCACCTGCTGAGGATCCAGCCCCAGTAGAGAGGGCCGGTCCTTGCCCGTTTGGGGGGTGGTGGTGGTCGTGGTGGTGGTGGCGGTACTGAGGTCTAGTTGACGAACACACTGAGCCACTAGAAGACACCTTTCCAATGTGTCAAAGAACTAGCAGACACGGATACAGAACATCAGAAAGGAACAGAGGAGACCTCATTACCATGTTAATGTCATGAAAAATATATTTTGTGAGAGCTCAGACCTGTGTCTAACAAAATTGTAAAAGCAAAACAGAAATACGGTATTACACCCGTTGTGTGTGTGTGTATATACATACATATACACACACACACACACACACACATATATATATATCAGTCGAGGCTTCTCCATTGAGGAGAGGGAGGAAGATCCACCTTAACATCGTTGAGAATAAAAAAAATTTAGATTGCCCAGACTACTAATGAATTAATGCTCTTAAATATGACTACTTTAATGCCTTTGTATATGTAATGTTCGTTTCCCTTGGTAAAGGGACATTAGCATCCCCTATCACCTATTGACAATAACTTCAGGGAGGACGTTCCTCCTCAGCCTCCATTGACTCCCATTCATTTCCCAGAAACTGTTGGCGGCCGGTGAATAACTTGGGGTTCAATGGGAGAGAGGAGGAAAGTCCTCCTCTGAGTTGGTGTGACTAACTAAGGGATCTGGATCCCGCCTACGTCTGTTCATAGCGCATAGCTGCGCTATGAACCAATAAGCAGGAGCCCTGGCTGTGGAGCAGCTTGGAGGGAGGGGTTATCCCCTCGAGTCTAGTGGTGTGTTGCTGAAGCCTTCCGAGTTGCACTTTGGACGTCATTTCCGGTCTCGGAGCATTTATAGCGTTCCTGTTCGTCTTTGTGATTGTGTCATGAAATTGGCTAGTCGTTGTTTATTGTTAGCTACATTAGCCTCTTTAGCAAACCAGCCCGAAAACAAACAACAACTTTACATTGTATTGCACGCACAGAAAGACCATGCAATGTATAAATTGGTGACCGGAATAAAGTAGCAATGTAATCAAATGTCTAAGAGCATTTAAAATCGACATTAAAATGACCAACGTGGTACAAATACAAAAAATAAAAATCTCTTCACGGGCGCAGCCATTTTGTTGAGAGCGTCATCACTGCTCTCGGTCTACTCTCAGATTTCCGAAAGATGAAGACAAAAAGTGGGCGTGCCTCAGAGAAATGCCGCAAGAAAGCTGGGAGATCTTCGACTTTCAAGAGAAGGCCTGATTTGACTAATTGGCTTTGCATCCTTTCCTTCTGCCCTTGTAGTCCAAGACATGTTGCCCACCAGCTTTCAGAGTACAATGCTGCCACTGGTGGATTTGTATCAATTCACATAATTATACCTCCCTGCTATTTTGTAGTTCCCCAATACACCCTGAAACAACTTGAGTCTCACATTCTTATGCCACCATACACCACTAACAGTGCAAGCAGTCCAATGGCAACCAAGCACGCAGTCCTTCCTCCCTTACTTTAAAAACCACCACTAATATATATATATATATATATATATATATATATATATATATATATATATATATATATATATATATATATATATATGTGTGTGTGTGTGTGTGTGTGTGTGTGTGTGTGTGTGTGTGTGTGTGTGTGTGTGTGTCCCATACCATGGTCACGTCGGGGGGCAGAGTGGTGCGGTGCTTCTTCACGTGGTGGTCCTGCATCATCTCCTGCAGCGTGCGATGCAGGCTTTCCACCTGCAGCCAGCGACGCCTCTGGTTCTGCAGCTTCTGCTCTGCCTTGGATCAGGAAATAACCGTTTTAATGGCCAAGCACACTCACACATTCAAGGAATTTATCCCTGCTTTTTCCAGTCAAAT
Source organism: Pollachius pollachius (assembly GCF_949987615.1). Lineage (NCBI taxonomy): Eukaryota > Metazoa > Chordata > Actinopteri > Gadiformes > Gadidae > Pollachius > Pollachius pollachius. The sequence goes on along the minus strand of NC_136953.1, from coordinate 4,691,764 downwards.
CCCAGATAATAAAAATGTCTGTGTTTTATAACTGCAATACAAAAATATATCTTTAGATAACAATATTTACATGCGGTTAATAGTAAACGTATCTTACCTTCTCAAGATCCGTCTTGAGTGGGGCCGACAGTCCGGTTTGGTCAACGTGCTGTGACAAGGTTGCCAAGAGTTTACACAGCTTGGGGTTCTGCATCAAGTCCTCCTCAGTGAGGTAGCACAACGGGAAGGACGCCAGCACTAGGGTCGGGGAGAAACCAAACCACCACCACAACTAGATCGTTATAATGGACTACACCTGAAACACGTTACAAATAGTCTGTCTGTCTGTCTACCTGCATTTAATTATAGGGATGAAGTAGTGGAATCGTACCTTCTTGATGCAAGTTGTCTCCCTTCCCAAGTGAAGATTCACTAACAGTCTCAGCAGAAGACATCATCAGATCACTAAAATCCGAATTTACGTGAGTTGTACTGCCGCTCTAATACAACCAATGATAAACGTCTCGTACTAATACTGATGACTGATTAGACGACTCTAGATTATGAAGTAACTATTCGATTTGTTTATGTCTGCAAATGGACTTCCTGAATCAAGCTCAAGTCGCGCGCGTCTTCAACAAGCTTTGCTGTTGGTTGATTGGCCGTTTCCTCCTTCTAGTTTTTTTTGGCAGTTCCAAACTATTAGTGGTGAATGACTGCCCCCATCTGGTCGTCTTACCGCCCTACACCTGTAGACAAATGCATCATTTTTTTTATTACACCTTACTTCCTTAATATACGCACATAATATAGCCTACATACTTATATAATGTATATAAAGTGTTTGTAACTTAACAGGAAAATGACATTTTTGGTAACTGAACAGGAAAATGCATTTATGGTGGATGTAAAAAACCTGCAATATGGCATTATTAATGGACTGTTTTCCATGTGTGAGGGATTCATTGAATACAATAAAGGTGACCATTTTCACAGAGGCCTCATTGTAGGAAAAACACATGTGTTGCTCAAAATAAAAACAACGGTACTGCTCTTTGTACGTACCAGGGCACGGGCAGGCTAAACTAGTGAAGCTATACCACATTGACCCTGGGCCATGGACCATGTGCCCTGCCCTAGTACACAAAGGTAGAAGACACATCATTTGTATTATAACAACAGCTTTGTTGGCCTTATATGACTCCTACAGGGCCACACAGAATAAACATTCATATGCATGCTTTAAATACAACTATTTACATTAAACATAAGAAGAAAAGCTATAAATAATGCAACTTACATTAGTCACTGTTTTCATATGAAATATAGTGCGGTGCAAATATAGAATGAAACAGTTGAGCTTATTTCTGCCCCTAGATACCATTTTAGGAGGGTCATTTTCACTGTCATGATCTGGTATTGCCCCTTCCTCTTGCCCTCACACTCCCACCCCACTTCCCCAAGACACAAAGAACCCAGTGAGCCGTAAGAACATAGGAACATTTGCTGCTGCTGTTTGCCCCTTCTGTCTGCTCCTTGTGTGGCTCTCCTTTGTAAGCGTTTTGATAGTCTGCCCTTTGCCACCACTTCTAAAAATGTACACTGGGATGGGAAAACTCTGATGAAGAGGGGGAGGCTGCGGAGGAAAACTTGCTGGAAGTTTAATTTAAGGAACATCGATTCAGAATGTCATGCAATTTAGTTTATATATCTCTATGGAGTGACCACGATGATGATGATGATGATGATGATGATGATGATGATGATGATGATGATGATGATGGTCGCTAATGTAGGAATTTTATTATTTTGGTGGTATTATCTCATAATGAAAGGCTTAATGATGCTGACATTACTAAATAGAATAGGCCCCTTTCTTTTTTTTACATCGTTCTACTGCAAAACATGATAATCCCCTTGATAATATTGTAATCATTATCTTGTCAGAGAATTATCTTTGAAATCAGCAGCAATTTAGACATGATACCTAGAGAATTTCAATCCCTACATGTTCTGTGATTTTACACCACTGGCCCTTAGCAACCTGAGCGTGTAACCTCGGCCTACTTCTAGAGATCTAGAGCAGCGAGGCGGCACTTGTTTCCTGGAGGTGTGAACCCAGTCGGAGATGCAGGAAGGGTGCAGGCCAGGACGCTTCCCGTCAATAAAGCCATAACACTTTACTGATTTACATCCCATAATAATATGCCTATCCTCCATCAGCCCGAGAGTTGTGATGCTGGCCTGCTGCTCAGCATGCACGGAGCTGAGTATGTGACATGCAAGCTGTTCAGAAACCTTGTCTTAGTTTAAATGTGTACGGGCCACGCCCCATCTGTCCTGTGGACATGCTCAACATGTTATATGATGCTTTGTACAGACTTTATTCGTTGTTGTCATTACATATATTTTAATGAAAGGAATGGGCTGGATAGGGTGGCAAGGGCATTGACTCTCAGCTTAACTGAGTTTCATTCCTAATGTCAGCAGCAAGTCCTGGCATCATCCTTTAGCAATATATCTATCCTCTTTACCTGTTCATTAAAGAAACAGATCTAATAATAATAATAGTAATAATAATAATTAACTATGTCGTTCTGGTTGCAATCTTCTTTCGACACTTGCCGAATCACTTGGCAATCAAGCCGATACTTTCCAGCTACACTGCAGATGAGGCGACACGCATTTAGCCTGCAATCGCAATTCCTTAGTGTGTTCTAACGGCCTGGGTGCCCTTCTGACCAATCTGATCCGTGCGGTTCACACAGCTGCTTTCTGGCAGCAGGTGTGAGACATATCTGTTCTTCCCGAAGCTTCCTCTTCGTTGCTTTCGTAACCATGTCCTGTTAGTTGTTCTACTTAACTCTCATTCATTTGGAAAAACAGCAAGGAATTTTTATCCTTTGGGCTAACAAACTAATAACTATTTTAGAAAAGTTATTACACTGACACAACCTTTTTGCTTTGCATCACAGTTTACATAAAAATCCCTTGCACATATACATTAACATTAACATTGATTTTATAATACTTTACATCTTGTTATATTGCATGATCAGACACTACTTACTTTGATATAACGTATAGTATAGGCCTATCAAATTGGTGCTCTACTATGGTATAACCTACTGGACTATTACCCAATGGTGTTGCTGTATAGTAGTTTACACAATGCCGGGTAGTGTGTGGCATACTGGTTCTTAGTTATCAATGAGTGAGCAAAACCGGATACCGGGTCTTGTTAATTCGAGTACCGATATAACTGGCACGGAGTAAATCCAATAGATCCGGATGGGATAGAATGTCCAAATAGCCATTGGTGAAAACCGTGAACCAACCTCTAATTAAAAAACCAATCAACACACGCTAGACTAGATCGACGACATCTGTAGCCAATCGACAGCCAATATCGTGCCTGGGGCGGGTCTTTTGCAATTGAGGGGTGGGTTCTTTGAGGTCATTCAGTCCCTCGCCGATCCACTCTATCAGCGTGCTTTTGAGGGGACGGGTGGTTGGAGTAAGGAGGTGCCGGGCTACAGTGCACCACAAACGCGTTTTTTTTTGGAAGGAAGCCTAGCTGCACAACTGCATCACCACAAACAAAGGAAGGAATCCCCGGTGACGACTCGCGGAAAAAAGGAGATATACAACAACGACTGCGCCCAGGCGCGTAGTGAAAACACACGCAGTAAGATATAGCCCCTGTTTGATAGCTAGCGCCCCATTCAAAGACACCGAGGCACCGAGGTGTTAATAGCCTAGCCTAGCTAATTGCCCATTCGCTAGCATTCTCTGCCTGTAGTCTGAGCATCATTAGCTTCGTGGGCTCCGTTGACGCACGTCAGGGCTCGTCGGCCGGTGCGGTGTCATCCTGCTCAGTGAGCCCCACATTTTTACACACGGAACCGGCCGCTGGAGATAGCGTCTGCGGTGCCATCAGTCAACACCACCATCACCACCACCTATCTCCCCCGACCCCTTCACCTCAGCCCCTCTCCCTCCACCCTCCGACACACTGGAGATCCACAAGCGGCCGGGGAGCGGCGGCGGCGACGGGCCGGCCAGGCTGGGGGTTGTACCGGCTGAACCGCCGGGAGGCGGAGCGTCTCCCGACAAGCTGCCCGGCCGTGGTGAACTACCGACGGCGAGCATGGACGGGCTGGCGGTGGAGGTGCGGGGCTCGAACGGGGCCTTCTACAAGGTAAACTGCCGTCAGGAAAGGTGGTTGGAAGCTTAAAGTAAAAAGTTTCAACCACGAATTGGAATGTTTTTTATACTTTATTGATGTCTTGGGACTTCTCTAGCCATCCACTCGGTGAATATGAGCAGTGGTCCGGTCGGATGGGGATGAGTCCGGGTGTGTTGTGGCCATGGTGGGGTGGATGGTTGTGTTAGCTCATGCTAGCTGTGGGAGCTAGGTACCACAGTCATCAGTGTGTGTGCATGGCCCAGCCTAAATGCATTTTTAGCAACTGTCATGTTATTTAACCTCGCCAAACAACAATTACTATGTAGCACTGAAACGGCTGACTTAATATTTCTAAAATAGTTAATTTCAGTTGAATAAATGACGACTAATACTAGCCCTATTATGAGGCTGTGTTTTAGCATTGTCGTGCAATTTGTGATCTACATTGCTACGTCTGAAACCGGTAATATGTGTTTATAGTTGATCATACAAACTTAATTGTAGGATTTATCTAATGTCGACCGCGATGTACATATTTTAAGATATGGTCTACATTGAAATGTAATGTTTAGTTGTGAGTGTTTTGCTTTGCTTTCTGTGTGTCCACTTTCAGTTCATGTCAATCTTCATGGGAAAGGCTGACTTAAGTTTCACGCCTAGTCACATGGTATCGCTGTCGTCATTAAAATATGTTTTTTTCTTTCAAGCACAACTTTAATAACAAATCCAATTCGAAACGTTGTTGTGTTGTTTTTATTAACAAAACATCCGTCATCACCATTTTCGTTGAGGTAATTTGGACGATTTCATTGTTGTGGTACAGCATAAACTCAGCCAGTGCCTGGAATTGAATGGCATGAGCCAGTAATATGCCGATTTTTTTTAAACAGCATCGCAAGTATAATGGTACAATATTAGTAAATGTCCTTTTTGCGGTGGGTCTCAGTCCTTACACCGGCCCGGATGGTGGCTCAGTGACTATATTTACCCCCCCCCCCCCCCCCCCCCCTCACCTGTCGTTCTGTTTAACAGCCTGACAGCTTGACCCTGGCATGAATTAACTTTTTCCACTCTTCTATTCACTGCCTCCATTATCTTTCTCTATCTATCCATCCATCCCCCGCTCTCACCGCCATTACATGTGTCTGAGAGATGCTTCACTTAAATAATGCTGGAGATGGATGCTCACTATCTCCAGTTACAAGCGCTTTTGCTGTTTGTTTCACTGTAAAAGGTAGTCATGTTTGGTGGAGGGGAAAGGCAGCTCCGATGCTTGAACACTCGTGTTGTATGTTTAATTTTGTCATTCTGGGTTTGCCCCCGCAACCACCTATGACTCAAAAGAATCCTTTTTGTTTCTAAAATGTCAATAATGCAGAACTTGCAATATAGGCCCAAGTTCTGTTAATAGGACAGCCCCTTTTGGAGGTGCACCGAACACTGCGATTAACCAATGGTCTGTTCGGCTGTGGGAGGCCTCATTTTAATGTTATTTGCTGTATTCATTGTTATTTGAGGATATTTGCTGTTGGGGCCTCCAAAGATTGCCTACCATGCCCCGGCTCGCCTCGCCTCGCCTCGTTAGCCTAGCTTAGCCACCCTGTCTTCGAACCCTCCAGAATGAATGGATCATAGTGAAACTTCACGTGGTCTCGTGCCCAAACATGGAGGCAGGGCACGTCATAGCCCAGGACTGGCTGTGACCACCGCCACCTCCCCTCCTCTACACCCACCAACCCCCGACCCCATGCGTCACACCTCAAAGAGGGACCCGCCTGCTCCCTGTGGAAGGGGAGCGCTCCAGGCACACCGGCCTGCCTTTCCTGACCTAGCGTGCACACGCTGGCCTCCACAGGCAGCTGTCTCCCGAGCGACGCCTGCACAAACGCACACATTTCTTAATTTTGTGTGTGTTTTAGTAATAGTGGCTGACATGCAGCCGCCATGGCACAAATTTGGGTGGAAGATTTACTTTTCGTGTGTGTGTGTCTATTTGGGGGGGGTCCCAATGAGGTGTCATGGTACTAGCCAGACCATGACTGGAACCATGAGGCTCCTAGCTGACCACTACCGTCGCCTCCATACTACGCAAGCTTGAGGATTTGCGGCACACTCCTCGCCCCCCCTCTCTACCCATATAAGGCCGTGTCCTACTGATAGTTATAGTAACCCCCAGCCTCCACCCTTTTGACTTTAAAGGTGAAGCTGGGAGTTGAATGGAGGCCACTGACATAGCTTCACATAGGGCCGGTTATTAACGTTTCGCTGTCACATGCGTTTAGGGAGAGTTTCCTCAGCGTCAAGCGATCGCTACATATAGGCCACACCATGCATGTCTGCTCCGCCATGGTGCTCACACACACCGACCCCCACACTCCCTGGTCCACAACGCCACCCAGTCCTCCAGAAGCCACTCTGTATGTGTGTGAGGTATTCCTGGGAGGGCCGCCTGGGGAGGAAACTCGAACGCCCCTCGTCACTTTCCCTGACATGCCGGTGTCAGAGCCAACCAAACGGGATTAGACTTACACTAGGAATTCTACTCGGGGCCCAAGATTATTCTTTATGTTAATTTCTCTGTGTGTGTTTGTGTGTCACTCTTTCTCCGTCTCTCGTCTCTGTCTGTCTCGCTCTGTATCTTGGGAACTGGCTTCCAGCCGACACTGTGACTTGAACACATACTTTCTCAATTACTGAAATCCAGTCAAAATTACCCTGCCCTTTCCCCTCCCAAATCCCTTTTGCATCATTCCCTGTTGCATCTGTGTTTTAAAAAACAAAACAAAATAATCTCCCCTTTTGTTTTTGTTTTTTTTTTCCTCCTCAGGGTTACATCAAAGATGTCCATGAAGACTCCCTAACAATAGTATTTGAAAACAAGTAAGTTATTATTTACTAAAACACGTATAACATTTAATAATATAGTCCTGACCATTAATTTGAATTAATGAGAAAAATCAGTGCTGTAAGCAGAGAGATCGGGGTTGGAGTTGTGAACCTGGCATTTTAAACTACACTCGGCCATTGGCCACGTGCAGCTGTCTGTACACACACATACACACACATACACACACACACACACACACACACACACACACACACACACACACACACACACACACACACACACACACACACACACACACACACACACACACACACCCTTTTTATCTAGTTGGCTGGAGTGTGTAATGCAGACTGTTCCTAAAAATAGTCCCTCAAGGTATGCAGTCCGGTGGGATCGGAGGTAGGTCCGATCAACCCCTTCTCCGCTGTAACAGGCGCGTTAGTTTCCTTCCCTCATCTCCTGCCCAATGTGCCACCCCCCCTTCCCCCCCAGCTCATACTGTGAGTGGGGCTCCTGGTGTTCAACTGTCGTAAACCAAACACGCCTTATCTAACCCAACTAGACTCTTGTGTAGACGCAAACAATCCACTCGATGATATTATTTAACCAAACTCTCGAAGAGTATACATGATATTTACATTGAAAAGCTTGCGAGCTCTTTGCCGTGTTTTTTATCTTATCTTCCTTGATTTGTTTCCGTTTTGAGTGTTTGTGTAAAAATATATTTTTCAGGGGCCAAGGTGTCCCTCTGCGTTCTGTCTTCGGCCTCTTTAAAACCTCATCAAAGTTAATGAACCATTTAGATTTTATGAAGGGTACTTTGGGGTGTGTTTGTGTGTGCACTGATGGTTCTGCCCAGCATTTGGCAAGGCAGAATAGACACCCACTGTCTTAGCAAAAACAACAACCTCCACGGACAGCACAGTGGAAATGCTGTTTAGCTCGGCAGGTTTCTGTCGTCTTTACAGCCGGTGGGCGGTTAGACTGACAGTTGCTTTCTCTTTCGTTCCTCCTCCCCTCGTTCCCTCAAACAACCCAAAGCTGGCAACCAGAGAGGCAGCTGCCCTTCAGCGACGTGCGGCTCCCCCCTCCGGCCGATTTCAACAAGGACATCGGCGAGGGTGAGGAGGTGGAGGTAAGCCCGACACACCTCCACATCCCCGCCGGGACAAACCCCTAGAACAGCTGTAGCCACTAGTCCCAGAACACCCCCCTCCTGAAGCTAGGAGCATCCTGTATCAGTTAAAGTTTTACACCAAGCCTTCAGCTCCAGGATGGATGGCGGGGTTAGAGATTGGTATCATGGTAATGACCTGCCGTCGGCGTGTAATGGTGGGACAGAATAAGCGAATCTGATAAGCGACGGCCATTTTCTATAACCTTGGTCAACGTGCAGGGGGAAAGCGTGAAGCGGCCCCCTTTGTGGCCTAGTCGCTGGTCGTCAACGGTCCTGGTTGACTACAAGATGGCCACTGTTCTTGGGACTGTTCATATCCTGTATGTTGTGTTAGCAGCATCTTCTAATAGACAGCCATTTAAAATAGGATGTTAACGTCAAAGTGTCGCCCATTCCAAGTTGGGGTTTGAAATATTACAGGGAAGGGTTAAAAAAATGAGTCATACATAACCTGATATTTCCATATAATGAATGAAGCGTCTGAAACATTTATGAAAAGCAGCATACAGTGCAGGCAGAGCACAGTCAAAACTTACTATCAAAATTGGACTAATGCCAAAAAGCGGCTGATTTTCCAAGAATGCAGGGTAGATCAGAACGATTATGCTATCTTTTTTTAATTAGTGGTAATGAAGTGCTCGATAGGAGATGGGGTTTCGCAACAAACAATGTAATCAATCATAATGAATTGTTCTAAATGTCAGGGAAATATTTATTGAAAATGATAAATGGAGGATTCTAATCCATTTTTAAATGCATGACACACATTGACTTGCAACTTAAAGATAGTTAAAAGATGGGAAACATTTAAAAACTAACAATAAGCATATATAATTAAGCCATTTCGCTGACTTTCAGCAAATTCACATACATGTCAATAAGGAGCAGGCCGGGCTTTAGGGGGTCCTGCTCAAAGTGGTCGGCCATTGGGCTCTAGCTCTCCGCTCCATATTGGATCTAATGTAGTGCTGGTGTCTGTCCATCCCGTCCTGTTCTGCAGGTGTACTCCAGGGCGAACGAGCAGGAGCCATGCGGGTGGTGGCTGGCCCGGGTGCGGATGATGAAGGGAGAGGTGAGTCGGGGGGTGAAACCAGGCGGCCGGTGGGCGCGGTGGTTCCCAGCAGGTGGTGTGGGTCAGGGGGTCAGGACATTGGTCTTGCGGTCACTGACGGGAACAAGTGTGTGCTGATGAGATGCGTCTAGTTTGCTCGGGACGCTGCTTGTTCTCTGCCTTGTTTGTTGGTTTGATTTGTCTGTCCCCTTTGGCATTTACTACCAAACATGACTGGTCCCTCGAACCGTAAAAGAATCCCTTTTGTTGTGTGGCACCTTGCTAGGTCGATACTTCTGATCGCCTACCAGTTGATGGTCAGCCATTAGAGAAGACAAAGGTAAAACAAAACAAACTAACAAACAAATGAGTTATGTATGCCGCGCCATGAAGTATACGTCCGTTAATCAAAGGTTTTAAGGACATGCTGCCACCGTTATGAAGGGTGGCTAAATATTTACCAGAACAAGATGGCTTCTCCTCTTCAGCGAGGTCAATGCACTTTCTCCCCCGTCAGCCCTGGCTCCTGGGACATTTGTAATACATTGAGTGCCTTGCTGTTCTGCAACGGCAGCATCACAACGGTTTTCAAGGTCCTTACTTTTACAAAGCAGTATAGTGTAGTGGGGCTGTGTGGTGTAGTCACTCGGACCCAATGACCTGTACCTGAATCCACTGTCAGTCACTTTTGATTAGGGCTCCTGCTAAATTACCCATTTGGAACTGGTGGAGTCCAGGGCAGTGTGTGAGGTGTTGCGGTGGGTCAGTGAGATGGAGACGTTACAATGAGGAGTCGTGTGCTGGCACTGCTAGTGTCCCGGACAGAGGCTGGTGGGGATATTGTAATGTTATTTGGAGAAGTGTGATAAGACCAGGAATGTCTTAGTGTGGGTTGCTGGCTCTAACCCAAACCCCCGCTCTCTTCTCGCTCTCTGATTTAAACCCCATTTTCCTATTTCTGTTCCGTTTCTGTTCCTAATTCAGTTTTAGTCAGCCACATGGAAGAACAGTATTGCAACTTTGAGCAATTATTTGAACTGTTCCTATTGTTAACCATTGCTGTATTGTGCCTCTTGCCGTTAGAGGTCCACGGCCCAGTATTTTAATACATAGGATCGTCTCTATGGACTTTGGAGAACTCTGGAGGTGTATGTAAAAATCACGTGGCTGCCATTACCCTCTTGTATTTCAGTCTGGTTCGAAATAAACAGAGATAATCCAGGCTTGGCAATATTTCTGCTGCAGTTTATCTTCCATTTCACTTTTATCCTGACCTTTGAACAGAGTAACGTCTGTCTTAGACACGTGGACCTAATGCCGAATTTGCTCAAAGTGATGGCATGTAGCTAATTCTGTGTGTTTCTATTATAAATACTGTAAATATATATACGATTACAAGCCTTTTTTAAAGGCTTTACTCTGCCTCGACGGCCAGAACGGGGAGCATGCACAGGAAAGTCGGTTGAAGAGAGGGAGGGAATGACCAGTCGCACACCTACCGAAGATGACGCAAACCTGTTGGTGCGCCACAAGGCGCCCCCCGTCTGACCTGCGTGTTTGTCGTCCTCAGTTCTACGTGATCGAGTACGCCGCGTGCGACGCCACCTACAACGAGATCGTCACAGCGGAGCGCATCCGGCCGCTCAACCCCAACAGCCCCTCAACCCGATCCTCCTTCCACAAGGTCCCCATCGCCATCCCCGAAGACCTGCGGGACATGTGAGCGGAGCATACTCTACCCGTCTAAAGACGCGTAAACGCATGTGACGCTTAAAGCACTACTCTCGGGTCTGTGACTTTCGTCTGTGCCAGGGCACAGGAAGTAGACTCATCTTCACAAGGGTGCCAGTGGAAGTCTTTTGTGCTTAGGACGGTCCTGGTTAGTCTGCGTCCTGTGCCCTGGTACATTAAAGTAGACGACACCGTCTGTGCTACAAAGACACCTCTGTGAAACGGGTCCAGTGATGCACTCGATCCCTTTGCTCAGTGCAGATCTTGCCTCTTTAATTAAGTTAATCGTAACATTTTTTTAATGAAGAACACAATTGATCAAACGTCGACAATGCCACATTGAATTGCAAAGTTTATTATTTTCGTGAATGATCTAACCGTCCAAATGTGTTGCTCTTGATCAGCAACACTCGGCAACACATCAGAGAGGTGTTGTTAGATTACCTCACACACACACACACACACACACACCTGACTCGGCTTGCGCATTCTCTCCCCCTCCCCCCTTCCCTCCCCCCTTTCTTTCCCATCAACAGCTGTGCTAACGACAACATCCACAAAGACTTCAGGAAAGCCATTGGAGCCAACTGCATCTTCTACAGCGCCCAGACACATGAACTCATCGTGTTGGTCAGTACCCCTGCTCGCCTCTGTCTGACCCAGCAGGGACCTGTCCCATTATAAACACCAACTCTATTATTAAGTATTATTAGAATAATATTATCGGCAAGGTGTATATCATAAGTATTAATTTGTACATATTGAATGACATATTTCCATACAAATTGAGATGTGCTACTATGTATAAAAAGTGAAGAAAAACGTCAATATGACCATTTACGGTCATGGATGCATTATGCGTGACTCCATTATGTTCATCTCCTTACCTTCTCTTCTTGCAGTCGACGAACGAAACCACAGTGAAGCGCGCCGCGCTCCTCAGCGAAATGCACTTCCGCAGCATCCGCACCAAGCTAATGCTAATGTCCCGCAACGAGGAGGCTACCAAACACCTTGAGGTAGACTCAGAACACACGCACACGCACACACAAACTCACACTCTAAAAGTTAATCGTGCCTTCATGGAATAGCACCAAACCCTTGCTGTGGGTTAGGATGAGGACTACAAAGCTGACATTCACCTTGTCATAAGAACTTTACTGTACAGAATGCACATGTTTTAATGCACATTCGAACATAAAGCACTTAGAATTGGCAAAATTGTGCTCCACAGATTTACCTTCAAATGTTTTTCAAATTTGAATCCATTTTATTAGTTTTGTAAATCTTTCTTCAATAGAGTTTATGGGTAAGTTATTAGGGGTAAATGGAAACAGACATAATCACAGAAAAGCCCCAGCTGCGGGAACCCGTTCCCCCACCGCCCAATCACCTCGTTGACCCCCTCCGCCAGACGAGTAAGCAGCTGGCCTCGGCCTACCAGGAGGAGGTGCGCGTGCGCGAGGACTTGATGGGGCTCGCCATTGGCACGCACGGCGCCAACATCCAGCAGGCCAGGAAGGTTGCGGGCGTCACCGCCATCGAGCTGGAGGAGGAGAGCTGCACCTTCCGCATCTACGGAGAGGTGGGGCGGTCGTCGTGGCAACGTGACAATGACGACGGTGGACAACGATGACGTGTTTCTGATGAGGTGTGTTGTTTGGTTTCAGACCCCTGAGGCGGTCAAACAGGCTCGAGTGTACCTGGAGTTCAAGGAAGACTACTTCCATGTGCCCAGGAACCTCGTAGGTGAGTGGTCCGCGTGCTCCCCCTCTGGTACTAAGCTATAGATGGATACATGGCTGGATACGTGGGTATTTAAACAGAAAAGCCATCACAATATGCTGATCTATTCAAAGAACCATACTTGAGTCCAGTAAAGGATCATTATATTGGAGGGAGTGGTATCGGACTAGCTTTCAGTCTACCTGACTCTTGGTTCCGTCTCTACCATTTCAAAACCCTCTCTCTCTGCAACCCCACAGGCAAAGTCATCGGCAAGAGCGGCAAAGTGATCCAGGAGATCGTGGACAAGTCGGGCGTGGTTCGCGTCCGCATCGAGGGCGACAACGACAAGAAGCTTCCCCGTGAGGAGGTAGGCAGGCAGGGGTCCAGCAAAGACCACCAGGCCGGCAACAATGAGGTGAATGGACCTGTCATCAGGAAGCCCCCCTTTTCGCCCCACAAACTCACACCCATGTGCTTATTTTATTTCTCTACTCAACGCAGCTACACTTCTCAATGCATTTTTGGAATAGCTTTGTATTTGTTTCACTCTTGTCTTTTTTTTGTGCCAGTTACTTGTTGATCTACATCGTATACATTCTAACTTTCAATACATTTGTGGTGTATTTAAAAAAAAAAAAAAAACTGATCTTGCTGTGTGGTCTTCAGCCCACTTTCCCAAGACAAACGCACCCTCCGTCATCTAAGTTTTTACTAAAAGGCTGCATTTCATTAAAGCATTTTAACTCATTTAGGCCAGTATTTTGTGTTTGGTCGTGCTAGCTGCAGTTCAGCTGCAGCTGGGATGTTTTCCCTGAGCATATGTTGAGAGTTAAATCAGATTTGGGGTGGACGTGTGTCCTGACAGATTGCGGGTCCCTTCCCGTTATTAGAAAGCAGCATGACAGTACCAGAAACATACTAATATTATATACATATGGGGCCTCTCTATGGCCCACTTGCGAGTATTTTGGTCTTGGTAATGTAAAACGTTGATCTTGATCGTGAAAGTGCTCCCGTTTTTAACTCATGTTAATCACTCCTGCTTTTTCTCCCCCCCTTCTATCTCTCCTTCTTCGTTCTTCCACTTTTTCTCCCCTTTCTCCCCCCTTCCCTCCATCCCGCTCCCCCCTCCCCAGGGCATGGTCCCGTTCGTCTTTGTGGGAACCAAAGAGAACATCAGCAACGCCCAGGCCCTGCTGGAGTACCACGTGGCGTACCTACAGGTCAGTCACCCCCTCCCTGTCCTCCACGCCCCAAGGGGGCAGCACCCGTCCTCTCCCGGGCCTCTCCTGGGCCTCTGTGTAGACGGCATGGCGTCGTAGACCAGTGCATTATTTCGAGAGGGGAGGCTGAGTGAGTAGGGAGGGGGGGAAGAGAGAGAGAGAGAGAGGAGTGAAGGTTCTGGTGTGCGTTACACATCATGTCGGTCACCTGTTCCCCTGACCCCCTGCCCTCCCCCAACGCCACATGTAGAAAGCTGCTGAGGCTGCTTCATTCTGAGCCTGTATGCTTTAAAAATAGTCGTGTTCTCCCCCTCTCTGGGACGGGTGGGGGCTTGGGTGATGGGACACACATGGAATAAGATTACCAGCTATCTGGACACCGGCATCCAAAAATAACAACACACACTCACTCACTCACACACACTCTCGCAAACTCACACTCGCACACACACACACACACCCCCACTCAAAGGTCAGCTGTTGTCGTTGGAGGCAGCTGTTGCATTCTTGGGTGACCCCTCACCCACCCTCTCAGCCCGCTGTAAGGACTGCTGTCAGCGGATTTAAACCGGTCAACTGCCAACCGCTCCTGCCCCAACAGGCATATATATATATATATATATAACGTGGATATATATATATCTCAAATCTACGTTTCCAAACGATTATCTCAAAACTTGGCACAAAACCGAAGTCAAGTATATATTTATATATGTTCAACCCTTCCACTCACTTCTTCTACTCCCTCCTGCTTCCTGTCTGTACAGGAAGTGGAGCAGCTGCGTCTGGAGCGTCTCCAGATCGACGAGCAGCTCCGGCAGATCGGCGTGGGCTACCGCGCCCCCTCCGGCCGCACCGGGGGCCCCGGCGGTCCGGCCGCCAGTGGCCCTGGGGGTGAGCGGGAGAAGGGGTACCTGACGGACGAGAGCAGCAACTCCCTGCACAACTCGCGCGTGTACGGCGGGCGGGGCCGCGGACGGCGCCCCTCCAACAGTCAGTACTCTGGTGGCTATGGTGAGGGCGGCGGGGGGAAAGGTGCTGCTGTTCACATGTCGGTGATGGTGACAATAGACCTCTGAAGAATAAGTCCCGCCTCCGAGGCTCCCGGATCCCTCGGTCAAATGTCTACCTACCGACAATCCAAAAACCAAGTCGAAACTAGATGGAGAAAGTGTGTAGTTCAGTGTTTCCGTTAGAAGAAATGGGTGCCGGTCATGTGATCCGGAAGGTTTCATTTTAACGTATTTTTATTTTATTTTTTTAACTTCTTTCAATATTTGGCAGCTGTGAAGCGTGCCGCTGCTGACTTAAAGTCAAGTGTATCGAGAGTTTCTCTACTGCTTGCAATGCGCATAAGCCTCGTGACCCTTCCTTCCCCAAGGCGGTTTCGCTGAGCAGTCTTTATTAGAGCTTAGATCGGGCCCAGAAAATCAAGCCCGGCCCGGCCTGACACATTAACTGTAATTATGAGCCCGAGCCCGATTTCAACCCGACATTTTTTTTAATAAATGTGTAACTTTGTACACATTTGTTACTTAGGCCTACTCTGCTAAATATATATGTCAGGGACAATGTATAGAACGCCGGTCATTATTGGGAAAATAAGCCCCGACAGGGCGAACAGGACACCAACGCGCAGTGGAGGTGTCTTGCTTCGCCCTGAAGGGGCTTATTTTCGATAATGACCGGCGACGTTCTATACATTATCCCGCTTATTACACGGCTATTACAAAAAATAACTTCACATGGTGTGTCTTTTTACAATTTATTCGTTACTGTTCATTTATTCGTAGTGTTGATCAGCAGTGAAATAGTCTGCCAAAGACATTGACGTCGCTTAGCAACCGAAGACGCTGGGGTTGACAAGTTACAGGACTACTACCCATGCAAGTGAACGGAGCATTCCACGGCATTGAGAAGACCCGTGTAATAAAGGCCTTTAATATTTCTGTTTATGGCATAGATTTCTCCTCAAATTAGGCCAATAAAGCAACGATAAAAAAAACCCACAAACGCTCTACCAAAGGCCCGGTCCAACCCGACTCAAGGATGGGAAAATATCGGTCAATCAAACCCTCATTTTTTTACATGAATTGGCTAAACAAATGACCACTGTAGCATATTTTTACACAATTCAAATTGTGCAGAGAGAATTATTTCCATTGGTCATTCTGACCGGAGACATTTAGAATTTTCGACCCTCCTCATTTTTTTCCGGTCAATGACCGGTAATTACCGGACGACGGAAACTCTGGTGTAGTTCAAAACGTAACGCAGCTTTTACTTCCTCACCACCTACAGAGTTTGTTATGTACGATCATTCAAAAACCCCATGTTATTTCCCATAGACATTTGACCGAGGGAACCGGAGCCTTGGAGTTGGGACTCATTCTTCAGAGGTCTATGGGGCTCGACGAATATTTTATGAGGCCGTCGCCACAGTACGCCTAGCCTGGGAACCAGACCAATCAGCCAGCTCGTGATGAATTTTCGTCTTTAATCAGGTTTCCGGCAGATCTGGACTGGGTCGTCCGATCACAACTGTTATCTCGTTTGGGGTGGCGTTCATTCATAGGACTTAGATCACTTTTTCATTGCTCTAATTGGTTGTTAGGCTATCCGATTGGGGAATTGACTAATTCGCATTTTCGAATTGGTCTGGTGATGTCAGGCGAAATTACCCGTCCACAAAAAAACCCTTTTTTAGTGTTTCTAGAGTGGTTGCAAGGCAAAATACTGACTTTTTTTAAATAATGGTTTTAAATGTAGGTACATTAAGAGCTGATTATGGTTCCACGTTTACGCAACGCAATGACCACACAGACGCTTCAACGCAGTCGTGAACCTTTATGCTTCTGCGTCGGGTTTTAGTAAGCGGACCAATCACAGCCCTTGCTGCTGCGTCGCCTCGACGGAAGGTTACAATTTTTGGGAGGCACACGTCAGGCCCTTGCGGTGGACGCAAGGAGGGTCCGCAAGGACGGAAGGGGTACGTAACCCCCTTGCGTTGCGTGAACCTGGGACCATAATCAGCCCTTTAGTTTGGACACGGCTTGGTTATTTTGTTTCTGAAAATGTCCCTTCTGCCTCTTTCTCGCCCTGCTACCCTCCCTTTATGGGACCATTGAACCCTAATCTTTTCCCCATCCTCCCCTCCCAGGCACCAACTCTGAGCTGTCCAACGCGTCCGAGTCCGAGGAGGTGGCGGAGCGCGAGCAGCGTCCCCGCGGCGTGGGCGGGGAGGACCGGGGCGCCCGGCGTGGAGGGAGGGGCCGGGGGGCCAACGCAGGCCGGGGCCGCGGAGGACCCAGCGCCAGACCCACCAACTCCATCAGCTCAGGTACCCACTCACAGCTGGAGGTGGAGGTGTACAGGCTGACGGAACTGGACATCGATGGCATGTTGCCTGGGGCTTGCAGTCTAGACGGTTAGCCTCATGCTAGCTAGTCTGTGTTGGAAGGTTGCCGGTGACTTGCCTTGTGTTAACGCTGTGTTCCTCACAGTAAAACCCTGGACCTTTGAACAGGTGGCACACACCTGCCATGGGTCGCTTAAAGGAAGTCCGAGCTGTTCTCCTGCTAGATCTCCTGCTTAACACGTGCAACATAAGAACATGGAGCACCGCTCTTCAGGACGTTAATGTGTCATACAGTGGCTCAACAAATCTTAGATCAAGATGACTTGAAAAGTTATTCTTTTTGAAGACCAAATCCTGATCATATAAAGAAAATAATTGTAATTCCAAATAATGATTATACAAACATTGTTAAAAACATCTTGTTTTACGCATCTATTGAATATTCACAAATACATTTTTCAAAATCCTTTATATTAAACCACCTCTTAGCTAGTGGACCTTGACATATCTGTAGTCAATGCTGATCAATTGTGATTCTTGATGCTATCAGTAAGGAGACCACTGTTATTGTGTTTTTTTTCCTTAAAGTCTCCCACCTGGAAAGTGGGAGCGGCTTAATCTTATACATAAAGACTTTAAATTAAATGTGACACTCGACACAACCTTACGTTGTATCGAGGGATGGGGGGCTCACTTCAGTCAAAAGGGGAACACTCGTTTTACAGACGTTTGGCGCCATCTGCTGTTGTGAATCTGTCCTGTAATTCCAGGAAGAAAAACCCTTGTGTGTGCTATATGGTAAAGAACCAGCTTTGCTTTTCAAACCACAGCTGGATCCACCTCTGAAATGGCGTTGTATTGACATGTGTGTGTATATGCGTGCGCTCCAGTGCTGAAGGACCCGGACAGCAACCCCTACTCCCTGCTGGAGGGCGAGGGCGAGCAGGCCGAAGCAGCCGATGGCGCCGGGGCCGGAGACCGCCGCCGCCGCGACCGCCGTCGCCGTAACGACCAGGAGCCCAGCGTGATGGACGCCGCCACCGAGGAGTCGGACGGCCAGGCCGCCACCAGCGATAACGGACTTGGTGAGCAAGGACCCCCCCCCCACTGGGGACGGGGCCGCTGTGTTTATCAGGGGGTCACAGCAGAAGAAGAACAGGACGGAAGTTCATTTTAAACATTATTGACGTCATTTATTTATTCTTTCATTTTTATTTTAAGAAGCAAGCAATACAAATCTCTAGTTAATCTATAAGTATTTATCTCGTGGTGTAAAGGTGTTGCACCCCAAGTTTATTTTTTTTAATTTTACTGAAACGTAAAATTTGTCATTTATCAGACCGGGGTTCCTGATTATTTGCTAATATAAGACAATCGTTTTTTCTTTGTTCCATGTAGAAACAAAATCACTACTGCAATGTTCTCCAGAGCAGGGATGTAAAGGTTGTGGACTGATTATGGCCTTTGATAGATTAGGACCTTTAGACGGCAGCAAAGTGTGTCGTTACTCTTCCCGGACAGTGATGCAAACTCATGACTGTCTGTCTTTAAAACGACACACACGTACACAAGTACACCCACCTTTGAGTCTTTAACCTGACCCTTTTACAGACGAGGAGGGGAGACCCCAGCGTCGCAACAGAAGCCGCCGCCGTCGTAACCGTGGCAACCGCCCCGAAGGTGGCTCGGCCAGCCGTGACAGACAGCAAGGTGAGGGCTTTGGCTCCGCCCCCGCGGTACACGCCACATGGATTAGATTGCTGCCGCTCAAATAAATAATCAGATTGATTCCAGAGATGAAAATGGCATCCATAGCAGTCAACGCGCAGTCTAACTGAAAAACCAGATCGCTGAATGCTGTAGTTGACAATCAGAATTGATTATTCATCAAAGCCCGGGACTGATGTCATTGGTTTATCACCAAATAAATAATAATGGAGATTATATGGTGAATGTTTACCTCATCTTTAAATAATATTACATTTTTATTTTTTATTTGATTTTCACCGTCCTGTACTTTCTGCTGTGGCACCCTCATTGCCTGTCTGGGGTTAATAAAGTTAAGGTTTGTCCTGCAACCAATCACGTGCTAGTTAGACCGAGCTAACTCTGGTTGCATTTCCTGTGCGGCTCTCCAGTGACTGTGGCAGACTACATCTCCCGCCCTGAGTCCCAGAGCAGGCAGAACGTTCCCCAGAAGGAGAACCAGACTGCCCCTGAACCCAAGGTACCCAACGTCCACAAACTCCACGCTCACACCTTCAGGGAGGACTCTGGTACCATATCTTCAAGGGGCTGTTGGATGTCTGGTCCATACAGGGTCAATTAGAACATGACTCCATAGATAATTTGTGACGGATCCCTCTGAATCAGATGTTGAGTGGTCAGCAACACGACTCCGACATCTAGTTTAGCCTCATTATCTCCATCATAAAGTTTTAACACCTCATTGCTGGATTACTACGGTTTTGTTAATTTCCAGAAGTCTATTTGTCCATGCAAATCGGTCCATATTCATTACTGAATGATTTGTTTTCTATTGAAGAGTTAAGTAATGCAATATGGTACAATGACTTTTAAACATTAACACAACCTGTTGGGACACACTAGCTGGAAACTAAACTAATACCAAGGATTCGGGTGCAGACTAGTGTGAAACCTTCAGCATATGAGGAACAGAGCGCCAATTGAAAGATACCATTTGGTGAAACAAGGTTGTACATGGAGTCACGTTTCTGTGTATCCAACGATTCTCAGCAACCGTCCAAAACTGAAACTTTAGGTCAACTGTTAATGGAGTCGTCTAGGAAAGGACATATGTACTATCCCTTAGAAAAAGCCAGTCGTATCTTGACAAAAGCACATTGGAGGAAGAGTTTCAGGTTTCTATGTGGTCATTAACATTGCTTCTTGGGTGCTGTGCGGCCGGTAAAGTGATGCATCTTCTCTTCTTCCTCCAGGAGAACGGAACAAGCACCAAGAAAGACGAGCGTGCCCCCTCCAAGGGCTCCCCTAGCAACGGCGTGGCAACCGCCAGCGAGACCAAGGCCTTGGTCAACGGGGTCTCGTAAAGAAAACGGCACCAACAACAAAAAAATAATAACCACAAACCACGTGTATTTAAAAAAAGAAAAAAATAGAGCGGCCCTGCCCTTCTGGAAGAATCCACGTCTAGAGCAAGACCTCATGGCAATCTGTGTCCCTGCTTGCATTAACTTTAACCTTGAACCGAAGAGCGAGAGAGTGAGAGAAAAACAAGTACCTGACGAAAAATATCTGAATTCATACGTGTGCGAGAAAAACGTAACGTAAAAAAACGACAAACGCATCTACTTAAAAAACACGTTAAAGGTGTATGCTATCCTATCTATCAGTACTTAGTGCTTATTTTTAAGAAAAAAACACATGACTAGCTTACCAAAAAAAAACAGAGCTGGTGGAAATGACTTGATTTTTAAAGAAATACGGAAACACAAGAAACAGGACGAGACTCTCTATGTTGTTTGTTTTTTAGTTTTTTAAACTAATGTCCTCTTTTTTTTTGTTGTGTCAATTATTTACGTTGTCGTTGTTTATCACTGGTTTTGACTAAGGAGGGGGTTGGACGGTGAAAAATCGAACGTATTTTCCCGCCAAAACCGACGCGTCTATCGAAGCGCGTTTAACGTCGAGAAACGAAGAGCGAGCTAGAACGAGAGAGTGAGAGAGGGGCGGCGAGGTCGGCAATAGACGCACGAGGGCGGACTTTGTTAGCTGACGGTCCCTGCCTGTGGCGTCGGGCCGGCGGTGCCACGCCCGGGGGGGAGAGGGGGGCGGAGTCAGGACGAGATGGACGGGGAGGCGGGTCTGGTCGTGGGGGCGAATTATGGTTTACTGATAGACATTGTGCCTTGAATTTGGGGAAGCTAAAAAAAAAAAAAGACTAAAAAAAACTTGAGTTTATCATTTCGATTTTTTTCCGTTATTTTTTTCTGTTTGTTTCACAAGAAGAATAAAAGCGAGGGAGGGGTCTGAATTCCTTTTGTTCGTTTTGGTTAAGAGACGGATGGACGGATGAATCTGAGAGCGAGTGATGACTAGACAGTACAGGGGTGTTACTAGTGGCGGCGGAGAGCGAGGAGTACAGGAGCGGTAGTGGTGAATGGATTAATAAAAACAGCGAGGGATGTTTGGTGCCAAACAGGAAATTCAAGTGCTTGTTCTTTGCTATCGGCTGCGACGGCATAGGGGCGTGGACGTGGTCGGAGGTGTGAGGGCGCGCGGGGGGGGGCGTGCCCAGCAAGGCATCTGGCGTCCACTAAAAGAAACGGTTAGGGGTGGGATAAGGGGTCCTGGCATTCGCCTTAAGAGTCTCCTACGTCACATATCACTTCCGCCTCCCTCCTATTCTCAGCATGGAGGGGGGAGGGGTGGTGGAGGGTTCCAGCAGCTCTGTAGCCAGAACAAGAAATAAATCAATTACAAAATGACAAATGAATAGATAATGAAATGGTAAAGGAAACCTATACTGTGCCTGAGAGGGGTCATACGGGACTGAGCGCATACACACGTATACAGACACACTCACACATTTACACACACTCGGAGATGAGGAGGTGGGGCGCAGGGAGGCTGGCCAGGCGAGGCCGATGCGTTGGGAGGCGGTCCCCTCTGGGTTTCTGATATATCTGTAGATATATAGTGGAGTGGAAGCGCGCCCTTACCCGTGACGCAGCTCGCACGCCGTCACCTGTTGTCTTGGTAACCGCTCTCAAAAGCAATTTCATAATTTTTCTTTTGTTTTTGTTTTTGTTCTTTCCACAAAATACAATTTATCAAATAAAACAAAAATGGAAGTGAAACTCTCTCGACATGATCTTTTTGATTCCCTTTTCTCTTGTGAGTTCTGCCCCAGTACTTTGTGTTGTAAGTTTCTAACGTGCATGGCGTCAGATTGTGACAACTCCATAAGACACTCTGTGCCTGTCCCGTGCATGAAGACTTGATGTGTTTGACTGACTCCCCTAAACATCTCTTCCTCCTGGAGCTGCTGCTATCGTACATACTGAATGTCCCAACATGGAAAGTAACAAAAAACTAAATAAATACAACCCCAAGTTAATACTTTATTTGTAACAAGCCTCCTCACAGTTCTCTGGTGCACACACCCACAAGACATCCTGGTTAAATATATATCCAAGATATATGTATATATAGTATTTATATACTGGATATTTTGAGGCAGTGGACGGGAGGGTCAGGGATTATTGTGTACTACGGCTTAAGTTCTATACAAGTTTAAATATATACGGTTGGACGTTGGTCAGCACCCATTCGCTAGACAATGTGAGGCTGAAATTGAATCAACAGATTCTGCTGCTGGCCCTTATTGCTTGTGGCTGTTTTTTTTAATCGAAAGCGGGTACAAAGGAACTTGAGTATTTGTACCTTTTTATTGGGTTGTGTCTACAAGGAAAAAGGAAAAATGTGACCCTTAGGTTTTTTGTGTACACCTTTGTACCTCACACTCCTACGTGTGTGTGTGTGGTTATATTGTAATCCTTGTGTGTCTGAACTTCCGTGTGTGTGTGTGTGTGGGTGTGCACATCCGTTGTGACACTAGTCCAATTGTCATTTTTTTCTCTAATTTTCTGGTGTTAATAAAGGACTTTTCATCGTTTAGTATAAATATTATATCCATTTTGTCCTTTTATTATTATCCGTAAAATGGTATTTTGACCTTTTTATACTTTTTTTAATTTTTATGAAAGATTGAATAATGAGTTGTTGGTTATAGCTCAGCCGAAAGAGAGTTTGATACCAAGCGTCCGCACACTATCCTGAAGGGCTCTTTGAGAAAGATGCTTCCTCCAACCCCTACCTGCTCATTCATGACCTGTCTCTGTATCCACTGTCTAACCCCTACCTGCTCCTTCATGACCTGTCTCTGTATTCACTGTCTAACCCCTACCTGCTCCTTCATGACTTGTCTCTGTATCCACTGTCCAACCCCTACCTGCTCCTTCATGACTTGTCTCTGTATCCACTGTCCAACCCCTACCTGCTCCTTCATGACTTGTCTCTGTATTCACTGTCTAACCCCTACCTGCTCCTTCATGACTTGTCTCTGTATTCAGTGTCCAACCCCTACCTGCTCCTTCATGACTTGTCTCTGTATCCACTTAAACCCCTACCTGCTCCTTACTTAATGACCTGTATCTTGAGGTCACTCTGAGTCAAGTTTGATATACGCTTCTGCTAAATGACCAAAGTAATAAATAACAAAAATATACAAGTATTGTTGAGGGACTGTGTTATGAATTTTAAGTTATTAATAACCGGCTTGTAGTCCTAAGATTCATTGAACGCAGACCTTGTTCAACACAATTGAATGGGTCATATTCCATTGTAGTTGGATGAGTCCCCATGAGCCACTTCTTTCTCCAACTGAAGGTTTAGTCGATTTTGCTAAATGGTTTACATAACCCATATTTATTTGCAATCCAACCCCATTTTGACGTTCTTCAAACAGTACGGGAATTACAAAGTTCCTAAATCATACCTTCTCTTTTCCCCATCTCCTTGCTTAAATGTAACTAGAAGTATAAAGACTGTTGTAACCTACCGTTGGCCACTGGAATGGAATGTACTTATTTTTGTACTCAAAATAAATTGGCCTTATGTGATCCTGCGTCTCCCTCTAGTGGATATATTTAACAAGTAGTTTGTTAGTCTTTTAGCAGAATCTGCTTTTTACCAAACAATTTAATTGAGGCATATTGTACTAGTATGCGGTGATTTGTTCTCTGAAAGTACTCCGTTTAAACGTCGTTGTCGTTGCAAACCACCCTACGATAAGGCTGTGTGTGTGTGTGTGTGTGTGTGTGTGTGTGTGTGTGTGTGTGTGTGTGTGTGTGTGTGTGTGTGTGTGTGTGTGTGTGTGTGTTTGTTAGCCTAAAAAGCATGTGTGAGAATGGGCGGCAACATCCTGGGAGCAACGATAGACTCTGGGGGCGAATGTTCTGGGTAACATAAACAGTTGCTTGTTCAGACAAATGCGCAATCTAAGCTCCATCTCCACATTAAGGCTGGAATTTGCTCCGTTCAAAAGCAGGTTTGTCACAAGTTTTTATTAATACTATTTGGAGTACTTCATTCCAGTGTTTGGTGTATCATATTGTCGCGTTTAAACATTTGCTAATTATTTTAGTTTGTTTGCATTGTTTATTCTAAGTATGTAAGGCGCTTCCACATGAAATGATTATCAATAATTACATATGTTTATCCCTAGAATATCCCAATCTAACATTAGATGAACATGGATTTGAGATTAGTAACAAAGTACTTTTGTTGCCACCTGACGCATAATTATTATTTATTTTTTTACTTTTTATTTAACTTTTTAAATTAATCTCTTTAAAAATGAGCCTCCTAGCAAAGACGGGCAGCAGCAGAATTCACAGGGTTTCAGAAATACATAAATAAATGCACGAGACACGAAAGAGGAAAAAGTAATCCGAACATCTTCTGCCAGCTTCGCTATAGGGAATGACGTGTGGCAGGGAAATCTAGCTGTGATCGCTCTGCGGCTGATTTGGTTTTCAAATGTCTAACATCCAAACCACCTGAGAGGCCGAGCCCATGGGATCCCTACCTAACAACCAACACTTTTTCCATGTGTTACACAGACACAGTCCTTACAGAGACACCCATCACAATGATCTAAAGCCATGGCCGCAGAAACAATATTAGCCTGACCAATATGAGGCAAATAACATTAGTCTCAATGTTTACAACTCAAACCACCAAGACATTTGGCAGTCAAAGGAAGAAAGGCAATAATTAATGTTATATACCCTATATGGTTATCTTTTTTCGTAGACCTACAATCAGCCAATCATAAAATCTGAGAAATCTTTTAAACTTGATCCACAAGACATTTAGCATTGAAATACTGAAAAATGAGGCAGGCAATGTGAAGTTGACATTGCAACGTGTTGAATGCTACGGAGATAAGCGTAATGTTTTGAGAGCCTGTGTTGGACTGTTGTTCTGTCTCACAAGAACCCACAGACCAGTTAGTCCCAATGAATTCAAACTCTAACCATACTACCTCCCATAAGTAACGCAGACATGCAGATTTTGTTTTTAAATATATTTAAATATATCGTATCGCTGGCTGCTCAAAAACGGGCTTCACTTGTTTCAGATTTAACTCGAGCTGCTTCATTCATTCATCTACAATATAGATTTAGTTTTAGGATTTCAAGATTTGTATTTTGATTCATAAATAACGATTTCCATTTATGTATTCGATTTAGCTTTCTAAATTAAGCATTTAGATTTAGGATTTAGATTTCGATATAAGATTTTGATTTAAATTTAGCATGCCGATTTAGATTTAAGATTTAACACATAATTCCTATTCTATATACGTGAAGAAGTGACATTTCAATGACAGTGTAGTTTGGAGGGGTGTTTATAACCGAAATCTGGGAAAAATGAACCAAAATGTAGGTTAAGTGAAGCACCCTTTTCAGCAGCAAAAGCTTAGAAACGGCACCGCATTACTACTTTACAAAGATCTAATTGACCTTGTACGAAGCAATTTGTCAGCCTCTTTTACCCTATTTCTTACTCAGTAACATGAAGACATTGTTTGTTTGGTTGCTTGGTTGGTTACAGTAGCCAACCTATTTGGTTCATTGTTATACATTCCCCAAAAACACTCAAGCTGTACTTTCAATTAACAATTGTAGTTAGAAACAGGATAAGGTTTTTGTGTGGTGTTATGACCAGTACCAATCTGTTCACAGAAAACAGTACCTATTAGGCAGACAGGAAACCCACAATTCATAGGTTCCCTATTCAACCATCTGGGCCAAGTTTGCGTAAATTACACCGAAACTCAAACCAAAGTTTTGGTTTCATATCTCAAGAAGAGGACTCTCATAACACCTTGTGGTACAACACTCTCATTATCTCTCATTCCATGTTTTCCATCTCTCTATCACTCTCTCATCATCTTTCTCTTTCTCTTTGTCAATCCGTCCGTAGCCATGGCGATGATCCACCCACAGGTGATGACCATCCAGCCCAGTGTGGTGACCACGGGTGTGGTGACCTCGGCTTTCGAGCCGGGGAGGGAGATGTGGTCATCCAGCTTGTTCAGCTGCTTTGAAGACATGGGGATATGTGGGTATCTGTTTCTATTGCTCAATGTAGCATCCCCAGTGTCTGCAGCCACCAATGAGAAAATGGCCAATCGGTTTCTTATATTTGTGACCTGCAATGTGAATGGCTTGTCAACTTGACAAGCCATTAACTTGACACTTGCTCAGGGATGACTACAGGTTGACTGTGGATGTCGGGGCTCGAACCAAGAACCTTTGGGCTGGGAGACAAACACCCAAACTGGTCTATCTTGTCCCCTCAGTAATGAATAAACTGCTGAAGTCAAAGTCAAAGTCAAATGTATTTGTATAGCACACTATCAGACACAGTGGTTATTCAAAGTGCTTTAAAATAAAATAAAAAAAACAAAATAGAATGAAATATATATATATATAAATTAACAAATGATAAATAAATATATATATATATATATACTAATAAGTAAGTAAAAACAGAATAAAACAAAACAAAAACAAGATTAACTGAAAGCAGTAGAAATGGGTTTTTAAGTGGCAGTGGCTGACCAACCCTGAGGTGGCAGAGAGAGTCTCTTTGCTTTACTCTGCTTGTACCTCAGTTACTAACAATCAGCTCAAATATTCTCCCGCTGTGCTTTGAGAATAGTGTTTTAGGGTTTTCAAACAACGTCAGGTGGGTAGTTCTGATTTGAATGTAGGATTTTGACATTTTAAAAGGGTTAGGAGTCCCGGTAAAAAAGGGGGAGGAGTCATGGTATTTAAAAGTAATGCATGCCCGTGGGGAATGATTGATCAATCAGAATCAAGTATTCAACCGTGCTGTGTCAAAATAATAATACCTGTCTCAACTGTGGCGCACCGTGCAGGCTGCCTTGGGTTTTGGTGCCCGTGCGCCCTGTCCTGTCAGGTCAGCGCTGACCACGGCGAGGGTCTGTGTCTCCCCATGCTGGAGTCGATGAGCGGCATAGTGCCAGCCTTGGCCCTGGGCCTCCGGATCTCCGTGAGAGAGCGCTACCGCATAAAGGCACGTGGGCCCCAACAATAATTACGATGCAACAACAACCACTCACCTGATTTCCTTTGTTTTTATCCAAAATATCACAATAACAGTCATTTTGTCTTACACCCCCGAACCTTGTGGTTGGAAAAGGGGTGATACACACTCACTCACTCAAACTTTCCTTAACAGATTAAATAGGGTTTATCAGTGAAATCAAAGACAATATTAATTAATTATTATTGAATCAATAATTTGTGTGCGTCCTTTCTATTCCCCACCGCCTCCCGCCCACTGCAGGGCTCCATTTTTGACGACTGCTGTATCGTCACGTTTTGCGGCACGTTCTCCTACTGTCAGCTGGCACGGGAACTCAAGGAACGCCGGTGTCGTCACACACAGGTCATCTCCTCCACCACTGTGCAGGTCACCTCGAATCCTCCGGCATATGTACCCCAATACCCTGTCCAACAGGGCTACGGTCCCCCACAATAATAGGCAGGACCCAAGGCCTTATTTTTATATGCATTACATTATGGGATCAGGTTTTTAGAATAAATGTATGCTTTATACTTGATACTAATGTGTGCAATTGTATTGCTGTGGAGCTTTGTTGGTAAATTTTAGCTTAGAGCCGGTGGGGCATGACGTTATGGTTGCGGGACTGAGCCCACCCAAGAAATGTGCCGCTCAAGGCTTTGCAAGATGACTTGGTTAAAAGTGTGTGTTTGTTTGTGTGTGTGTGTGTGTGTATCTGTGTGTGTCTGTGCGTGTGTGTGTGTTCTTTTGAAAGTCTGTGCTGTTGATGTGTTAAAGTTTAGAGCGTTGCCTGCATGTATAATGATAATGAAAGTTTGTCCAGAAATATTTTGTTACACATGAATGCATGAAAATAAAGGCAAAAATTCCCAGTGCAAATTCTGACTCTTTCTTTATATTTAATCTAACATACATATTTGTATACATTACTTAATTGATATTTCAATTTATGTTTGTATATGTTAGTAGCAATGTGTGTAATACGGGGGGGTCAGGGGGTGCTCGACCCCCTGATTTTCCCATGAGACCCCTGAAAGCCTCAAAAGCAAAATTTGAAGGGGGTGTCAAATTTTGTCAAAAAAATATAAATGTTTTTATTTTATTGTCACTCATGGTCACTTAAATGTTTTTAAGCTCACCATGTTCAGAATTCAGAACTCAAAACATTTATTCACAAATGTTATTTTTTGCCAAGCGGAGCCAGCCAGTCCTGTATGCAATTTAGCCATGTTCGCCAGAAGAACAGAAGAAAGACGTAATGTTTACAAGTCATGCTAAAAACGGCTAGCAAGGGAAGGCTAAACCAGAGTATCACTCACACACTTTGGGTCTATTCTAACTCAATTCAGTCACTTTGCAGTGACTGAATTGTGATAATAGAAGTGATTGTTGTGCATAAGATGAGTGTGTGAGACTGTGCGCGTGCATGTCCTTTCCGGCCTCGGCATACTGCATGGTTATGAAGGGGTCATCCCTATGTTCCCCAGGTGCGAAGGTTTAGGGTCAGGTTTAGGGTTACGCCTTGTTCACACTACCTCCGTCCGTCGATGGATCTCATTGCCTTCGCATGGGGCGCTCGCGAAATGCATTGTGGGTCCGTCTGTCCATTCGGCTCCATGGCCTGGGTCAAAAAGTTGAGAAATGTTCAACTGTCCTGGCAGTGGCGGATCCGTTGGCCAATCAGATCGCGGTTATACACTCCACGCGTTTCCTGGATCCATTTTGCAATAACAAGCAGGAAGAAGCAGGAAAGATCCGCCGGTTATATTTTTTTAAAGAAATGTGGAATGATAGCATTGTTTTTGGGCACCTGTTGTTTGTGTCATCTTTTGTATTTATATCCACACATTGGCTTTGTAGCGGGAAGCGATTTGATTGGCTGCAGCAGGGCCGTGTCTAACGAATGGGCTGACCGGGCTGTAGCCCCAGGCCTCGCCGCTAGGGGGGCCTCCGGTCGCTGAAGGTCAAATGACAAAAATCTATAAAACAAACGAGCGAAAATGCCGGGGCAAAGGAAACACGAGAGCGGAGCAAAAAAACGAAAATTAGATGAAATAAAAAAGGAAAGAGCGAAAGAATTATTACAGAAAACACCCAAATTAACCAACATGTGGAGGAGTAATCAGCCCGCTGTAGCAGCTACCACCAACAAAGATACAACTGTCAGTGACGGAGAGCAGCCAACCACCGCTAGCCAACTAACCAGCCCAACTAGCCAGTCTGCTAGCAATAGTGCTACAATCTCTGAGGAAACAAGGGATGGAGAAGAAGCAGTGGGTAATGTAGCAGATGAGCCTGTTGATTCTGAGGCTGGGGCGAAAACAGATATATCAACAGACATTGCCTGCTGGGGAGAAGTTAATGAGGAGACGCGAAGCTATTGGGTCGGAAAGGGAATTGAAGCACCTACACAATGTCAACATAAAGATGTCTATTTTTCGGCTTCTGAAAGGAGCTATAAAAATCAGAAGCGATGTCTGAGCAAAACATTGTTCTGTCGCTCGCTCAGAAATGGAGAGAAGGTGGCAAGAGAATGGGTGTCTTACTCCCCATCTACTGGAAATGTGTTTTGTTTTTTTTGCAAACTATTCAGTAACGATTCGTCCGCTTTCACGCACGGATTCTCTGATTGGAAACACTCAGTTGACCGAGTCGAGATGCACGAAGCGGGTCAGCCCCACAGAAAGGCTGTTCTTACTTGGCTTGCGCGCACCCAGGTGCGTGGGATCGACGCGGGCCTGCAGGATCAACTGAAAGATGAGGCGAATTACTGGAAGGAGGTATTGAGGAGAGTTGTGGCCGTGATAAAATTTCTGTCAGAGCGTGGGCTCGCTTTCAGGGGAGAAAATGAAACACTGGGCTCAGTGCACAACGGCAATTATTTGGGCATCTTAGAGTTGCTGGCCAAGTTTGACCCTTTTTTGGATGAACACTTAAAACGTTTTGGAAACAAGGGGCGGGGGACACCCTCATATTTGTCATCGACTGTATGCACTGAGTTTATTGCTCTCATGGGCCAGCGAGTACAATCAGAGATAATAATGCAGCTTCGACACGCAAAGTATTTTTCACTTATTGTGGATTCTACACCGGATTTGAGTCACACTGACCAACTAACATTTGTGGTGCGTTACGTGTCTCAGGAGGGCAAGATCTTTGAGAGATTTTTGAAATTTCTGCCCATTTTTAGCCATACAGGCGAGTCCCTTTTTGACTCAGTCACAGGTGCGCTGCAGGACATGCACATAGACATTAAAAATTGCAGGGGACAGTGCTATGACAACGCGTCTAACATGGCAGGTGCATACAAGGGATTGCGTGCCCGAATTCAGGAAATAAACCCACTTGCTGATTGGATTCCATGCGCGGCCCACTCCCTGAACCTTGTTGGGGTCTGTAGTGTGGATTGTTGCCGTGACGCCAGCTCTTTTTTTAGGCTAGTTCAATCCATCTTCACTTTTTTCTCAGCTTCGCCTAGCCGCTGGAAAATATTAATGGATGGACTGGAGTCTAACGAGAACAAGCGCATGGAGATGGTCAAGGGACTTTCATCGACGCGATGGGCAGCACACGCCCGGGCTACAAAAGCTCTCCGTTTAAATTTCAAAAATATCCACGACACTTTAAACGAGATAGCAGAAGACGACCATCAGAAATCAGCCGCACGAGATGAGGCGAAGTCTCTAGCAAAAAAATTGAATAGATTCGAGACAGCATTCCTCGCCATCATATGGGATACCATGCTGCAAAGATTTGACATCACAAGCAGGGCCCTGCAGAAGGTGGAGTTGGACCTAGTTACTGCTGTGGAATTGCTCCAGTCCCTCATAGACTTTGTGTCCAATTTACGCTCCCAGTACAAACACTTGGAATCCCAGGCCAAATCACTATCACTGTCACAGCAGTACACTGTGACTCGACAGGTGAAGCGCACCACCCCGGCTGATGACACAGACGAACCAACCCTTGTGTCCAATGCGGGAGAAAATCGCTTTCGGGAGACATTCTTTGTCATCATAGACAAACTGATCAGTGCATTACAACAGAGACACGCAGTGTACAAAGAAACGTCCACCTACTTCGGATTTCTAACGCAACTGGACACATTGTCTCTCAGTGAAATACGCGAGAAAAGCGTCAACCTGCAGGCAAAATACCACGAAGACCTGGCTGATGATTTCCCTGATGAACTAGGACAGTTTTTGCATTTCGCAAAAGTCTCCACTGTAAACAGGCAGCCGATGAACCTACTGTCATTCATTCGAGAAAGGAATCTACAACAAGTTTTTCCAAATGTCGACATAGCACTGCGGATCTACCTTACATTGCCTGTCAGCAATGCCAGCGGGGAGAGGTCATTTTCCAAACTTGGAATTATCAAGAACAGGCTGAGAACGACAATGTTGGAGGAGAAATTTAACAATCTGACTTTAATGTCAATTGAGCACGACATGCTGGCCCAAATGGACTTTGAGGAGCTCATTAATGATTTCGCACGGAAGAAGAGCAGAAGACGGACCTTCTGAAGTCCCTTGGTGAGTCATGTTTGCCGCGGCGGCCTCCTCTATATGACCCAGCCCCATTAATGTGTAAAATAGTTTTAGCTTGTTTGTGTGCACATTTCAAACAGTTCACCCCAAATATGTTGCATCGTACATTCCTGCCTGTCTTCTTGCTTGGGGTTTGTTGTGCGTAACCGGACATGTAGCCTACCAGGGCGTTACTCCCGGAGTAAATTAACCATTCAATGCCCAAACCGTTTGAGCCATAGCCGGGGCCTTCATTGACCTTTGTTTAATAGCCTACAATAGGCCCTACATTGTTTTATAGTTTTTGATGAGTTTACAAAAACAGGATGCATTTCTATAAATTAAGTAACTTTCAAAAAACAGTTCATTTATGTTGTCTGGGCCTAACTTGCTGTACTTGATAGCAAATGCATTGTAGGGCCTATTACTTTTTCTGTAATGATTTGCCAAAGTCACCGAATCACCAATTTCATACTTTCTTTTTTCCTACATTTTCAAGTAGGCCAATTCAGATACATTTTGTTTCCCCATCCTCATTCTGTCAGCTTTGTCAACACTACTGCAATTATAATAAAGCTACCCTTGAATTGAAATGAATTTAATTAAATTGAAATCATATTACCAGTTCACTTTAAATAGTCTGTCATAGATTGGTAGGCCTACTGTGTACGATGATGTGTTAGTGGGTTTGTGTGAGGTCATGCGTCAGAACATCATGATATGAAGGGCCTCACCCGGGTAATTAGCCCCGGGCCTCAGAAAGTGTTAATCCGGCCCTGGGCTGCAGTATGCGTCTACAAAGACAAATGTGCTTTGTGTACACTCTAAATAATGATTCAGAGGGCAGGGCTCTCAAGTCTCATGCATTGGGCGTGAGCACACGCATTTCAACCCATTCACACGCTCACACGCCACACTTCGTATTTCTCACACAGAGAAATTACCAGGATAGCACCCGCCAATTTGCGGCACTATTTAACAGTTAGAACAGTTAGAACAGGTAGAAATCAAATGGGTTCACCCCATACGTAGGGTGACCAGACGTCCTCTTTTTGAGACACAAAAAAAATTAATCTGCAGGCTGAATTTCTAAATCGTCCGGGATTTTATTAAAGGGGACATATCTGAACGCGTTCATTGAACGATAGTTCATGAACTCATTCATATTTTGGGTGAACGTGAACTGAACGTACTGTATAACTGCCTGATGAACGTTACTGTGAACTCGTTCATTCTGGTGTCTGTGAACGGCACGCTCACTCGGTTTAACTTCGTTCAATATGGGGGTTATTTGTTTATCAACACAGCGGATGCGCGCGCAGTTCGCCGTGTTGTTTGACCGGTTGCCATGGTTATCTCAGTGTGGTTAATTTGCAGTTGCGGTGTTGCCAGCCTACTGTTACATTAAACTTTTATCAGAAAAAGCGGTTATATGCCTGAGAACCTATAACGTTAGCTCTCTGGCTCATAGCTCAGCGGACTAGAATACCAAATAGAATCATTGCTTGTTGGCCGGAAACGGAAAGGGGGGCTGTTCACGTTTGGTTGTAGTCTTTTCACTCGGTTCTCCGTCTCATTAGTAGGGCTAGAACCGAGCGAAAAGACTACAACCAAATGTGAACACCCCCCCTTTCCGTTTCCGGCCAGCGAGCAATGAGTCTTCCAACAGAAATCAATGGGATTAACAAAATGCGCTAAATGTGCAATAAAACAGGATATAAACTGTATTTCGCTACGATACTTGATTCAACCAATCTATTTTATCCTAGACAAACCACAATGCGGGGCTCAATATTCAAAATACCAGAAAAAACGAATAGCTCACAGCAACATATTGAAAAAAAGAACTATGAACTAGTTCATTTTTGTGGAACTGTGAACGTAGTTCAAAATTTTGAATTATGAACGTTTTACTGAACTAGTTCATTTAAAAATTTGTGAACTGAATTTTGAACTAGTTAACGTAGAAAGCGAACTTTCCCAACACTGTATATAATTATGTTATTGCACATTTGCATTGTTTAAAAGTTCAGTGAAAAGTATATTCCTCTACTGGTGTTGCTTAGGCCAATAGCCTTTTGAGGCAGTGTTGTTTCTGCATATTAGTGATAAGGACCAATAATGCTCATTATTCTACTTCATTTAGAATAATGACTCATTCTGATTGGCTGGGAGGAGGGCATTAACCTGGTAGGTTGCCCGCTGACTTGTCGATTCTACTTGCTGCTGACTGAGCACAGCGTCATCAAATAGTAGATCAATACGCCGCTTGTATTTCAGCCTTCAAAACGAGAACTGGTAAATTGTGAAAAATGCATTAAACTGTAATTGGAAAACACTGTTATATGATATAGACCATATAGTATCTGTGGTAGAAAGGCTGGGACGAATTTCAAATTATGAATATGTACAATCCATAACGTTAGCTCTCTGGCTCATAGCTCAACAAGAGTGAACAACATTTCCGTTGCATAAGAACCTTACGGGAGGGTAATGATTGTTCCAGGTATTAGTCAAACCCTCAGACGTTACCAGGGAAACTAAATTATGGCATGTGAAAAACTGTATATTTGGATTGTAAAACGCATGAAAATATAAATGAATGATCTTAAAGGGGGACTATGCAACTTTGGCCACTTCCTCGCTGTTTTCTTGGTTTGCGCTCGCATTGAGCTCCCCCTACAGCTTCGGAGCAGATATTTTACAACACTGTCGTATCAACTCGTTGACGACCCTTCCCTATCTACTTCTACGCTAGCCATGTACATTTGTTTTTAAAGAAGCCGGCGAATGCGTGGAGCCATGTCCGAGGTAGATGTTCATAAAGAGTAGACAAGGTTATACATTTTGAAAGGGTGTATGTGTTACAATAAACCCATTTTTTTTAATAGTTGACGGGGAGATGTTATATCCTAGATTAGAATTGTTTTATGTAAGAGTGCTGGCCAACATCATACATAACGATAGCATGAACAATTTGCGCAGCAATCGTAAATTTATGTATCTGCTCAAGTACGTCACTGGTGTACGGAATTACAGGGAAATGGATTCAGAGATCGAGACGGTATAATGTCGCTAGTCCGCGCAGGAGAGTTGTCATAGGCAGATGCTGGGTCTGGAAGATTAGGGACACATTTATGTTTTCGATATGCCCGGCTCGTGGAAGGTTACCGCCCTTGACTTTGTCTCGGCGGTAAGCCACTCACGAGCAGGGCATATCAAACTGTTTATTGCCCTGCCTCGAGGTGATTATCCCTTACTTATCCTACATTAGTCACCATGTCTGTGGACGAATCTGTATGCAGTCAGATGTTACTATACCACCCCCCTGGAGGGGGGGGGGGGGGGGGGGGGGGGGGGGTGGTAAAAAACATAAAACATGGCCGCCCATTCATTCCTGTGAAAACTGCTCAATGGCGCAGGGCAACATCAAGGAGAGATTTGCTTCCGCATCATGGGTGCCTAGCCACGCCCTAGTGCATGACGTGCCGGAAGCAGAGATATTCTCGTTAACTAGCATTGTTAGCATTGTAGCATCATTAGCGAGAGGTCTGAGCGAGCACAGTCGCATTGTTTCCCGACCATGGAAGTATAAGTTAATACCCCCCCTCGATGATTCTCTATATGTGATTTTTAAATTACACTCCTCCTGCCATCTGTACAACAATTATTATTTAACAATTATTATGCCGGGCCGAAACAACATGTTTCACTACGACCCCTTTCAGCTGCCCACCCCTCCTTTCCCTGCAAAAAATACATCAATAAAATAAAAAGCTTGAGGTGGCGTTTTGAAAAGAGAAAACTTACATTTTATCAGTACATGATAGAAAGATAATTATGAGCCTTTGATTGATATCAACAATTTTTTTTGCGGAGACACATTCCTGTTCCCCACTTGTATTGGAGTGAACGGGGATATCTACTTCTGGGACTCCATGAATACCAGGCTTGGCCGCTGAGCACTGGTGGATTGCGTAAGTATGCACTGCTCCTGGGGACCCACCCCAACAAAAACCCCACCAATGCCGCCGCCGCCGACAAAATCTCACTCCATACCTAATCCAATAGGTTCATGCTATGAACTCAGTTCAAAACTTGACAGCCCTGGGTTGGTAGTTCAAGCTTAAAAAATAGAAATTTTTCTGCATAAAATGAATGTGCTTTTGTTCGTTAACAACTTATTTTAAGAAGTGGATCAATCTTAATATTAAGAACAATTTGTTAACTTAAGTCAATTTTGAATAAATATTTTTATATATATTTTTATGTTTTCCAAACAATTGAGAAATACTAGTTAGTCCTACTTGTCTATTTAGTTAGTTTCAACTGAACAGCTTTTTCAAACTAAAGTGGTGCCTGAACTTGCCCGGAGTTGTTTGATTGCCACGCACTGCTGCAACAGCCACGCCGTGTCAAAAGCAAAAGAGAGAGACTGGATGAGAAACCAAAGTTTACAGCAATTGTCTTTAGGGTAATTAACAGCAGTAAATGGCCTTTTGTTTTTATTTACAATAATAACTTACTGTATCAGAACCCATTGCAATTAACAGTTTTATATCCCTCACTAAACTTAAGTGAAAACAAATCGGGTCTAAGCTAATTTAGCAGCTTGAAAATAGTCCACAGTAGCCTACTTTTTGCTATCATTAGCCAGATAGCCATTTTCTGTTGCTTTACTTCAAAGGCAGCAGGCCTAATTTGAAGTGATTTTGCAGTTGACTACAGGTTCACTCTGGATGTCGGGGCTCGAATGCAGAACATTTGGGCTGGGAGTCAAACACCCAAACTGGTCTATCTTGTCACCTCGGTAATAAATTGCAAAAAAGTCAAAAGTCAAAGTCAAATTTATTTGTATAGCACAGTATCAGACACAGTGGTTATTCAAAGTGCTTTAAAATAAAATAAAAAAACAAAATAGAAGGAAATATTTATATATATATATATTAGTGCTGTCAAGTGATTAAAATATTTAATTTTCTATTCTAAATATCCCTTGTTTTCGTGCTGCTAGCCTTTTAGTGAGATCAGGGAGTGTTGAGAAGGACAGTAAGAAGAGAGACCCGCAGTGAATTCAACCCGGTCCACTTGACATCGGGTAGGTGCACGACAGTGGTAGGCCTACCTTAAAACTTCAATAGCCCAGGCTTTTATTTGTTTCAATCACTGAACTTTCGAAAAAAACTCTTGCTCAGCAAAGATGGGAAATACTATAACATTTATTATTTAAACCAGTATGACTATCCCTACCGTACGTAGGCCTACACATTACCAGGCTATTGAATAACACCTACACACACACACACACACACACACACACAGGTGGCGGAGTGGTTATCGTTAACCGATGTAAGTCGTTAGTCGATGTAAGTCGCTTTGGATAAAAGCGTCTGCTAAATGCCCTAATTGTAATTGTAATTGTTATAATCCTGAGAATTCCCGGTGGGCCGTTAACGTTTCGGGGCTGTCGGGCTGATTACTGCGGGATAACAATATTGCGTTTAGAAAAGTCCCTTGCAGCGCCGTCCGGCAGCCTGAGCTGTGCGCCCGCAACCTCTCACTCACTCAAGAGACTAGTGATGGGTCGTTCGCAAATGAGTCGGCTCAAACAGCCGGCTCTTTTAAGTGAACGATGGGAGTCGGCTCCCGAACGCGAGCCGTTGTCTATTTTTTTGTCCCGCGCTACGGGTGCTACATGCATTCATTCTACGCGTGCTATGCGTGTAACGGCGCATGCATGGCAGCCAGCAACCGATCATGAGAACAAGCAGCGAGGGGCGGGGGATGTCGATGCACGACACACGTTGCCTGTGACTGACAGGTGGAAAGAGGAGAGAGACGAGTGTGAGCGTGTGAGTACAAGATGAATGAGACAAGGAAAAGAAGCAGCATTTGGATGCATTTTGATCAGTGTGAGAACACAAAGGCAAAATGCAGAATGTGCAATAGTAAGATTTCATATCGAGCAGGATCCACTCACAACCTGCACAGACACTTGAAGACTGTGCATCCAATTGTTCAGTTGGAAGAACAGTGGCAGGCTGGCTTGCCTGCTTCTGCCAGAGCCTCTAATACTCCACCTCTTCCTGCTGCTACTACAGTAGGCCCCCATGCTTCAGGTAGCATACTAACAACAGCAGCACGGAGCTCTATAAGCCAATTAATTTCAAAACCTATGGCCACAGCAAGGCAAAAGTTCTCAGTTACAAAGTGTTATTGGGAGAGACATGATGAATAAATAAATCATGTTTTCAAACTCAAAAATAATCATTTGAATAATCGTGATTTCAATATTGACCAAAATAATCGTGATTATGATTTTTTCAATAATCAAGCAGCCCTAGCCCCGGTTATTATTTAATTAGCGCCGAACGTAATTTTTGGGTAAAAAAAACAAAAAACCATTTTTTTCTTTCGATAATTATTGGTATATTTACTGGTAACTATGGAATGCATTCATTCAATTCAGTGTAGAAGTGATGAAATGATTCTTGTCACTAATGGGAGTTAGTTATTTAGAAAGAAACATGGGGATTCCAGGGACATCTCAAAAGAAAGTAGCCTAGTCCTTCTAGATCAGGGGTCTCAAACTCGTGGCCCGTGGGCCAATTGAGGCCCACGGGATGATATTTTGTGACCCCCTACTTGACATCAAAGTTTAGTATTAGTGCGGCCCCCGCGTTGTTGTCAAACGCACCTTTTTGCTGAGTGGCTTGCCAAGACATGACCAGGTCCTGCAGGAGATCACCTCCACTCTCCATGAATTGACCCAAACTGTCCACTCCCAGCTCCCCGTCACCCCGGAACCACCATTCCCAGCCCGTGGTTGATCGGCGTCCCCCCGGGAGCCGTTCATTCCAGCCCCAGAGCGCTACGAAGGGGACCTGGGATCCTGTCGGTCCTTCCTGCTACAGTGCCCTCTGGTGTTCGAGATGCAGCCCCAGACCTACCCCACTGAGAAATCTTGGATCGCTTACCTGATCGGCTCATTGCGGGGGGAGGCTCTCGCATGGGCAGCGGCCGTGTGGGAACGCGGTTCTGCGGTCTGCTCCGACTACTCCGCCTTCACCGAGGAGATGCGGAAGGTCTTCGATCACCCGGTCCGGGGCAGAGAGGCCTCCCAATGTCTCCTGCATCTTCGCCAGCGATCCCGCAGCGTCGCCTCCTTCGTGGTCGAGTTCCGCACCCTTGCGGCTGAGAGCGGCTGGAACGAGGAGGCTCTGCAGGGGTTTTTTCTGAACGCGCTTAGCAGTGACATTAAGGACCAGTTGACCTCCCGAGAGGAAGCCTCGGATCTGAATCACCTGATCACTCTCACCATATGGGTGGACAATCGCTTACGCGAACGCCGCAGAGAGAGGGGTCAACACTCGTTCTCCACTTCCTCTTTCGAGCCACCTGCAGTTCCTCGGCCCCCTCCTTCGTTTTCCGTGCTACCCCGCAATGAGCAGACACGCTCTCCCGAGCCCATGCAGATCGGACGCACACATCTCTCCCCCGAGGAGAGGGAACGCCGTATGTGCTCCGGAGCCTGCCTCTACTGTGGGCTATCAGGCCATCTCCGGTCAGGATGTCCCTCTCTCTCGGGAAAAGAACGGGCTTGCCAGTAACCCGAGGGATCCTGGCGAGCTGCTCCCGTAATCCCTCGGTCTCCCGTCCCCACCTGGAGGCGGTTCTCCTGTGGCAGGATCAAACCCACCCGCTCTCTATCCTCCTGGACTCCGGCGCAGATCGGAGCTTTATTGAATTGGAGTTGGTTCGCCGATTGAGGATCGACACTGTTCCTCTTGATATCCCGATCGAGACCCAGGCACTAGACGGGAGGACACTCGTCTACACTCGGGTGGAGCGCCGTACCGTTCCGGTCAACCTGCTCATTTCGGGGAATCACCACAAGTCTTATCTCCCTTCTGGTGATTACCAGCCCCTTCTCCCCAGTCGTTCTGGGTAACCCCTGGTTTCAGACACACAACCCCCAGATCGATTGGAGAACAGGACGAGTCATGTCATGGAGTACACACTGTCTGTCCCAGTGCTTGCAGTCCGCTCAGTCTCCTCGGGCGCCAGAGCTCGAGTCCGCTGCCGCACCTCCTAACCTGTCCTCGGTCCCGGAGGAGTACCACGACCTTGGGGCAGTGTTCAGCAAATTCCACGCCTTGTCCTTGCCTCCCCACCGTTCTTATGACTGTGCCATTGACCTCCTTCCCGGGGCCCCCCTCCCTGGCAGCCGCCTGTTCAATCTCTCTCGTCCTGAACGGGAGTCAATGGAGGAGTACATCGGGGAATCCCTCGCCGCTGGAATCATCCGCCCATCCTCCTCTCCTGTAGGAGTGGGATTTTTCTTTGTCGGCAAGAAGGATGGCTCGCTTCGTCCCTGTATCGACTTCAGCGGCCTGAACGACATCACCGTGAAGAACAAGTACCCCTTGCCCCTCATCAGTTCCGCCTTCGTCCACCTCCACGGTGCCTCCGTCTTCTCCAAGTTGGATCTGCGCAACGCGTATCACTTGGTGCGTATCCGGGATGGAGACGAGCGGAAGACTGCGTTCAACACCCCACTAGGCCACTTCGAGTATCTAGTCATGCCCTTCGGTCTCACCAACGCCCCCGCTGTGTGATGACGCGGCTATTGACGCGTCCTCACGCGTCCGTATTGAGGCCGCACTGGGGCATTTATCTTGCATGCGAGAGTAATCAAGTTTCTGCATTATGTTTGGGATTTGATGTATTATGCGATTGTGGGGCGGGTTTGCGTATTGAGTGGTAAAAAAACAACTGCTCACCGCCGTTGTCAGCTGTGTGTTCAATGCGGCTTCTAAGAAGCGCGCGCCCGGCTGGGGACAGCTATATGGTGCGGGGGCGTGCGCGAGTGACGCCGTTGCGTCTCCATGAAATCAACTATCTGTATTTGAACATGTACTTTGTAAGTAGT
Source organism: Pollachius pollachius (assembly GCF_949987615.1). Taxonomy (NCBI): domain Eukaryota; kingdom Metazoa; phylum Chordata; class Actinopteri; order Gadiformes; family Gadidae; genus Pollachius; species Pollachius pollachius. The sequence continues at coordinate 4,650,852 of NC_136953.1, read as the reverse complement.
GGCGTGTGTCCACGCAAAAATAATAACTAAGGTCTGATGTAGTTTAATTTATTATAGGTATGTTTGTTTTGACCAGTTTGATGCATATTTAGTTGATTGATATGTAAACACCCCCGGCGATATTTCATGGATTGGTATGTACCCATCTCGGGTGACCTGACGAGCAGATATAAGGGAGGCGTGTTAGTCCCGAGGGGGGAAGCTAGAAGGCGGAAGCTATGCCATGTGCTGCCTGTGTATTTTCAGTTGTTTGAAAGAAAAAATGGATTAAAATGGATTCAAAGTAATTTTTGCTTCATTGCTGCATTTTTGTGCTGAACCTAAGACCCTCGACATTCTACCCTTTGACACGCTGTCTTTCAGTCCCTGATAAATGATGTCCTCCGGGACATGTTGAACCACACCGTCTTTGTCTATATTGACAATATCCTTATTTTTTCGAAGTCCGTGGAGGAGCACAGGGTTCACGTCCGACAGGTTCTGCAGAGGTTGCTGGAGAACAGACTATACATCAAGGCAGAGAAGTGCGAGTTTCACGCCTCGTCCATCCCCTTCGTGGGTTATATTATTAGCCAGGGCCAGGTAGAGATGGACCCCTCCAAGGTCTCTGCGGTGGCCGAGCGGCCCTCTCCCTTGACCCGCAAGAGATTGCAACAATTCCTTGGTTTCGCTAATTTTTATCGTCACTTTATACGCGGTTACAGCCAAGTCGCGGAACCCCTCACGGCCCTGACCTCCACCAAGAGCACCTTCGTGTGGACGCCGGAGGCCGAGACCGCCTTTCAGGGCCTCAAACGGCGTTTCATATCCGCGCCAATCCTCATTCAACCTGACCCCTCTCTCCAGTTCGTGGTGGAGGCCGACGCCTCTGACACCGGAGTGGGCGCGGTGCTCTCCCAGCGCTCCTCTTCCATGGAGGAGCGCTCCATTCCATGCCTTGGAGGAGTGGCGACATTGGTTGGCCACTCCTGAAGTGCGATGAAGGCCGCGCACTTCATCGCACTCCCCAAGCTTCCCTCCTCAAGGGAGATCGCCGACCTCCTGGTCAGGCAAGTGTTCCGTTTGCATGGCATTCCATCAGACATAGTCTCCGACACAGGTCCCCAGTTCACCTCCCAAGTCTGGCGGGCGTTCTGTAAGGTTCTTGGTGCCACACCCAGTCTCTCCTCCGGATTTCACCCCCAGTCTAACGGACGATCCGAGCGAGCCAATTAGGAGATGGAGGCTGAACTCCGTTGCATCACCCACGCCAGTCCCACCTCTTGAAACACTCAGCTCCCCTGGGTCGAATATGCCCACAACACCCTGGTTAACACATCCACAAGGTTATCCCCTTTCATGGCTTTGCTGGGATACCAACCACCCCTATTCCCTGAATTAGAGGACGGGATAGCGGTCCCGTCGGTCCAGACCCACCTGCGCAGGTGCCGGCGCACTTGGAACCGCACACGCGCTGCTTCGCGCTTCCTCCCACTCCCAGTTGCAGGCCAATAAGCATCGTCTACCTGCCCCCCAGTACGCTCCCGGAGAGAGGGTTTGGCTTTGGGCAAGGGATCTTCCCTTGAAGGGAGCTCCCCCCAAACTCTCCCCCCGTGTCATTGGTCCCTTCGAGATCGAGACTATCAGTAACCCCTGTGCCATTCGTCTCAGACTCCCCCAATCCCTCCGTGGGGATCCGACCTTCCATGTCTCCCAGGTCAAGCCCGTCTCCACCAGCCCGTTGTCTCCCCCCGCCCCGCCTCCACCTCCTCCCAGGATCATTGACAACCAGCCGGCGTGGACGGTTCGTCGCCTCCTTGATGTGCGGCGCCGCGGCCGGGGACACCAGTACCTCGTAGATTGGGAGGGGTACGGTCCTGAGGAGCGCTCCTGGGTTCCCCGGAATCATATTCTGGATGCCTCACTCATCCGGGACTACCATCGAGATCACCCGTCCGTGGTTGGGCATCCGCCGAGAGGCGTCCGTAGAGGGGGGGGTACTGTTACGCCGCATCCTGCTACACGGTCCAACACCCCCATCTACTGGCCGCTTGGCGCCATTGGTACTCACCCTCTCAACACACCTGTCTGCAATCTGCAATCGCCGTTCCCTACTTCAGCCGGGGATCTCTAATCAGCCGGCGCCAGTTCGTCGTTTACTACACCTCAGTCAGTATCGGTCCTACCAGCGTTAAACCAAGTCCAGCCCGTTTTCCCTGCCTTCCAGTAACCCTCTTCCCTCTTCTGTAGTTCTCCGTCCGTCACCCTGTTTATCCGTTGCTGACTCCTCGCCTGCCTGACTACCCGCCTACCGCCGCGCCCCTGCCTGCCTGACTGCCTGCCTGTTGCCGAATCCCTGCCTGCCTGACTACCCGCCTACCTCCGAGCCCCTGCCTGTCTGACTGCCCGTCTGTTACCGAACCCTCGCCTGCCTGACAACCGCTTGCCTAGCCCCGGCTTGTCGTTACCCCTTGTCCCAATAAACCCCATTTCCTTTCCACCCCGTCTCTGCCTCCCTGTGTCAAGCGTTTGGGTCCTCTTGTCCTGTCCCCATAACATTTTCATGTGTTTTACAATCCAAATATAATTTTTTTCACACAAATAGGACGGGCCGTAGCTACGACTTGGCAACAGGAGGTATTCTAGTCCGCTGAGCTATGAGCCAGAGTGCTAACGTTATGGGTTGTACATATTTAGAATTCAAAATTTGTCCCAGCCTTTATACCACAGATACTCTAGGGCGGGGGTCTTCAACAGGGGGACCGCGACCCCTAGGGGGTCCGTGGAGGTATTGCAGGGGGGTCGCGAAAGTTTTGGTTGATTAGACATTTTTTTTATATTCCCCCCGCAATCGTTTCCACAAATTGAAATGTCTTTAAATACACATTACCATGAATCCAACACACTAGCCGCGTTTACATGGACACTTTCGATCCGATTTCTAATCGGAATAGATCTATTCCTATCATGCGATCCGAATATACTATATATATGGCATTCACAAAAGTGGTAAGCGTACTTTCGTACGTACGGTCTCTCACGCACACCTGACACATCTGGACTGGCTGCGAAATTTTGATGTATTTGATTTTAATGAAAGCCCAGCAGGAGAGAGCTTTTCTCTGCCTGAGCCTTCAATTAAGAAGGACAGCACAGCGACCTCAGTTTCTCGTCCGGTCTAACCCCTCCTCCGCCGCAAACAATACGTAATTGGATGAGAGTGTGCAGCGAAGACTGTTGGGAGAGAGAGAGTGCTGTTATGTAAGGGATAATGTACAGAACGCTGGTTAATATCGGGAAAATAAGCGATCAGCAGGGAAATAATCCGCCAAAGACGTTGACATCGCTTAGCAACCGGACACGCTGGGGTTGATAAGTTACCGGACTACTTGCGGGGTGTTAAGAAAGACACTAACAAACATCACTAATTTTCGTTTCCACATTTATGTTTTAAAAATGTCCATTTGAATAGCATTTATGCATGATTACATGCAATTGACAGACATTGTTGATCTTGGCAGGTATCAGTTTATTATGTTATGTTATGTTATGTTTATGAATGGCAGTGGCATGGCCACCCTACTCACTGTACCTTGCACATGTTTAAAATAAAAACATGAATATATGAACCTGTGTATTTTTTGAATATCTTGGTATTGCCGTTGCCATGACGCCGCAGCGAGTGGCAGCCCGATACAGCAGCTCCCGACCCCCTTTTCCTATTTCCTTTTTTTAAAAAACTTTTTATCTAGATATTACTTTTTAGAACTTCATCTTTAGGCTTTGTTAATACATAGGTATAAATCTTGAGTTAAATTATAAATCAATAGGGCTCTTAAACGGTTGTGCAACAACAACAATGTGCTGGACGATCACCGCGACCACCAAACAACAGCAACAAGGGGCCAACGTCTATTCACAAGACAAGCTCCTCCAGCACCGGGATCGACCAGTGGTGTGCCCAAAGGGGATCCCGAGGGAGTTGAGGTTAAGGCGGCGTGGGACCAGAGCAGGAGCCATGGTGAGGAACAAGAAGACGGAGTGGAGGTGGAGATACAAGCCCGTCTTCCCTTGGTCATCATGGGGAATGTACGCTCACTGCCCAACAAGACGGACAAACTAACAGCCCTCATTACTGGACAGCGCGAGTACCGGGAGTGCAGTGTGTTGTGCCTGACGGAGACAAGGCTGAACGGGAAGATACCAGACTGCTCAGTGGAACAAGTCGGCTTCACGCTAGTTCGGGCGGACAGAGACAAACAGAGCGGTATAAGTCGGGTGGTGGACTTGCCGTCTTTGTTAACTCCAAATGGTGCAACCCTGGACATGTTACCACGAAGGTAATCACGTGCACACCTGATGTCGAGCTGCTAGCTGTGGGACTGAGACCTTACTATCTGCCCCGTGAGTTCTCGGCAGCCATTATTGTTGTTGTTTACACTCCACCATCAGCTGTGGCGGCGCGGGCTTGTGACGTCATTCACTCCACCGTCGCAGAGCTGCAAACTCGCCATCCCAACGTTCTCATTATAGTGAATGGAGACTTCAACCATGTTAACATCTCAAAGACACTGAATGACTTCACCGAGTATGTGACCTGCAGCACCAGAGGGGATAAGACATTGGACTTACTGTATGCCAATGTTAAGGAGGCATACGGTGCAACAGCCATTCCCCCCCTGGGCAAATCAGACCACTGCTTGATACAACTGTCTCCTATATACAGGCCTCTTGTGAGGAGACAGCCAATCACCACCAGGACTGTGCAGCAGTGGTCTGTGGGGGCTGAGGAGGCCCTGATGGAGGGCTACAGGACAACAGACTGGGAGATGTTTCAGGTAGACTACGACGATGATATTGAGGGTCTCACTCAATGCGTCACGGACTATAAAGTTCTGTGAGGAGAGTGTTGTCCACACCAAGAAGGTTCGCTGCTTCCCCAACAGCAAACCCTGGATCAACGGGGACATCAAAGTCCTGTTGAACCGGAAGAGGAGAGCCTGCATGGCAGGAGACAATAAGGACACACAGAGGGAAATACAGACAGAGCTGAGGAGGGAACTGAGGAGGGCTAAAGACTGCTACAAAAACAGAATAGAGGGTAAGCTGCAGCAGAACAACCCCCGAGAGGTGTGGGCGGGGGTGAGAACCATCACTGGCATGAAAAATGCTGGAGGATCACAGGAGGAAACAAAGGAACGGGCCGAAGAGCTAAACCTGTTTTTCAACAGATTTTAATCATCAACTGGGGCCAGACCAACACCCCCCTCCCCCTCCTGCACTACTCATCTCTCTCCTGCACCACAAGACCCGGGGATGGCAGCTTTTGCACCTCCCCTCCCAGCACCACCCTCTCTCTCTCTCCCTTTCCACACTTACAGGGAGGCCGGACCAATGTCAAGCCCAGAGGGTAGTCATCCCCTCACCACACCCCCAACTATCCCAGCGACTCCAGCAACAACAACCCCAATCATCAACACCAGCTACGTGAGACGGCACCAGGATCAGGACATACAAGGCCAGAGGACCGGACGACATCAGCCCGAGGGTGCTCAAGATCTGTGCGGAGCAGCTGACAGGAGTGTTCACGCATCTTTTCGGCCTCTCCCTGAGGCTGAAAAAGGTGCCAACACTCTGGAAGACATCCTATGTAGTCCCTTTGCCGAAGAAGGGACGACCCAGCGCTCCAAAAGACTTCATACCTGTGGCTCTAACGTCACACGTCATGAAAACCTTCGAGAGGATGGTCCTGGAGCACCTCAGGCCCTTGGTGCGTGACTGCCTGGACCTACAGCAGTTTGCGTACCAGACCGACATTGGCGTGGAGGATGCCATCATCTACCTGCTTCACAGAGCTTACACACACTTGGAGAGGCCGCAGAGCATGGTGAGGATCATGTTCTTCGACTTCTCCAGTGCTTTCCTGACATGGTGGCATGGATTACAAACTACCTCATGGACAGGCCGCAGTATGTCAGGCTGCGACACTGCTTGTCAGATGTGGTGACAAGCACTGCACACCCCAGGGAACTGTACTTTCACCATTTTTGTTCTACCTCTACACCTCGGATTTCTGCTACAACTCCCGAACATGTCACCTGCAGAAGTTCTCTGACGACTCCTCCATTGTTAGATGCATCACAGACAATAGGAAGGAGGAGTACAGGGAACTAGTTGAGAACTTTGTGGGATGGTGTGACGGGAACCACCTTCAGCTCAACAACGGGAAAACCACAGAGCTGGTGGTGGACTTCCGGTGCAGAAAGAGCAACCCAATACCTGTTTCCATAAACGGGGAGGAGGTGGAGATGGTGGACACCTACAAGTTCATTGGGGTGCGTCTGAACAATGAACTGGACTGGTCAGACAACACTGAGGCCCTCTACAGGAAGAGAAGGAAGGGACAGAGTAGGCTGTTCTTCCTGAGGAGGCTCAGGTCTTTCAATGTGTGCACTAGGCTACTATGGATGTTCTACCAGTCTGTGGTAGCCAGTGCCACCTTCTTTGCTGTAGTGTGCTGGGGAGGAGGCGTCGGGAGCGGAGGTGCCAGCAAGCTGAATAAGCTGGTGAGGAAGGCGATCTCTGTGGTGGGGATGAAGCTGGACTTTGTGGAGGCTGTGACAGAGAGTAGGATGAGGGGAAAGCTGCAGGCGATCATGGACAATCCCTCTCACTCTCTCTACGCCGAGCTGAGGCAACTCAGGAGCACATTCAGCCACAGACTCACTCAGCCACGTGCCTCAAAGCACTTGGGGGGCTCTTTCATCCCATCAGCTATCAGACTTTATAACACCTCCAACCCCCGCTCCCAACGTCTCCAAAGCCCCAACAGCTCCTTTTTTCCAGACCTGATTAAGGACTAAACCCCACACCTCAGGACTGACTGTTGTTAATTCTATTGCTTATTCAAATAGTTTTGTACTATAATTTTATTTTAAATTAGTAAATTTATTGTATATATACTGTTTACGCTCTTCTCTTTTCCCACTGTACTGCTGGTCACCTGTGAATTTCTCCCAAGGGGGATTAATAAAGGACTATCTTAATCTTATTGAATTCAAAATAAGAAGGTACATTTATACATGGCACTATAGGACCAGTTTAATATAAAACACAATTTTATACAATATATGAGTAGGGGGTCCTTGGCCTGGAAAACGTTGAAGACCCCTGGTCTATAGCAAATAACCGCATTTTCTGATTACAGTTTAATGTAACAGTAAGCTGACAAAATCGCTAATTAACACAGCAACTGCAAATTAACCACACTGAGATAACCATGGCAACCGGTCAAACAAATTTTCTTTTTGCCATCTTTCTGCGCGCGCATCCGCCGTGTTGATAAACAAATAAACCCCCTATAGGGCTCTTTGAGAAAGATGCTTCCTCCAACCCCTACCTGCTCCTTCATGACCTGTCTCTGTATCCGCTGTCTAACCCCTACCTGCTCCTTAATGACCTGTCTCTGTATTCACTGTCTAACCCCTACCTACTCCTTCATGACCTGTCTCTGTATCCACTGTCTAACCCCTACCTGCTCCTTAATGACCTGTCTCTGTATCCACTGTCTAACCCCTACCTGCTCCTTCATGACCTGTCTCTGTATCCACTGTCTAACCCCTACCTGCTCATTCATGACCTGTCTCTGTGTTCAGTGTCTAACCCCTACCTGCTCCTTAATGACCTGTCTCTGTATCCACTGTCTAACCCCTACCTGCTCCTTAATGACCTGTATCTTGAGGTCACTCTGAGTTAAGTTTGATATACGCTTCTGCTAAATGACCGAAGTAATAAATAACAAAAATATACAAGTATTGTATAAGTATTGTTGAAAGACTGTGTTATGAATTTTAAGCCTCATTACACACCGTTATCAGTTTGCTCAGATGGTATGAATTCCTATTTTGAAAAAGGAAAAAAGAAAGAGGCTCTGTCGTTGTCCTAGACCCCAGGGCGAAGGAGTATGAGCCTACATACAGGCCTGTACAACAAATTCACTGGGCACAATCATCATTACCACCTGACAAACCAACATCAATGGACGTGAGGCCAAAACAACCTGTGCAATTGTTAGGAAACATCATAGCAACATCACAGCATGCACAGTGCCAGCCTACAGTTGCTCAGTCAAACGATGGACCATGACAATATGGTAGTCATCAAATCCTCCTGACGATATAATTAATATCATGAACAGGCAAAATGAAATTACTGCTGCTCTGGTGCAACAACAGCATTACTTGTCTCTACCACCGAGAGATATTCCTACCTTTGAAGGACACCCTCTCACATACAGGTCATTCATAAAGGCATTCGAGCAAGGAGTAGAAGGAAAGGCAAGCAAAGTCGATTGTCTATATTATCTGGAGCAATATATGAGGACAGCTGCGAGAGTTGGTGCGTAGCTGCCAGCATATGGATCCTGAGAATGGCTATGGAGTGGCTAAGGGTCTTCTACGAGAACATTTTGGCTACCACTGTATGATTGCAACTGCTTACATGGAGAAAACTTTGGCCTGGCAATCAATTAAACCTGAAGATGTGGATGCACTCCAAGCCTATTCTTTGTTTTTGCGTGGTTGCTGCAACGCTATGGAGGCGCTCCAGTACTTACAAGAACTTGATATGCCAGTTAACATGAGGGCCATTATTTCCAAACTACCATATAAAATGAGAGATCAGTGGAGAGCCAGAGCTCATGATGTAATTGAAAGAACAAACGACGGATCACACATCAAAGACCTAGTGTCTGTTGAACGCCATGTCAGAATTCTGTCAGACCCGTTGTTTGGCAACATACAGTTCATTGTGTTCAAATAACCGGCGTGCAGTCCTAAGATTCATTGAACGCAGACCTTGTTCAACCCAATCGAATGGGTCATATTCCATTGTAGTTGGATGAGTCCATGAGCCACTTCTTTCTCCAACTGAAAGTCGATTTTGCTAAATGGTTTACGTAACCAATATTTATTTGCAATCCAACCTCATTTGGACGATCTTCAAACACTACGGAAATAACAAAGTTCCTGTATCATACCTTCTCTTTTCCCAATCTCCTTGCTTAAATGCGACTAGAGGCATAAAGACTACTGTTGTAACCTACCGTTGGCCATCGAAAGGAATGTACTTATTTTTGTACTCAAAATAAGTTGTTCTTATGTGATCCTGCGTCTCCCTCTAGTGGATATATTTAACAAGTAGTTTGTTAGTCTTTTAGCAGATGCTTTTAACCAAATAATTTAGATAAGGCATATTGTAGTAGTATACTGTGGAAATCGTGATTTGATGAAAGAAGAGATTTCTCACGTTGACAACGCAACGGCGTGTCATTTATTGTTGCTCACCAAACCGGAATAAACAAACCGCGCCGTTGTCATCACAACCAAAACAGGTCCGCTTCCTTAAAGAGACAGCGTCCCTTATATTGGAACACAATAACATGTCGTGCAGAACGCACGACTGATGATAAGCAAAACAAGGATAATAAGGGAATATATATCAAGGGAAATAAATGTAACACACAGTATGGGGAATTGTTTCCATAATGTCCACTACATACGTCCCCCAAGAATTCACCATAACAAAAACAATCCAAAGTCAGCGAGGAGGAGGGCGAACAATTCGGCCACAACGACTCCTCTGCACTTGGGCGTGGGTCGAGGCCCCTGCGCACGGCGGCGGCGCCTCTGAGGCATTGGGGCGGGAGGGAGAATGGCGGTGTGAGGAAAACCTAGGCTCCACCCTCAGGGACTTGGGCCGCACCGGAGGGCGCCCACGCTTTGGAGGCTGGGCAAGCCCAACAGGCTTGTCCACATCCAGATGAGCTGGCTTAAGGCGGTCCACAGAAATGCGCTCTGCCCTACCGCCAATGTCCACCACAAAGTGCTTTACCCCCGTCTCCAAAACACGGAACGGGCCGTCGTAAGGAGGCTGCAGCGGCCCCCGGTGTGCGTCATGACGGATGAAGACGTACTCCGCTGACGAAAGACGTGGGGGCGTGTAGGATTGTGGGAGGCTGTGGCGTGAAGTAGGCACAGGCGCGAAAAGCCTAGCCCTATCCTGAAGCACTGTCCGCTGATGGGCTGAGGACCAGGGAATTGTAGAGTCAGGAACGAAATCCCCTGGAACCCGCAATGGCTGGCCATACACCAGCTCCGCTGATGAGGACTGTAGGTCCTCCTTAGGGGCAGTCCTCAGGCCCAGCATGACCCAAGGGAGCCTGTCAACCCAGCCACTGTCCTTGAGGCTGGCTCGAAGAGAGGCCTTCATAGCACGATGAAAACGCTCGCAAAGTCCGTTAGCCTGGGGGTGATATGCAGTGGTGCGGTGAAGTTTCACACCCAGGCTGTCCGCAATGGCGTTCCAGAGCTCAGAGGTAAACTGTGAGCCCCGGTCCGAAGACAAGTCAGATGGGGTGCCAAACCGGGCAACCCAGGTACCGATGAACGCCCGCGCCATCTCAGCAGTCGTCCCTGATGTCAATGGGACAGCCTCCGGCCATCGAGTGGTCCTATCCACCATGGTGAGGAGGTAAGTGAAACCCAGGGAGGAAGGAAGAGGACCCACGAGATCCACGTTGACGTGGTCGAATCTTCGCTCCGGCACCGGGAAATGCGCCAGCGGAGCCTTGGTGTGGCGGTGAATTTTTGATCGCTGACACTCCACACAAGAGTCTGCCCAGTCACGCACATCCTTCTTGAGGCCATGCCAGACAAACTTGGCCGCCACCAACCTCTGAGATGGTTTCCTACCCGGGTGGGAAAGGCTGTGCACAGCGTCAAAAACACGTCATCTCCATGCCGAGGGAACGACGGGCCGTGGCTCTCCAGTGGAGACGTCACAAAGCAGCATGGTGCCGCCATTGCCAAAAGCGATCTCCGACAACTGCAGTCCAGTGGCAGTAGTCTTGAGTGCCTGTACATCCAGGTCCGTGGCCTGATCGGCTGCCATGTGGGCGTAGTCAAGCCCCAGGTGGACGGCCCCCACAACGGTGCGAGAGAGGCAGTCTGCGACAAGGTTGGCTTTGCCTGCAACGTGTTGAACGTCTGTGGTGAACTCTGAGATGTAAGAGAGTTGTCGCTGTTGGCGGGCAGACCACGGCTCAGACACCTTAGCCATGGCGAACGTTAGGGGTTTGTGGTCAACAAAAGCTGTAAACTGTCGACCCTCTAGCAGTGAACGGAAATGTCGGATGGCAAGGTGAAGTGCAAGCAGCTCCCGGTCAAACGTGCTGTACTTGCGTTCAGGCGGGCGTAGCTGGCGGCTAAAGAAAGCAAGCGGTTGCCAGGCACCATCCACCCACTGCTCGTGCACACCGCCCACTGCATAGTCCGAAGCGTCTGTTGTGATGGCAATGGGCGCATCAGGTGATGGGTGTGCCAGCATCGTCGCTTTGGCCAACGCAGCCTTTGCATCCATGAACGCTTTGTCTCTCTCCGAGGACCAATCCACCAGATGTTTTGGTATTTTCCCCCTCAAGGCCTCATGCAGGGGGCACATGATTGCAGCAGCTCTGGGAATGAAGCGGTGGTAAAAGTTCACCATTCCCAGGAACTCCTGCAGGGACCTCACTGTGACGGGCCGTGGGAAGTTCGAGATCGCGTCAACCTTAGATGGGAGTGGCACGGCCCCGCCCTTGGTGACTCGATGTCCCAGGAAGTCGATGGTGGTCAACCCAAACTGGCACTTAGCTGGGTTGATGATAAGTCCGTGCTGGCTGAGACGCTCGAAGAGGATCCGCAGGTGGGCCAGGTGTTCGGTTTTGGAGGTACTGGCCACGAGGATGTCGTCCAGGTACACAAACAGGAAAGGCAGATCACGTAGTACAGAGTCCATGAGGCGCTGGAATGACTGGGCGGCGTTTTTCAGGCCGAAAGGCATCCTCAAGAACTCAAACAGTCCAAAAGGGGTGATCACTGCTGTTTTGGGCACATCGAGCTGTTGGACAGGAACCTGGTGGTATCCACGGACGAGGTCCACCTTCGAAAAAAGAACTTTGCCAGCCAGGTGTGCTGAAAAATCCTGGATATGAGGCACTGGATAGCGATCTGGCGTTGTAGCGTCGTTAAGCCTGCGGTAATCGCCGCAGGGGCGCCACCCGCCGGCGGGCTTTGGAACCATGTGGAGAGGCGAAGCCCACGGGCTGCTGGAGCGGCGGATGATGCCAAGGCGTTCCATGCTGTCAAACTCAGCCCTGGCAATGACCAGCTTGGCTGGGTCTAGTCGTCGTGCCCGGGCGTAGACAGGCGGGCCATTGGTGGCGATGTGGTGCTCCACTCCATGCTTGGCCTTAGATGAAGAAAAGGTGGGCTGTGTGAGCACTGGAAACTCTGCGAGCAGGCGATGAAACTCGTCGGCCTGCGAGAGCACGCTAGACAGTCTGATGGAGTCCAAACCACTGAGAGCGCAGGTGTATGAAGAAAACGTGGTGGCGTCAATCAAACGACGGTTTTTGACATCCACCAGCAGCCCATAAGCGCATAGAAAGTCCGCACCCAGGAGGGGGACAGCCACTTTGGCTGTGATAAAGTCCCAGCTAAACCGCTGACCGCCAAAACATAGTGCAACGTGTCGAGTGCCATAAGTGCGTATGGGGCTACCATTAGCAGCCTCCAGGGGGGGGCCAAATCCATCCGCCAGGATGTCCAGTGGTAATGCAGGCAGAATGCTCCTCTGTGCGCCGGTGTCACACAGGAAACGGCGCCCGGAGATGGTGTCCTGGATGAACAGCAGCCTGCCAGTGCGGCCGACACTCAAAGCCACTACTGAGCGCCGGCCCTGGCGTTTCCCGTCCCCCTGAAGCTGCAAGGTGGTAGGCATTTCTTGGCCCTGGAGCCGAATTTAGCGTGGTAAAAACACAGGCTTGTGTCAGAACGTTGCCGGTGCGAAACTGTAGCCACTGCAGTGAGCGCTGAGTCACCAGGGAGCGGGGCGGCGGTGTGAGGGACTTGGGCCGAGTTGGTTGCAATGGCGTACGCAGGATGGAGCGCAGCAGCAGTCATGCCAGGGTGTTGAACAGCCAGAAAAAACCTGTCAGCCTCCTCTGCCAGCGCGCGGCAATCAGTGATGGCAGTGTTGGCCAAAGCAGCCCGTACCTGAGACGGGAGTTGACGCAGGAAGAGCTGGACGAAGAGGAAATCAGGCCTGTGCTCTCCAAGCAGATCCAACATCCTGTCCATAAGTTCAGACGGTTTGCTGTCGCCCAAGCCTTGCAGAGAAAATAGCCGGCTAGCCCTCTCAGCATCAGAAAGTTCAAAAGTCTTCAGCAGGTGAGCCTTGAGTGCTGTATACTTATTCTCTGCAGGGGGATGTTTCAGGAGACTAACCACTCTTGTTGCTGTTGAACTGCCGAGGGCCGACACTACATAGTAGTATTTGGTGGTGTCCGCGGTAATTTCACGCAACGCGAACTGTGCCTCAGTCTGCGCGAACCAAGCAGAAGCCGACGACTCCCAGAACTCCGGGAGTTTCAATGAAACAGCATTCGTCGACATAGTTGTTCGGTGTGTCACTGGAATGCGTCCAGCAGACAAACGTCGGGGTCACCAGTGTGGAAATTGTGATTTGATGAAAGAAGAGATTTCTCACGTTGACAACGCAACGGCGTGTCATTTATTGTTGCTCACCAAACCGGAATAAACAAACCGCGCCGTTGTCATCACAACCAAAACAGGTCCGCTTCCTTAAAGAGACAGCGTCCCTTATATTGGAACACAATAACATGTCGTGCAGAACGCACGACTGATGATAAGCAAAACAAGGATAATAAGGGAATATATATCAAGGGAAATAAATGTAACACACAGTATGGGGAATTGTTTCCATAATGTCCACTACAATACAGTGATTTGTTCTCTGCAAGTACTTTGAAATTTTTGCAGTGATACAGGATGTTGTTGCAAATGTGGCACTGTGTATTAAAAGACATAGGATGATTTGCCCCCCTTTCAATATTTACGCCAAAGTCAACAAGCTAAACACAGGTTCTGTCTTATAATATATCACAACGTAGTTTGAATGGGTTACATTATTTGCTGGGCAAACTCGTCTTCACCAGCAGAGGGCGCTCAAGGTCTTACAGTTGGCTGGGCATCGGTGACTGACACCAGTAGCGCCGAAGTAGGACAGTACATGAAGTATAGCCAATGAATGTACACTACGCTAAAGAGATCTCTAATGTGAACTGCTTATATTTCCAACAGGTATGCTGTGATACACACTAGTGAAATGTTTTAGTAGAACTGAGACTTTCCCCTGTGACATTAATAGGAAACATTGAAGTTGACCGTGGCTAAGCGTGTTGATGATTGTGTATGTGGACTAGCCAGTATTTATGATTGCGGGCGCCGATAGCAATGACACGGCAAAATATTAAGCTAGTCATGTGCTGTGTGGGGCAATACAAGTGTAATAACTGTTTGTAGCTATGTATGGTTGGGGCATGGGAGGGATGACAGACTGTTTTGAAGCACGATGAACTTGGTAAATGTGTCGGGAGACGGAATAAGCCGTGGATATTGATGAACGGGGCCGAGCAAATCCCCGCTAGCATGCTAATGCTAAGGCCAATAGCTGTTGGGGATTTCCTCCCCGCCACGACAGTTATGCATTTATGTTTACCTTTATTTACAGTATGTTTAAAGAGTTTATTCTACACTTAAAAGAGAGTTTTTAGTTATTCCGTCTGGAGTAATGTTATTGTAATGCTCTAGGTCAGCGGTTTTCAATAGGTGAGGCGCGCCTCCCCTGGGGGTCACCAAATAGCCACAGGGGAGGCGCGACACGCAACACGCAAAGAAAAGATACACATCTGTATGCAGCTCTATTGATATCGGTAATTGTGCGTGCTTGTATTAGTTTTAAAATGCATCGTTTCCTTGTCCCAAGTCACCAGAAGTCAGCATTACGGGAGGAGAAAAAACATAGGAAATATGATCCTGAATGCGTTTCTGGTTCTGTGGAGAGCGAGTTCCCCCAGATCTCCACAAAGGCTATGAAAGTCCTAATCCCCTTCACCTCAACCTACTTGTGTGAGTGTGGGTTTTCCGCACTGACCCTGATTAAAAACAAATACAGATCAAGGCTGCAGGTGGAGGACGACTTGCGTTTATTTCTCTCTGCAGGGCAGCCCCGCATCGAACACCTCTGCCATCAAAAGCGAGGCCTTATTGTTATCACTAATATGGACGATTACATTGAAGGTCAAAGTTGTGTCTTGAATGCATAAATTGGTTGGGCCATAGGGTTGATGCTGCTCGTAGTGCAAATGATGTGAGCATGGCGCATTTTGTTTGTGGTTTAAATCTGTGGTTTTATGTGGCTGAAATCGTTAACAAATTTGATGAAAATATGTGAATCTGTTCGATCTCATAACATGCCGTTGTCGTTCATTGATCAGAGAGCTGTCCATTGTGCTGATTTCTTTCGAGACGATGTGCATCTCCTTCAAATGTGCCCTTAAGGCCCAGACACACAGCGCCGATTTCAGCCGTCGGGTGTCATTGGTTGTAGCTTTGTTTTTTTGACTTGTGGATAGGCCTACTGATGTTCAGTGATTTTAAAGTAGCCTCAATTAGGCCTGCATGAAGTTGGAAATTATTTGCTGTTGCAAAGAATCGATAATGAATTCACTTTTAAAATAGTTGTGGAAATAAAATTTCTTCAAATACAATATTAAAAAATTTACATTTGATTAGTTATTGAAAGTCATCATTGCTTGCAACACACAAAAGGTGGCATTTACTGAAGAGGCGTGTTAGGTCAGGCGGATGGGAATATATATATTTATTTTTGAGGGGGGGGGCTCGGCTGTCCTTACCTACTCTAAGGGGAGGCTCACATTCACCCAATTTGAAAACACCTGCTCTAGGTCATTTGAGTTCATGCATTTATGTTTACCTTTACTCACAGTATGTTTGAAGAGGTAATTCTACACTTAGAAGAGACAGCATTTTCATCATTGAGGTTACATGCTTATACTTACCTGTGGGCCCTGTAATAGTAAAGTGAACATGTATTTAGGTGCCTAGCATGGGTAGTTAGACTAACTGTAGGAGAGATACAGAGTAGCAGGTCTATTGCAAGTGTACATGATTAATGTGTATTATAAGATGTGCTGTTATTGAGAGCATGTGTTTTGATATGTATTAGATTAGATGATATGGGCCAGTAGCTCCGAAGTAGGACAGTACATGAAGTATAGCCAATGAATATACACTATGCTAAAGAGACCGCATCTCTTATGTGAACTGTTTATATTTCCAACAGGAAATAAATGTGTTGCAGAAGAAAGAACCAAGCTTGTTTCGTATACCTGTAACACAAACCAGCAACTACAACAAGACTCGTGTGTGTGTGTGTGTGTGTGTGTGTGTGTGTTAGCCTAAAAAGCATGTGTGAGGGTGGGTACCCACATCCTGAGAGCTATAGACTCTGGGGATGAATGTTCTGGGTAGCATAAATAGTTGCTTGTTCAATCTAAGCTGCATCTCCACATTAAGGCTGACATTTGCTCCGTTCAAAAGCAGGTTTGCCGATTTCAGCCGTCGGGTGTCATTGGTTGTAGCTTTGTTTTTTTGACTTGTGGATAGGCCTACTGATGTTCAGTGATTTTAAAGTAGCCTCAATTAGGCCTGCATGAAGTTGGAAATTATTTGCTGTTGCAAAGAATCGATAATGAATTCACTTTTAAAATAGTTGTGGAAATAAAATTTCTTCAAATACAATATTAAAAAATTTACATTTGATTAGTTATTGAAAGTCATCATTGCTTGCAACACACAAAAGGTGGCATTTACTGAAGAGGCGTGTTAGGTCAGGCGGATGGGAATATATATATTTATTTTTGAGGGGGGGGGCTCGGCTGTCCTTACCTACTCTAAGGGGAGGCTCACATTCACCCAATTTGAAAACACCTGCTCTAGGTCATTTGAGTTCATGCATTTATGTTTACCTTTACTCACAGTATGTTTGAAGAGGTAATTCTACACTTAGAAGAGACAGCATTTTCATCATTGAGGTTACATGCTTATACTTACCTGTGGGCCCTGTAATAGTAAAGTGAACATGTATTTAGGTGCCTAGCATGGGTAGTTAGACTAACTGTAGGAGAGATACAGAGTAGCAGGTCTATTGCAAGTGTACATGATTAATGTGTATTATAAGATGTGCTGTTATTGAGAGCATGTGTTTTGATATGTATTAGATTAGATGATATGGGCCAGTAGCTCCGAAGTAGGACAGTACATGAAGTATAGCCAATGAATATACACTATGCTAAAGAGACCGCATCTCTTATGTGAACTGTTTATATTTCCAACAGGAAATAAATGTGTTGCAGAAGAAAGAACCAAGCTTGTTTCGTATACCTGTAACACAAACCAGCAACTACAACAAGACTCGTGTGTGTGTGTGTGTGTGTGTGTGTGTGTGTGTGTTAGCCTAAAAAGCATGTGTGAGGGTGGGTACCCACATCCTGAGAGCTATAGACTCTGGGGATGAATGTTCTGGGTAGCATAAATAGTTGCTTGTTCAATCTAAGCTGCATCTCCACATTAAGGCTGACATTTGCTCCGTTCAAAAGCAGGTTTGTCACAATTTTTTATCAATATTATTTGGAGTAGTTCATTCCTGTGTTTGGTGTTTCATATTGTCAAGGTTAAATATTATTTAGCAATTATTTTAGTTAGTTTGCATTGTTTATTCTAAGTGTATGCTTAAGGCTAGTTCAAATGCTTCCATTTGAAATTATGATTATCAATATAAATTAAATATTGTTTTTCCCTAGAATCGCCCAATCTTATTTTCGATGAACATGGATCTGAGATTAATAATTTACGTAAAGAATGTAAAATGTTTTGTTGAATGTTGTTTTTTCAAAAAGTGTAAATGCAGTCAACGACAAAAGTCAAGCACCTTCAGTTTCCTAAAAGTACTTTTGTTATCACCTGACTCATAATTCATTTTTTTTATTTAACTTTTTTATTTAACTTTTTTATTTAACTTTTTAAATGAATGTCTTTAAAAAAAGCCTTCTGGCAAAGACGGGCAGCAGCAGAATTCACAGGGTTTCAGAAATAAATTAATAAATGCACGAGACATGAAAGTGGTAGAAGTTATCTGAACATTTGTTGCCTGCTGTCTAATATCCAAACCACCTGAGAGGCCGAGCCCATGAGATGTGTCTGTGGGACTGTGTCACACAGACACAGTCCTTACAGAGACACCCATCACAATGATCTAAAGCCATGACCGCAGAAACAATATTAGCTTGACCAATATGAGGCAAATAACATTAGTCTCAATTCAATTCAAAGATCTCTACCGTTAGGAACGTCAGATGTGGAGGAGCAGCAGGGTTTGTCCATACCCAACAGTACATACAATAAACAAAAACACGCACGCACGCGCACAAACACACCATCAGCCCACACTAGACATGGCAGATAAAGGGGGAGGAGAAATAAATAAATAATTTTAAAAGATTCCAGGTATTATAACGAGAGGAGACAGTTCAAAGAGGGGTTTAACCATTCAAAAGTCTTATGGATGCCGGGACAAAGCTTGACAAGGCTCTGTTTGTCCTTACTGTAGGGCAGGGCTGCCCGATTTGGGGCCCGCGGGCCAAACGTGGCCCGCGACCGATTTTACTTGGCCCGCACCTTACCCACTGTATATATTATTGTTTTCCGCCATCAGCGCTCGGAATCTGCGCTCGCTGTCATTGAATATTATTAATTGGTGCACTTCCATTCCTGACCCTAGAATAACATTGTGATACATTGATGGTAGGGTGGCGCTGTTGAGCTCCTATCCTGTTCAGCCGCCTCCCACATATTTGACTAAATATACTGAAAAATTTAAATTTTGGCCCACGAGCCTCCCCACGATTACATTTTGGCCCTCCACTGGGAAGAATTTGGGCCCCCCTGCTGTAGGGCTCTGTATCTGTGGCCTGAGGGCAGGAGGGAACACTGGCTGTGTAGAGTGTGTGTGATGTCCAAGGTGATTTGTGTTGTTTTTTGCTTAGTCCTTTTGTTGTATATGTTGATGAGTGATTCCTGCTGTTGTCCAATTATTTTGCTGCTCAGTTTGATGATTCTGTTTAGTGGATTCCTATGACTGTTGGACAGTGCTCCAAACCAGGAAGTGATGTTAAAGGTGATAATGGATTCAATGAAGCATCTGTAGAATGCTGTCAGAATGGATTGGTGGACCTGGAGTTTGCAGAGTTTGTGAAGGAAAAGGAGACTCTGTTGGCACTTGGAACGGATGGTATCAGTATGTGTTTTGAAGTTGAGTCTCAATGTTTACAACTCAAGCCACCAAGACATTTGGCACCCAAAGGAAGAAAGGCAATCATTTATATTTTATGTACCCTATATGGCAGAGATGGGACAAAGCCACTGTTTGGCAAGTCCCAAGTCTTAGCAGTCAAGTCCGAGTCGAGTCCCAAGTCAAGACGGGGAAAGGCAAGTCGAGTCCAAGTCAAAGTCACACCAAAGCCAAGTCGAGTCCAAGTCCAAGTCCCAAACTTTTTCAAGTCTTGAACAAGTCACCATGTATTTTTACTTAATAATGTCATAATTAGGCTATTGATCATAATTTCAACATATCACTCTAATGTACAGTAATTTCTTATCAATACAGTTATATGTTCATTGTTTCTGTCTTCGAATGTGTTATGATATGCGCATGCGCCGAAATCTTATGTTGTTAAAAGTAGCCCAATAGGGTGGGAAAACCGCCCAATCTGGCAACACTGCCTGAACGTCCTCAAAACTTAGGCCAATAGGTCTGTAAAAAAACGCCCAATCTGGCAACACTGCTGAACGTCCTCACCTCCACCGTCAACGTAAATCAACGAGACCAACTGAAACGAAGCCAATATAAAACTTAAACTGTGATTTTTGAAGAAAGCATAAATTATATTGAAATTCAGTTTAGATATCATTGAAGATACGAGTGTGTAGATTTGTTATATTTTTTGAACGAAGGTAAATGGTTGAGCAATGATTTAGTTACGATGTCTTGTGTGTCAGAGGCTGGCCAGACGGCTTCAATGGGACCAACTCAAAACGCAGCTGATATGAAAGTAAAAATGTTATTCTGAATAAAGTATAAACGATATCGAAATTTCGTTTTGATTTGTAGATTTGTGTGTAGATTTGTCTTCGCTCGCTGTTTTTTTTCTCATCTTCACGGAAGTGAATGCGTCTTGGGTGTCTAGCCCTCTAAGCGGGAAATAGGTTAGATATCTAAAACATTTAGATTTAAGATTTAAACTATAATTCTAATATACGTGGAAAAAGTGACATGTGTATTTTGGCAGTGTAGTTTGGAGGGGTGTTTATTACCGAAATCTGGGAAAAAATTAAGCAAAATGTAGGTTAAGTGAGGCACCCTTTTCAGCAGTAAAAGCTTACAAACGGCACCCCATTACTACTTTACAAAGATCTAAATGGTACGAAGCAATTTGTCAGCCTCTGTTACCTTATTTCTTACTCAGTAACCTGAAGACATTGGTTGGTTGGCGGGTTTTAGTACCTATTTGGTTCATTGTAATATATTCCCCAGAAACACTCAAGCTGTACTTTCAGTTAAAGATGGTAGTTACAAACAGGACACGGTTTTTGTGTGGTGTTATGACAGTACCAATCTGTTCACAGAAAACAGTACCTAGCAGGTAAACAAGAAACCCACAATTCATAGGTTCCCTATTCAACCATCTGGGCCAACTTTCGAAAAGCCTTATTTCCTCTGAAACTCAAACCACAGTTTTGGTTTCATATCTAAAGACGACTCTCATTACACCTTGTGGTAAAACACTCTCATACTCTCTCTTCCCATGTTTTCCATCTCTCTATCGCTCTCTTATCATCTTTCTATTTCTCTGTGTCTGTCCGTCCGTAGCCATGGCGATGATCCACCCACAGGTGATGACCAACCAGCCCAGTGTGGTGACCACGGGTGTGGTGACCTCGACTTTAGAGCCGGGGAGGGAGGTGTGGTCATCCAGCTTGTTCAGCTGCTTTGACGACATGGAGATATGTGGGTATCTGTTTCTATTGCTACTGACTCAATGTACCATCCCAAGTGTCTGCAGTCCACCAATGAGAAAGCTTACTCTAAACGTCTCGGCCAATCGGATTCTTATATTTGTGACTTGCAATAGACCTCTGAAGAATAAGTCCCGCCTCCTAGGCTCCTGGTTCCATCTGACAAATGTCTATGGAAATAACATGGGGGTTTTGAATGATCGTACACATTGGCGTCAGTTTGGTTTGAAATGTGGTGGGGACAGAGTCGCAATCTGTTGTGCTTTTTCAGAAGTGCTGGGTACATTGAGGATGCACCTTATTTTTCTTTAGCGCAGGTCATGAAAGGTTCTGAAAGACGGGATACCCATGTAGCTTACTAATATAAAATTTATACAAAAAAATGATGTCTGACACGTTTTATGAAGAAAGCGTTTTCAAAAAGCATTGGACATGATGACCCACTATGTTCTGCTCCATGATGCACTCAATGTTGACGTGACATGGCATGAGCTATACCAACATAAACAAAGAGGAGCTTATTACCTACGTGTTTAAGTTCAGAAGGGGCAAACGTGTAGCTACACATAGCACTACAAAAAGATTGAAAAAGCTAAAAATAATTATAGCTGAACGCTATATATCACATCATGAGCTGGCTGTTCTCAATTCACAACACACATCCATCCAATCTACAGGGCATTCTGACCGCAACCCATGCACTCCCCCCCCCCCCCCCCCCCCCCCCCAACCACACAGACACAATTATTCCAGAATTCAAGCAAAGCGAATGACCAAAAGTCACTTTGAGTCAACAAGAGACTGACTCCATCGACTCCACTATCGTAATATCCACTAGTCTATACCCAACATCGTAAGAACGCAAACACTGGATAATTTAAGTTAAGCTACTTGGAGGCTATGGCTAGTAGTACTATTTCAAGTTAAAACAGCTGACCACATGAGGGCAAAAAATGATCTTGCCAAAGTACCAGCAAATCTTAAGCAATAAATATCGCATCTTACCTTTATTAATGTGCCAGTGGTCTGCAGATGTATCTCGCGGGGTTGCCTGCATGCCTGCTGCCTAACCACATCCATTTAGTTCAACAGGTTTTCGCTCTGATACTGTCCATCCGTGGTACTAACGGTCTGGTGTTTTTTTCCTATGTATTCAGGCTAAAATTAATTGACGGTCTGATGCCTCATCATTGCATACCAGCCATAGAGTATTGGTATTAATATCTCATTCATTGTCCAAGCCAGGCTGGCGCCTCATACAAAAATAATCCACCACTACGGTGCTGCAGAGGGGGCATCTAGTCACGACTGAAAAAAGACGAGATAGCGATACAACCAGAGCCCGACATTCTCTCATCCTACCTAGTTAATTATACAGCATAATGTCAAAAAGGAGTGGACAGGACATCAGAGCTTTTTTTTTTAAAGCTAAGCAGTTGAAGCTGACATGCACAGTAAGTGTGCTAGTGTCTTATGAGCTCAGCTAAATTAATATTATTCTAGAAATATGTCATTCTTGAGTTTTTTTTAGCTAGCTAGCCTCTACCAGTGCTACACACTGTTGGCTAGCATGCCTAGTACTACCGGAGTGTTTTGCCCTATGTGCTTTAACGTTTAGCTTTCCTATTTAAATTAATTTTGAATTTATAACAGTACGGATGATTTATTTTATTTTCACTTCGATGACGTCGTTATCAGTTTGCAGACTCCCCACTAGATGGTCGTAAATCATCCATATTATTTGTACCAAGTACCAACCATGGTACCAGGCAACCGCACACTTCAAACCAATATTTTGTCAAAAACCAATTACAATATTGATAACATATATACCATAACCAACATAATTTTTAATTTTTATTTTTTATTTTTTTCTTTTTTTCTTTTTCTGGGGGGGACAAAATGAATCTTTCCGAAAACTGGTGGGGACGCGTCCCCGGCGTAATCGACGCCTATGATCGTACATAACAAACTGTAGGTGGCGAAGAAGTAAAAGCTGCTCACGTTTTGAACTACACACTTTTCCCACCTAGATTCCACTTGGGTTTTGGATTGTCGGTGCCATGAATGCTTCGTCATAATAGTTAACTACTTTAATAGCACCGACAACAAGACATTTGACCGATGGAACCGGAGCCTCGGAGGCAAGACTCTTCAGAGGTCTATGTGAAAGGCTTGTCTACTTGACAAGCCATTAACTTGACACTTGCTCAGGGATGACTACAGGTTGACTGTGGATGTCGGGGCTCGAACCAAGAACCTTTGGGCTTGGAGTCAAACACCCAAACTGGTCTATCTTGTCCCCTCAGTAATGAATAAACTGCTGAAGTGGAAGTGGCTGACCAACACTGAGGTGGTAGAGAGAGTCTCTGTGCTTTACTCTGCTTGTACCTCAGTTACTAACAATCAGCTCAAATATTCTCCCGCTGTGCTTTGAGAATAGTGTTTTAGGGTTTTCAAACAACATCTGGTGTGTAGTTCTGATTTGAATGTAGGATTTTGACATTTTTAAAGGGAGAGGGGTCCCGGTATTGAAAAGTAATGCATGCCCGTGGGGAACGGTTGATCAATCAGAATCAAGTATTCAACCGTGCTGTGTCAAAATAATACCCGTCTCAACTGTGGCGCACCGTGCAGGCTGCCTTGGGTATTGTTTCCCGTGCGGCCTGGCGTGTCAGGTCAGCGCGGACCACGGCGAGGGTCTGTGTCTCCCCCTGCTGGAGTCGATGAGCGGCATAGTGCCAGCCGTGGCCCTGGGCCTCCGGATCTCCGTGAGAGAGCGCTACCGCATAAAGGCACGTGGGCCCCAACAATAATTACGATGCAACAACAACCACTCACCTGATTTCCTTTGTTTTTATCCAAAAGATCACAATAACAGTCATTTTTTCTTACAACCCCTATGGTTGGAAAAGGGGTGATACACACTCATTCACCCTCACTCACTCAAACTTTCCTTAACAGAATAAATAGGGTTTATCCATGAAATCAAAGACAATATTAATTAATTATTATTGAATCAATAATTTGTGTGCGTCCTTTCTATTCCCCACCGCCTCCCGCCCACTGCAGGGCTCCATTTTTGAAGACTGCTGTATCGTCACGTTTTGCGGCACGTGCTCATACTGTCAGCTGGCACGGGAACTCAAGGAACGCCGGTGTCGTCACACACAGGTCATCTCCTCCACCACTGTGCAGGTCACCTCGAATCCTCCGGCATATTACCCTGTCCAAGTCTACGGTCCCCCACAATAATAGGCAGGATCCAAGGCTTTATTTTTATACGCATTACCGTATGGGATCAGGTTTTGAGAATAAATGTATGCTTTATACTTGATACTAAGGTGTGCAATTGTATTGCTGTGGAGCTTTGTTGGAAAATTTTAGCTTATAGCCGGTGGGGCATGACGTTATGGTTGCGGGTTTGAGCCCACCCAAGAAATGTGCCGCTCAAGGCTTTGCAAGATGACTTGGTTAAAACTTGAGTGTTGGTTTGTGTGTGTTTTTGTGTGTCTGTGTGTGTGTATGTGCGTG
This sequence comes from Pollachius pollachius, assembly GCF_949987615.1. Lineage (NCBI taxonomy): Eukaryota > Metazoa > Chordata > Actinopteri > Gadiformes > Gadidae > Pollachius > Pollachius pollachius. Next base: position 4,626,283 of record NC_136953.1, on the reverse strand, counting down.
TGTTTGTGTGTGTTCTTTTGAAAGTATTTGCTGTTGATGTGTAGTCAACACTGTTGATGTAAAGTTTAGAGCGTTGCCTGCATGTATAATAAAAGTTTGTCCAAAAATATTTTGTTACACCATGAATGCATGAAAATTCTGACTCACGTTACTTTCTTTATATTTAATCTAACATACATATTTGTATACATTACTTAATAGATGTTTCAATAAATGTTTGTATATGTTAGTAGGCTAGCTCAGCTTAAGATGAAAGAAAATAGAACAATTTAAAATTATATAAAAGGTACGGTACGGACCCAATCCATTACACAAATAAAAAACATACATTCACTAGTACTATAACTTTTAGCTTTGCATCACATTACAAAATTATTCCCCCAAACCACCCCCCCCCCCCAAAAAAAAAAAAAAAAAAAACCCACACATACACAGAACCGTGTTGCTGATGAAACATTTATTTTAGGCAAAACTGTTTAGTGTGTGTCTTTGTATGAGTGTGTTGCTGTAATCATAAAATAAATAAAAACTGTAAGTATAACTGTGTGTGTGTGTATGTGTGCGTGTATGTGTGTGTGTGTGGTGTTTCTGCATCACAAAAAACTACAACTAAGATGATCTGTATCTATATACATTAAGTGTTGGTAGACTATGGTGAATGACTGAGTGAGAGACAAAGAGATCATAAAGGTGGAGATCCTGCTCAGGCTTCTGTTCTGCAATGAAGAATTCCTTGGATACACATTTAACCCATACCAATTCAGTTTACTCAAAACTGATGATAAATAAAGAATGCATATAGGTAACAATAAGTACAGTAATAACATAGCTTACAATAAGTCTTACCTCTTATCAAAACAAGTGACAATTCTTCTTTGGCCAGATGCAGCCCATCTCTGGAGGAATCTAATGGGATCCAGCAGAAGCCAGAAAGCTTCTCATCCCCCATACCGGATCTTAACCAGGTTTTGAGGCTGCGTAGAGCTGAAAAAATACCTCTCACACAAGAATTTGGTCACTGGCAATGTGGGGTAAATGCAAAGGATGTATTTAATATTAGGATAAAATTGCATGTTGCTGCTTCACGGTCATCCTCTTCTTCGTTGGGGTAACACCAATGGTACTGGCCATCTCCACTGCTTGTTTATACATGGCAGTGAATCTCTCATCACTTCCGCATCAGATCCACATCTGGAGAATGAAGTCGTATTGTCAATAGCAGTTGTATGCCACCTAGTGGTGGACCAGCGGATCAACACGTTTTAATTACCCTATGCGCCGTTATCACAGAAACGAAACTTAAGGAAAAATACCGAGGACATGACCTCGGTGTCCTCAATGGTAGCTACGGCCCTAACCGTCCGTCAGTTATTGGTCAACTACCGCATTTAGGAGTAGATTTAGTGCAGGAGGCCTCAGTTTAATCACGAACAGCGTTAGGACCGAAGCTGAAACGGTTGGACAGAGAGTTTATAGCAGGGCTTTTCAATTGGCGGCCCCAGGGCCGGGTCCGGCCCCTGAGGGATTTTGTACCGGCCCTTGGAGTGAAGTGTAGTTATTACATATGGGTAATGAAAAAAAATATCCGGAAACAAAAAAAAAATACTATGGTTAATTTTACATTCTTTCTTGCAGTAGGAGGCAGTATGCACCCAATTAAGCCGGTGGCAAAACACGTAGAATATCTACCTGTTTTGGCCGGACATATATTTTGGGGGACCACACATGACCAATCAAAGAGGCCCATTCGCGCTCTAGTGCCGCGCTCTTTTGCCGCGCTCTGACCGCTCTGACTTTCTTTCAAGCCAAGCACGAAGTTTGATTTAAAAATGTCTCTCTCTACCTTAAAAAAAAAGTAAAGTTGACTCAGAGAACAGGCAGTTCAACAATGAATGGACAGAGAAATATGCGTTTATTGCCGTTGATGCGAATCCTGTGTGCTTAATCTGTAACGAGTAGAATATTATTTGAGAAGGCATCTCAAGATAACCCATGCTAATTTTGATGCTATTTTCCCACCGGGCTCTGCTGCTCGGAGGCAGAAGATAACGGGCCTTACATCTTGTTATGAGCAAAGACGTCGCATTTTGTTTCGGGCCTGTACGGATCAAGAGAGAGCAACTGCGGCATCATTACGAGTGGCATGGATATTGGGCAAAAAGAAAAAGCCGTTTACAGACTCAGAGACGGTCAAGGAGTGTATGCTGGCATCCACTGAGGAGGTGGTAACTGATGAGAACACACGAAAAAACATTACATTTACATTAACATTTAGGGCATTTAGCAGACGCTTTTATCCAAAGCGACTTACAATAAGTGCATTTGTTACAATAAGTACATTTGTCATAAGAAGTGAAACAATATATCGCTGTCGGTACAGTAAAGACGTTCATAGAACCAAGTGCAAGTATTACAATCGCTAGGCTAACCCATTCCCCGTGTAAAGCAGCGATAGCAGCTACTGTAGATGCTAGACAATTAAGTACCTTGAATAAGTGCAATGTACAAGTGCCAGGACGTACAACATTCAAAGGTGGCTGTGCATTGGTTTCTATGCAGAGTCGAGATGAACTCTGAACAGGTGAGTTTTGAATCTTTTGCGGAAGCTGGTAAGCGACTCTGCAGTCCTGACATCGGTAGGGAGCTCGTTCCACCACTGAGGTCTGTTACGTATTTTAAACACATAAGCTGTAATTACTATACATAGCCACAAGGGGCAGGACACATAAGCTGCAATAACTATTTCAGCCATAGAGCACCTTTAGAAAGGTGAGAATAGCGAAACCGGTGCGTTTTATAGGCCACGCATACTCAGTATAAAAGCAAGAATTGAAGCCCGAGGATTTTGAGAAACATCCGGCAAGCCATAGAGAGAGATAGGTAGAGAGGATTGCTGTTTGTCGCTCCGCACGTGCGTAATACAATTCCCCTCCTTCTGCTTCGTAGTTACCATACCGAAATACTTAAGTAAATAAAGTGAGTTCAAAGCGATCCTGATTAGACTACTTTCCTTGAAGAAGAACGCAACAGGTCCCAAAACAGAGAAAAGTTGTGACTTTGCTGATCGACCTTTGCTTGCTCTTAGCGATGGCGGTACCAGACGTCCAGCTGAGGTAGTTGAGCGGAGGGATAGAGCTGGGGTGTGTGGCTTTACTAATGCTTGGAGGTAGGCAGGGGCAGTTCCATCGACTGCCTTGTATGCCAGTACCATCATCTTGAATCTGATGCGAGCTATTACAGGGAGCCAGTGGAGGTCTCGGAAGAGGGGGGTTACATGTGAGAACTTTGGTAGGTTGAACACGAGGCGCGCTGCCGCATTCTGGATGCGCTGCAAGGGTTTAATCGCAGAGGCAGGGAGTCCAGCCAGGAGCGAGTTGCAGTAGTCGAGGCGGGAGATGACCAGTGATTGGACTAGAAGCTGAGCTGCTTCCCTTGTGAGGAAGGGCCGGATCCTGCGGATGTTGTAAAGTGCAAATCTGCAGGACCGGGCCACCGCAGTGATGTTTGCGGTGCAGCATAACTGATTGTCCAACACTACACCAAGGTTTTTGGCAGTTGGAGAAGGAGATACAGTGATGTTCTCAACAGTGACCAGTAAGCTCTTCATGCTTTTCAAAGAAAGCTCTCACTCTTCTCTGCTGATCTTTGTCCTGGCAAGATGCTCCACTTCCCCACATTGAAAAAATCTGGCCTGCAAATTACCGAGGTGATGTCAGGGTTGATTGACTCATTGAAAAACAATTTTGCCACTAGGTTTGAGGATTTCAGCATCTCCAGTGAAGTGATTAGATTTGTGAAGGACCCTTTCTGTGTGAATGTTGAGGCAGACTTTGCATTAAAAGGAAAGGAGCTGGTATCGTCATTGGATGAGGGGTCTTTACAACTGGAACTCATTGACATTCAGTCGTCAGATGACTTGCGACAGTCATTGCAGCAGGCAGGTTTTGAAAAATTCTGGACCCATGCGGTCAGCCGAGAGAAATTTCCACATTCAAGGGGTCTTGCACTTTTTCTTCTGACAATGTTTGGCTCAACATACACTTGTGAGTCGTCATTCTCACACATGAATGCCATTAAAACTCACAATCGCATATCCCTCATTGACCAGCATCTGCAACAGTGCTTGCGCATTGCCCTGACAACATATACACCTGACTTCACTGCTCTTGCCAAGTCAAAAAAATGCCATTTTTCTCATTAGATGGCAAATGTTGGCAAACTACATGCAAGGTAACAGGCATGTTAGTCAAGCAAGAAATGAGGATTGATTTTTGAACAGTATGATGCAATTAACATGTTATTCACCCCATATTATGCTCTTAATATTTTTCTTGATGTGGTATTATTGTTGAATGCAGTTTGAAATGTTTTGCCTTGATAAAGTGTCATGCACTGTTATGTTGTTATAGTTCTATTCTGTACCATACTATGCACTTTGGTTTTATTGTTGTTGGTGGATATACATTTGATGTTGCCTGTAACTCAAATGAGTGCAATCTTAAATACCTGTGATATGGCTGAACTAGACTGATTGTTAAGGTGTCTGATTTATGTTCAAAATGGAAAGAAGTGAGTACAGTAGTAGTCCATGCGTGGATTTATGGGGCAGTCTATTTTATTTTTTTAGAAGGAAAAAAGTGTGAGTTGGATTCAGTTACCATTTAGCTGCATTTCTGTTTTTAGCCAGTGGAGAAGGGGGACAGTTAGATTTTTCTGAGAAGTATTTCCCTCTTTACTTGTAACACTGAAATTTATCTCCTCATTGTCAATTGAGGATAACGAGCTGTAAAGTTGGTACAGTTATGTGCTATTAAGTGGATGTTTTCTGTTAGTTAATTGCATTTCTCTAATTGTCTGTGTCTCGGATTTTTCAACATTGTATTGCCATTTGAATGTAACAATGCCTTGGGCCTATGTGTCTTACTGCATCACAATGTTCATATGTTGTTCTGCATTTACAAAATAGATTATATTGACTCCTTCAGTATGATTTTGTAATTTCTTTGTTACCATAATTACTCATATTCTCCGGCCCCTTATTTTGCCTCAGTTTCATGAACTGGCCCCAATTCCAAATTAATTGAATAGCCCTGGTTTATAGTATCAGAGGATTGGACATGACCACAAAAACCATGAAGGACCCTGAACAAATCAACCATCAAGGACCCTGACCTAATCAACAATAAAGGGCCCTGACCTAATCAACCGTCACCTTATTCAGCCACGCCCCTTTTTTAATGTCATTGTCTTCCGCTTTGTGTTGAAACTTCCGGTCGGCTAGCTAAGGCTAGATAGCTGCTCTCGTCTCAGTGGAGTGGGAGGAGGAGCTTGTGTGCGCATGCCGTGAACGTGACAGCGATAAGAAAAAGAAAAGAACGACAAAGAAAAAGAACGGCTCACCACTGCGACTCGGTTTCCATCGTTCATGTTAAAGAGCCGTTCAATAGATTCGGTTCGTTCGTGAACGTCACAACTCTACTCGACGGTGTTCGACTCCGTAGTTGGTCGGGCAGTCTTGGTAAGTTCACATCGCTTTTAATCCTACTTATATTTCATTTTAAGGTGTAATTCAGATAATTTATGAAACCTGCACGGTAGGAATATTCCTCAATTCTCACTATATAAATGAATGTGGTAAGATGGCGGAAAAAAGCTACATTAGCTTGAGTTAGCATGGACTAATCAGGATAGCAAAGGTGCTAGCAACACATGTACCGTTAATGTGAGTGGTTCATCGTGTTCTTTACATCCGTATATGTTCTATATTTATGAACAGATAGGGGTAGGTGATGTCTACATTTGAGAGCGACTTTGTGACGCCTGTGTTCAAGGTCTGCGTTTAAGTCATCCAGCTAGTTAGGTAGAACGTCGACCTGGACTTCCTCATTCTGCTGCCCGCCATTAACACAACACGAACGCGGAGCTGTTTTACATTTAGGGCATTTAGCACACGCTTTTATCCAAAGCGACTTGCATGGAGTACATTTAAAAAAAGGTGAAACAATATATCTCTGTCAGTGCAGTAAGGGTGTTCATAGAACCAAGTGCCAACAATCGCTAGGTTAACCCTTTCCCTGAATAAGACAAATATAGCTAGGATAAGAGGCTGCACAACTAGGTACTTTTTTTGTTGAGTGCCAGGACGTACAACTTAAAATAAGTGCGTACATAAAGGGCCAGGACGTACAACATACCACAAGTGGGAGGGGGTAGATATGCTGTCTAGGTGAACTCTGAACAGACGAGTCTTGAGTCCTTTGCGGAAGCTGGTGACCGACTCTGCTGTCCTGACGTAGTTTTAAACTCTGTGGTTCTCGTCATGTCTTCCAGAGGTCATCCCTGAGCCGTTACTATGGTGAAGATCTTCATTGGGAACATCGCCCAAGAGGCAGAGAAGGATGAGCTGGAGGCTCTGTTCACGCCGTATGGCCAGGTCACAGAGTGTGCCAAGTACAAGAACTATGCCTTCGTTCACATGGATGACCGGAAGTCGGCCACCAAAGCCATCCGCGAGCTGCATGGCCACAAGCTCCACGGCCGGCCCATCAACGTGGAGCCCAGCAGGGGCAAGAACAACGGGCCCGTGAAGCTTCACATCGCCAATGTGGAGAAGGGCCACGACGATGAGCTCCGCGCGCTGTTCGAGGAGTACGGCGACGTGTCCGAGTGCGCCATCATCAAGAACTTCGCCTTTGTGCACATGCCCAACAGCGAGGAAGCGATGGACGCAATAAAGGGACTGGACAACACTGAGTTCCAGGGTACGTCTCGCACATTCTCATGTATCATGTGTCACATGGTAACCACTGCTGCTGCTTGTAAGCAAGCCTTTGGTTGTTGAATTCTAGCATAGAGTTGTCGATGGTCTCTGATTTTCAAAGTGTCTTTCTGCAGCCAAGCGCATTCACGTCCAGATGTCGAGGAATCGCCCGCGGGGCGGAGAAGAGGAGGAGGAGTACCCTCCGCCCATGCACCGGGGGGGTTACTTTCCTCCCCGGCATTACCCGGGACCCGACCACCCCGACATGCACTACAGAGGGCGCATGCATGGGTACCCTCCTCCCCCACCCCCGCCACCTCCTCCGCGTCGGCCCGCCTACCCGGAGCACCCGTATGGCGGCGAGCGGGACGGCTACAACGTGGTCGACTACTACGAGAAGTACCGGGCAAGACCCTACGCCCCAGCGCCCTACGCCTCCGCCGCCCCGCCTTCCTACCCGGCACCGCCGTCCTACGCCACGCCGCCCTCCTACGCCCCAGCGCCCTACATGGACAGGCGGGCGCCCCCCATCCCACCACCACCCCCCTCTGCGAGGGAACGGCCCTACGACCCCTACGACGGTCGATCGCTGGCCCCTCCTCCTCCACCCACCTCGGCCGGCGCCTACTACGCCAGAGACCGGAGTCCCATCCGGCGCCCTCCTCTCCCCGTCCCGCCGCCCCCCTCCGGCAACGGCTACTCGTACGAGAGGTCCCGGCTGTCGCCAGTGCCCCGGCCCCCCATCTACACGATGCCCCGACCCAGGGACCCGTACGGAGCTCCGCCGCCGCCGCCGCCACGCTATGCTGGCTATTAGCATCGCTGGAAAGCAAGAGAGAGACCCGAGGTGAGTGGAGCATGACCAGGGGCGCACCGAGGTGGGGGGAACCAGGCACTCCAGGTTGGGAAGGAGGCAATACTGCGGCCAAAACGCTTTGAATGAAACGAGCTGGGTCAGTTAAGATGAGAATCTTGCGTTAAAAGAATATTCAAGAAGGTGTTAAACCATAGTAAGAAACCCGAAAGCCGTTACGTGTATTTTGATGACCATCGACATCTTGACTGAAAGTGCTAAACATGAGACTTGCGCGAGTCCTGTAGTGTAAAGCCGGCTTGACCTGTGTGGTGTGCTCTCTTTCCAGGTTTAGACTATGTCAAGATCGTCGTCTGCTGATGCACGTGGCGCTATACCCGCAACCCCCCCCTTCGAACCCCCCACTGTAGTCTACGGCGGATTGCGTTGCGTTCGCCATCAGGCTTCACGGAAGCGACTATTGCGGACGTGTCCGTAATTTAAAACCATACGATGGCTTCGAATCACACGTCCTCATCCTTGGGCTGATGTTGGCGCCTTTCTTTTGATTATTATTATTTTGTTGTCATGTTTGTTTTACTATTCAGAATTCAACTGTTTGCAGTTTACTGGTGAAGGTGCCTCATCTACTTAAACAAAACGTCAATCGACAAAAATAACTATTTTCTGCTTTTCGGTGATTATTTTATATAGACTAAGAAAACTGTGACTTAATTGTTCGTCAGTTAAATAACCGATTTGTGTGAGACAATTTATTTGTAGGGTTTTCTGTTTGTTTTTTTCAAAATGCTCTGAATTGTTTCTAGTCACAGGAGTCATGCCGTTGTAGTGGCGTTGTAATCATAGCGCTTGTGTCACAGATTGTTCAACTTTAACAGTCCATATATTTGCGACGCATGACGAATCACATTTACACTGTTGTTTTAAAATTATAATTTTTTACTTTTGCGGATATTGAATCTTTAATACATCTAGCAACGACATGTATGATTTTATTTTCCTCAGACCTCTTTTCATTTCCAAGTCTTTTAAATAAACACATGTTACCAACAAAGAATTCGGCGTTCCCACTCGCATCATTGCATCAATCATAGGTGAGGCCTTCTAGTCCAAGTTTCATTTTTTAACTATCCTTAATTTCGTAACTAAACCTTGTTTCAATTTAAACAATTGAGCCGTAATTGCTAGCTCCGATATGTTCGCGTGTTGCTTCGACAACAAAAAATGATGTACATGTATCAATTGTGTAATTCCCATCATGCATATTTCTCACTCATTGACCTTTGCTTCCCCTTCGCACTGCACGTAACCCTTCACCCCATTGTTTGGCGCTACCTACTCTGGTATCCTCAGTGTTTGTGCTCTTTGTAGGTTACCCTACCCCTCGCCCCCTGCATAGGGGTTGACGTAACGCAATGCCAGGAGTCGGGCGCTACACGGTAAGTGTCCATCAGGAGACCCCTCTGACAGGATGAGCTGGGTAGGTACTACACCAGAATGACCTTTCTGTGACATCCCGCGCACATCCCGCCCTCTTGTTTAAACTGTCTGCACCCTGATCTCTCACCGCAGGGGAGCCGCCGTGGGAAGGCAGCGGCGGCTTGCGGCCAGATGAACTGTATTGGCTGAGCGCCAGTCAGGACCAGCGCTGATGGGAATCTACGTGTAGGATTCAAAGGTGATTTCAGTGGCTTGCCCAATAGGAAGAGCCCCTATTTTCAGAACTGATAGATCGCTAAAACACAAAAAATATGGAAAATATTATTTGGGAGAAAAAGCTACCAAAGATTAGGTAAGGTAACCTGCTTCAATGGGAACAAAGAAATCATACCTTTTACGGGGAAAGTACTGGTGATCAACTCAGAAATTGTAGCTTCTCTCCCTTACCTTGCTGGTACACTTCCAGCCCTCAAGTCTGTTATGACAGACAGCCCTAAGAAGAAGCCTTTTACACTTGATATGGGGAGCACATCAAGAGAACTAAATGTACAGGCCATTACAAAAAGGGGGAAAAAATGTCCCTGAGCTAGCAAGTAAAATAGAAGCTCTATTTTTTTACTCCTATATTGCAGGAAGTATTGAATGAAAATAGGAAGAGCCTATGGTCTAAATTTGCTATCTTCTAGGTAGGTCACCAAGTTGAAAAGGGCCTTTGTGAAATCCGGAGGTTGGAATGATGGGTAAACTGAACAGAGTTTTTAAAGAAAAATGTTTAAGCCCCGAACGGGCTTCTAAAGGCTAATCAACGTCATACTTTTTTGAATGGGTGCCAGAATTTCAAAGGTTCGAAAATACCTTCTTTTTTTTATAATTTTTGTAGTAGCTACGAGGCACCTTTTTAAAACATTGGACTCATTCTTGAGTTGGTGTTTGCTTGTGTAGTTTGAGATCCCATGTAATGCTCTTTACAGTATCTAAAAAATGTCGTAATTTCTTCAACTGCAGGCAGCCGATATGGTCTTACTCCATGGAAAGGATGTGAGGCCAACGGATCAGAACCACTACATCAAAAACCAATGTAGATCAGTGATGCAGTCATGCAACTGAAACCAAACCAAGTCGTCACCCCCCCAGCCCACCCATAATGAATGCAGATGATAAGGCACAGATGCTGGTCGTGGTGGGTGTCTGTTCTGTCCGGTGAGATACTGTTTGTCTGGGAACATTTACAGATCCCAACACCCCAATGCATAGAAGCACGTAATAAACACGTTTTTATGATTAGACCTAAAACAACGATATTTGTTTTGGCAACAACTCTACTTGCCAGCAAAAAAAATAAAATTGGTCTGTTAGATGTATGTAAGTGGATGTCTCAGGTTCGTGAATTGGGGGTAGATGGGCCGCTGTGACTGCCTGCTGCCTCTCATCCATGTCTGCCCCTCATCCATGTCTGCCCCGTGCAGCTAGAGTGTCTTCAGGCTTCTCGGATAAAAGAGGCGCTGCTGGGCCTTCTTGACCAAGCTAGGGGTATTCAGGCCCCCGGTCATGTCCTCAAGATTTGTGGATGCCCAGGAACTTTAAACGGGCCCCTCACTCGACCTCCCTGCTAAGGCCCAGCCCAGTGATGATGATGCACATGAGAGGTCTGTCTTATCTTGTTGTAGAAGGAACAACCCAAATGATCTCTTGACCCAAAACTACTGTGGTGCATGTGGTAGACTAACGTGATAACTTATCGTTGGATAAAAAAAATAATAATAATTAAATATTTATTCTGATCCAGACCTTGCCTTGGTGTCAATTTTTTTCTAATCACTAACTAAAAAACTGCATGGAAATTAAAGTAATGTAGGTCACTGGAAAATAACCTCTCCCTTTCACTTACCGGGGGCACCGGTCAGGTATTACCAACACCATTGAGAGTTGGCTTTATCATATTTAACGGTAAGATATCACAGGAAGATAAAGGTTATGACCATATATCTACTTTCCCACATGACAAGCAAGCACGCATACACTGACTGAGACTCAAACTCATCTGCTGATGACTACATCATGATTTAGTGATTTAGATTTAGCATTGTTCCTTCGACAATCAAATCGTAGGTCAATATAGACTAAAGCTGTAGGCCATGTGAGGTTGAAGTTTCAAATGATTAAACTACTTAACTGTACGGTTTAAATCAACATTCTGAAGTCAAAAGAAGTGCCACAGGTCATGCTGGACAAACTGAGGGTTTACTACAACCAGATATGTGTCCGACCCTCACACATTTCTTTCACTTCCTCTTCACATTCCAACTGGTGTGCGAAAAAAAAGTCTAAATTTTCTTGGATGGAATTTCCCAATAAGGCAGCCTTCCCTTCAACCGAATGTGAACAATATAGACTATTTTGAGGCAATAATCTACTGGTTTCTGTAAGATAACAAGTAAGATAACAATGGCCAAACCAGAGACCATTTCAAGACGTACAGCAACCCATTCACAGGTTCCATGCTTGAGTGCCTGTTACGGCTAGTACAAGGACTGCACTCTTTAAGTATGGGTGGATCCTCAATTCATGTTTGCTGAAACTCCCGCTAGCACATATAGCAAATCTCCTTCTGTTTTCGGCTATCTCTAACAGTAAAAGCCATCTTTCTCCTCTTACATTCTATCTCCAAAAAAAGCAATGACAGGATCAAACGCATGTCCCGTCCGAACACTGCTGTTAATACAGTTGTCAGGCGGAAAATACTTGTTCAAAGGACTGTTTTTATAAGAGGCCAGAGTCTCAGGAGCCATTAAGGGGACCACATTATGGGCCTTCCAGAGACAAGGGTTGGAGGAGCAGAAAGCCTGGTCCTCCTTTGAGCGGTGCTTTGACATGGGTGTGTGTGAAGGAGCAGGTTAAGACGAGTTTTTGAGCGTCAGTTCAAGGGGGGTGTGCAATTATTTTTGGTATGTAGGCGTATGTATGCATTTGTAATGAAGGATGGTTTTGAAGTTGATTATGTGGGAGAAGTGGTGTCACAGTGCATGGAAACCAGGGTGGGGTTGATGGGGTGGTGCTTATGCACTCATCAGAACCCTCGTTGTTCATGAGGTGGTGGAGCTTCCAACCCCCATCAAGAGTGCGTAGAGCCTCAAGGACAAAAAAGAGTGTACGGGTTAAAGAGTTAACTTTGTTATGTTAAGTTGGGAGTGATTCTCTGTAAAACGCGATTGTTATGGCTGCTAACCTCGCTCGAGTGGGAGTGACCTGCTTTCTGACGCCTGACCACGCCCCTCGCGCCCGCTTCTATGAAACCCAAATGGGTCAGTGTTTCTGCACTCAGATAACATTTTTGTATCTCCCTGGGCGGAAGTTTTCCTGCTAAAACCTGGGTGTTACTTATTCTCATTCCTATGCATTTTTTCTTAATCATTGCTTGATTGAGGATCCCTTGATTGAGCTGAAGCAGAGTGGAACAAGCAGAAAGTAAAGCTTCTCTTTAAAACTTGAGTTTCTGAAATGCTTTGTGTCATTTGAGTACCCTGGCTCAAATAAAGACACTGTCCGTTAACGACTTCTTGAAAAACCCGTTCCTCGGAATGTGACAGTGAGTACTTAACCCTTGTTCGCTTTATCATTGATCATCGATTCAAAAATAGATCCACAGCTTACTGTTTTTTCAATCATTTAATAAAAATTAATTAAATAAACAGTAAAAGTTAAGTCAATAATAAAATATCTTAAATCAGTCTCATTGCCTCAATGTTTAACCATTATTTTGCAATAAAAGTTGGATTTGACGTGGCACACAATGTTATAAAAATAGTTCACAAATATATATAATGAAATGTGCGGCCACAAATGTTCATACAATCATCCATCATCACAGGGTGATCCGGAAAGAAGAACAGCAGCAGAGCTTCTTGATCAGCTTAGAAACAGAAGGGTCTCATCCGACTCCATGGGCCCCTGTCTCTCCCTGGGCCCCTGTCTCTCCATGGGCCCCTGTCCGTGGCTCCTCAGGTCTGCCGGTCTTTCCGACCACCCCGTCTCCATGACGGGAGCGATGCTGGGCCCCGCCTCCCCCGCCCTCGCCGGCCGGGCCTCAAGTACGTCAAACAGCACCTCAAAGCTGGCCACGGCCTCGCCCTGCTCCACCCGGATCAGCATCTCGTAGTCGCCGAACTTCACCAGGGCCGTGGCCCCGATGTCCAACCTCTCCAGGTAGACCAGGGAGACGCCGTCGACGGACACCCGGCCCCGCTGGCTCAAGCTCTGCACGCTGAACTGCAGGTAGGGGCTCCGCGGGGTCCGGAAGGCCTGGACGGACAGCTTTTTGCGGGAGACGCGGGGGTCAGCCAGGGCGAAGGTACAGGCCTGCTGGTCGCGGCCGAACCTCAGCGGCTCGTCAGCGGGATGGGCGTGGTGCCCCGTGCCCGGGCCCAGGGGCAGTAGGCGGAACATGCCCTTGGCGCCTTGCTGTGGATGGTAGAGGCTGATGTAGAGGCAGGTTAACTGGTCCTCCTCAGTCTCCAGGGTCTGGGAGACATCCATGACGGAGAAGGTGGCGGTGGACTGAAATGCAACACAGAATAACAGGAACGAGTTAACCTGAGGCCGGAGAGTGATCCTAACCCCTAACCTGCCCAAACTACACTGCGAGTTGCCTCGGGTAAAAGCGTGTGTTCATTTACGTAATAACTAGTGGCCACCTCTCCATAATGACGTAATGAATATATTGAAATTGTGTGTGCACAATATTAATATAATATCCCTTAGACTCATAGAAGTGAAAGGGATTTAGACTCATGTCTGTAAAGCAGTTGTGTAAGAACGGCCAAAAAGATGTGGACTCTACCATTTGTTTTTTAATGAGTGTGGCACAATTATTATTGCAACACAAACCAAAAAGCAACTGAGGTCTGTTTTCTAAAATTGGAGATTTTCGACCACATGATTTTTGTTTTATTTTACAAACAATAAATATATACAAAAATTGCTGTACAATCCTATAACTTATTTTTGTTTTAAATGTGGTATCTCTATTAAGAATGACCCTGGATCCTGACATGTTTACATGTGAAAAATATTGCTATTTGCAGAAACGAAAAGTGAAAGAATTTCAAAAGGAGACACCGACAGATAAGCATATGAACAGGCTCACTAATATCCCACTCATCCTCATAGGCCTACCATTTTAAGTAGCCTTTTGAAACAAGGTTTCTTTCTAAACGGCTCGGTGGGTCCATTTAAATCATCCGCAAGTGCCTACCTTTGCATGAAATTGCTGCGACTTTCTACGACATCCACTGCCAGGCCAAAATGTTCGGAGGGACTTCAGGAACAACTCTAACGGTGGCTTTTCAAACACAGCGTAGACAGACAGCAACAACCCCCCCCCTTTTCTCCAACTCCCTCCCACGCTCTCATCTTAAGGGGGAGAGGGATGTACTTCTCAGAATGATGTTACGTAAGGTTAAAGAACTGAAAGTAACTAATAATAGTGACTTCGGTTTTTTACCAAATGGGCAGAAAAAACGGGAAATAATTTATGAACCCACGGTTTCCTTTGCTTTCTACTCGGATGGGACCCTCACTGGACACCGACGGTTTTGTTTACATAACATTCACACACCTTTATTGAACGGAAAGTTCTTCTGGGAAGAGCCGAATAACAACGCTGGCTTCCTCCACCATAAAGCATCAATAAATAACTTGGTTTTAAAACGGATAACATCTCACAGCCAGGGGGGCGGAGCTTCTGACCAAACCATATATGGACATACAAAACCTCTAGAGTATTTGGACCATACCAGTAAAACAGACAAAAACATCTGTATAATCCAATATCATGTGGGCGTTGGAAGAAATGGTGGCATTTTAACACGGGTAGGACACAGGGATCAATCACAACACTGCACAACACTGGAAACACACCACAGGAACTTGGAAACAATGCAATGAAACAGAGACAGTGAGCACTTATTGCTGGAATGTAGAAGGTGCCAACAGAACGAGGAAAGAAGTTCCTCGTTCCTCGTTCGTCGTCCTGATAGGGGCTTCTTCGGGTCCTGTCAAGCTGATGACCCCCACTCCAGGCCGCGAAATTACGAATCATTCTATGGCCACGCCAATATTCCGAAAATAAACGCCCGCCGGTAGGTGGCAGTAATACCCCGATAAGTTAAAGGCTGAGCGCCATTAAAGAAGAAGAAGAAGACGGTTCTTCTGACAGTCAAAGGTTGAACGCCATTCATTGAGGCTACCGGTTCCCGGTTAAAAGGTAACAATTAACGTATTCTATTGTAAATCGATCAATTGTACATGATTTCAACTTTAAATCAACGTTGGAATAAGGAGTGAAAGTATTGATGGTTTTATTAGGCAGTGGAATTCGGTATTAACCGTGGATGGATCGGGGGGCTTTGTTGATAATATGGCCTAGCTAGCTACTTAGCATTAGCCGCAATTTATCAGAAATGGATTCTTTCGTCCAAGGTGCTCTGTGCATATCGGTAAATGTAACGCAAATGTATTTAAGAAGCATAAAACTATTTCATATGCGTAAATGTTTAATTGTATTTGGTTATGACTGATTTATGAGGTCAGGGTAGCCTAGTGTTGTAGGTGGCACGAGGTAAACTAGTGCATGTGTCGCTTAGGGGTTAATCACCATCACATGCTCTGGTTTTTATGAGATGTTGTCTAGCAGGCATGTAAAAAAAAAAGGAGAATATGGGAAATCACTGCAAATCACCACCTCTCATTACCTTGCCTGGTAATACACCAAAGGACTGACACATACAATTTACCCATTTTGACATTCTTGAAACAGATCCAAAAGTAGAATGGTGAAGATATTCGTCGGGAACCTCCCGCGGGAGGCGGACCAGGAGGAGATCGAGGCCCTCTTCAAAGAGCACGGCACCGTCACCGAGTGCTCCATCATCAAGAACTTTGCCTTCGTCCACATGGACGACCGCAAGGCGGCCGTCAAGGCCATCAAGACCCTGCATCTGCACAAGCTCCACGGCTCCCAGATCAACGTGGAGGCGAGCCACGGCAAGAACCAGGGTGCCGTGAAGCTGCACGTGGCCAACGTGGACAAGGGTGATGACGGGGAGCTCCGCACGCTCTTCGAGGAATACGGCAGTGTGTCGGAGTGTGCCGTCGTCAAGAACTTTGCATTCGTTCACATGTGCAACTCCGAGGAGGCCATGGATGCCATTAAGGGTCTGGACAACACAGAGTTTCAAGGTAAGGGAGACATGAATGTTCCAAAGTATGGGGCAACATGAATATTGCTTTATCTCTCCGGGGTGTAATTTAGGCCTAATCTAGGCTATCCAGTAAAAACTATCATTGTGCCCGTGCGTTCCATACCGATTCATCCTCCTCACCCCCACCCTGTCCGTCCCCAGGTAAACGTATACACGTGCAGATCTCCAAGAGCCGGCCAAGGCACGAGGAACAGGACGACTACCCGCCCCCGCCCCAGGAGGGAGGCTACTGGCCGCCGCACGGGTATCCGGGCGACCGACACGAGCCCCCCCCACCACCGCCCAGCTACATGAGGGGCCCACCCCACCCCCACCACCACCACCCCCACCACCACATGCCCCCCGGCTACCCCACGCCCCCTCCCCCGCCCCCTCCCCCCCGGCGTGCGGTGTACGCCGAGCGGCCCTATGAGCGCGAGGCCTACGGCGTGGTCGACTACTACGAGAAGTACCGCGCCCGCCCCTACGGCGTGCCGGCCGCCTACGATGACCGCCGCCCCGGCCCCGTGCCCCCTCCTCCTCCTCCCTCGATCGCCGTCCGCGAGCGCATCCTCACGGCGCCGCTCGACCCGTACGATCGCCGCGCCCTGCCCCCGCCGCCGTCCTCGTACTACCCCCGAGAGCGCAGCCCCCTCCGCCGGGCGCCGCCCCTCCCCATGCCCCCCGCCGGTAACGGCTACGGGTACGAGCGCTCCCGCCTCTCCCCCTCTAGGCAGCCGGCGCCGTACGGGGCGGTGCACCGCCCCCGGGACCCCTACGCTGAGCGGTTGCCTCCGCCACCGCCGGCACGCTACGCTTATTAGCTCCTCCGCGCCCACGCCCCCTCCTCCCAGCGTGCACGTCAAGGTGAGGACAACATGCGCGCTACGCTAACGACAGTCACACCGAGTCCATAGGTCTCGCAGGGAAGCTTATTAAAATCCTCTGGTTGGAGGGACATTGTAAGGAAGGATGGGTTTCACTGGGACGAACATCCTCATCTCAATCGTATGTGGGAAAACAAGAAACCATACGAGTCATATATATTTTTTATTGTATCTTCTCTGTGGAGGAAGATGCGGCACTCGACTCTAAAGTAAAAGCACTAATATATATCTTTTAAAGTAGGTCCCAGTGCCCGTTGTCTCTAGTTGCAGAGCGTGATGTTGATGTTTTCTATATTTTTGCTCTATCCCACAGGATCGTTCCGCTCGCCAGATGCTCTCGGCGCTCTTCGTTTCCCCGGCGACGGTGGAGCGCGTTTCGTTCCCCGCTCTCAGGAGGAACCGTCGTCCTCGTCTCCTTATGAATTATATTTCATTTGTATTTTTAATTATAACATTCTGGAGCAGATTTCATTTTTTTATCTCGTTTTTATCTTTGTCACTGTGCTGTAGTCGTTTTAACAGTCTGGCTATAGGTCGTTTTTTATTTTGTAATTTTGTAAAAATTACGTTAATTAGTATTCTACTATTGTGTGTGTGCCATGGGAAGCTTTTTTAAAAGCGTCACTTGTTTTGGAGGTTCTATTTGGTATCGAACGTACGCACTGGGTCCATCTTCTGGGCCTTCCCGTTCTAACGGCGTATAACAGCTTGGTAAACATCTGCTGTGACTTAAATTTGACATCGTCTGTAAAGAAAGAATACCGAAATGCGATTTAAAGAAAAGAAAAATGTCGCCTCCTTTGTCGGAAATGGTTTCAATAAAGGCCTCATACCGTGATCCCGATGTTCTTGATACTTCAGCCGCACGTTTCTTTATAATATATTCGTCGACTAACGTCGCTCCCTGCATAAAATGTCTCATCGCCATTAAACCCTGTATACCGACTAACTGTCCCATTAAAGGGTCCCTCTTCAACCACCAGGTATGACGTTGGTCAGCCACTTCAAGGCAAAATGTACCCTAGTGAGTGACGTCACACGTGGGCGTGTCCACGGACAGATTGTTTGGTGGGTAGGTCAGCATAACCAGTTAGTATGGCCCACTGGGTGCTGTTGGTCAGCTGATCTATCCCTCATACATCTGGTTGGTTGGTCTCATGTGACGTCGCACTGGGGTAGATTTAAAGGAAGGGTGGCTTTTAAACGTCACACTTGCTGGTAGAATGGGACCCCTTTTTGGCCGGCAGTGAGAAGCCTCGATCACAAATGGCTAACCGCCAACCTCGTGTCCACGTTGCCTATTCGTCATCCTCCCTGTCACTCTCAAGTGGGCATAAATGGGCTTCGATGCGATCCTCGTCCGGCTATACTCCAGCTCTTACCTCCTAGTGTTTTTACCTAGTTTATACCGCATTCATGTGGGGAACGGTGGTGGAGCCCTTTCTTTTAACCACAGGTGAGTACATGCAAGAACCCCAGGATACAGGTAACGAGAGTGCTGAAGGTTTTCACAGTGACTTGTTTTAAAGGAGAACCAGACACCAACACCGCTCATGTTATGCCTTCCAGATGACTCCGTGTAGAAGGTAATGGCTTGCTGTTGCATGCAGTGTCGGTTACCTGCTGATTAAGCATTGATGTGACAGTGTTCTTTAGGACTTTTAGGAAACAGAATGGGGGAACCTGAGAAGGTAAAAATAACTAATTGTCCAGGTGTTTGGTTCTCTTTGTAAATGCATTTGCTTAATAGTGGATGTAGAACCTGCAGCCTATAGCCTTTCACAGGCACAATCACTAACCGTTTCCTGCTCATTTTTGAACGCACCATTTTCAATTGGATTTAAATTGACAATTTATTTGAATATCATAATTAACCCAGTGAAATGCTCACAATGGCATGCTTCATTAAACTCCATATGGAGCTCAGGCTAGTCTCAATTTAAAGCTTTATTTTCAATCCTCTCAATGTGACCCCAGAAAATGAAGACTGACCACTAGGACATAAAGAAATGGTATGGATTGACTTGCCAATCCTAGATATTGGTGTCAGGTATATATATTGATCATATTCACTGATGCATATACCATGTTTTAGCCTGGTCTCACACCGATGCAGATGTAAGGTAAGCTGGTCAAAAGATGGGCAATATGAAAACGGCATGTCTAAATTTGTCTCACCTCTGAAACATTAGCAGGACAGTACTAACAAGAAGGCCTACTCATTTTGTAGATCTTCAAGAACCTGCAATGTTTCATCTCAATTGCGTCAACATTTTGTAAAATTAACTGCCAATAAAACATGTTTTGCTTTTATTGCCTATGTTTCTCAATTTTTTTTATGACTTATATTTGCTGATAAGCCCACTTTTTTTAATTTCATTCCATTTTTTGACACGAGTTGAAATCTTAATGAGGTCTTGGGTGGTTGTAGTGGCCCATTAAATTAAAGCGTTGATGGAAATGGAGGACAAATAATGAAATACTAATATTTTATTATAGAATTCATTGGTTTATAAAAAGCAAAGGTAAACCATAATCATTCATGGAGAGCTTTAACTGACAATGTTGTTTTTATTAAATAAATCTATACATTTCATAGAAAACGTGTGCCTGTGTACTAGAAAGAAATATAAGCGACATGCATATTGTAATCAACAAAATGTAAATATTTCCAGATATATTTGCAAGCTTATTTGTTTCTTAATGACTTCTTAGTAATGCAATGTAATTCCATATCTTGTAAAAAAGGGTCCAGGTATGGTTAAGATTGAGAGATTCCTATAGTCTTCTGGTTGCTGTGTACACGACGGCCGTGTCTAGGTCCTTAGGTCTGGGCCCCCCTCTTCTGTTCTTCTGACGGAAACTCAACATCGAGTAGCCTACTTCATCTAGCTCCTGAACCTGGGCAAATATATGTTTGTATTGATATAAAATAATATATAAAAAATATTTAATCAAATTTGACGATGCATTTTTAGAAATAAGACTCATACTACATTAGGTTTACCTTCCCTGATGGCAATGCGTATTTTAAAATGTAAAGTGTAGCAAGAAATGTGTTACCTGGCTTTCCTGTAGTTGAGGTTGATTTGAAGTTTCTAAAAAATATGAATAAAAGAATATTAATACAGAAAATATTTTTCTTACATGGATCCTCAATTGAAACAAGGGCACACCATGGTTATTTTTGTAAGAAAGAATTGGCTGACCTTTCTGAAGTTTACTTTGATGTGCTATTCTAAAAGCGAGTCCGACAATGACCAGAACCAGGATGATGACCACAGAAGCAAAGAGTCCTCCGACCATGATCCAATTACCCTCACACTTCACCGGCTGGGGTTCTGGGAGGATAAAGATGGGATCATCTGTTATCCACATTTGAACCAATATTATTTTATGAACCAATTCTAACTGAATCTCAGTACAATTCATGTAATTTAATTTAAATTAAAATTTTATTAATGAGAATTAATTGTTTAGGCCTATATGTATATATTTCTTTAAAGTCTGTTTTTTTTCTGCAAGTTTTTATTCAATTATAAGCAGTTAATTCAACTTGTTTATACAACTATACAATATAACAAATAATTTAAAAAGGATTGTTACTTTCAGAATTTGAGTCATCCTCTTCATGAAATGCACCATTTTCTTTAAACAAAGAAAAAGTAAATTTACCGGTGAAAAAAAAGGAAGATTAAATGTATATCAAAGTGTGTGTTTATCGACAGAATGGTATAATCATAGAAAAAACATATCTTACCATGAACCAACAACCATGTTGAGTTGACAACAACTACATCCCTACCAAGGTAAAAAATGCAATAATACCAGCCAGAGTCTGAAGAATTCACTTTCATTATTGTAAGATTGATGAAAGATGGACCGTATTCCGTTACAAATCGACGTCGTTGGATACCGTCACTGTGTCTCCCTGTCGAAGGAGAAGTTCCATACCCATTGGAGATGACAAAGGGCTTGGATGTGCAACCTGCCCTCATCCAGGTAGACAGTGTGGGAGCGTCAGACACATTTCTACATGACAAGGTGACATTGTTCCCCGCCTCTACCTCCACGGTCTGAGACACGGAGGGTGAGATGAGGAGCAAAACTGTAACACACACACACAAAAGTTAGAGATGTTAAATTGGCAGTGAGGGTAGAGGTCAAATCTGAGTCAAAAAGAGAAGTTCTACTCACCAAAGGTGTTTAGAAGTAGATATCGTATCACTGTTTTAGTCATCACTGCGAGTTGTGCTTCAAAGCTCTTTTAGACCTTGCATGTAGAGGCGCGGCAACTTTTTCAGTTTTTTTCCTTGACACTTAAAGGCTTGTGGAAAATATGATGACCTGCGACAACAATAATACACTCACAATGGGGGCTAACTGCAAAACAGTTTGCTACCTTCGTCGTTAATCAAAGCCACAGAGTGGAGAGAGTCTCGGTGTACAATACTTGAGGTGGAACCTAAGTCCCTGGTACTGTGTTCCTCAGCCATAGAAACATCAGGTGGTTTCAACCCATGTGAGGAAATAGGCTTCTGAATCTCTGTGACATTCACATGCGGGCCCGAGGTGAGAGGCATCAAACCACAACACGCAGGGGGCGGTAGTCTATTGGTTAGTGTGATTCACTAACCAGGCTAAAGGCTGTGGGTTAGAAGCCCTAATGTTAATCACCAGACCTGTAGCCCTCCTTGAGCCGGAGGCCTTACCCGTACACCTGCTCATTGATCACATGTCTGAATCCACTGCTTTGGATGTAAGCTCAAACTCTAAAGAGGACATTTGTAATTTTCCCAGGCCCTACTTCAAAATGGTCTGGCATGATGTTAACTGACACAGCCAATAATTTAACTGATTGCTTTATTATAGAACAACTTGGCCCTGTGGTGCGTCCTCCCATCAGGCTCCAGTCCACTAGCTAATCTGTCCTATCCTTCAAAACCTATGATTCATGTCTTTACGGGGCTAGACAGAGGAAGAGAGAATTTGTTGCCCAGTGCACGTTAGTTGATCAGGTCTAAGTTCTCTCATTCTTATGGTACATAATGTATTGTATTAGAAATGTTTTCATAGCATCCATAGTGTCCAAGGGAAGATACTTGTTTCCTGAATAAAAGTCAAAGTTGACGACCACTGTTGACCCTCTTATTACACTTTGCTAAAATAAGGTTATCAACCCAGTGAAATGCTCACAATGGCATTCCTCATTTAACTCCATATGGAGCTCAGGCTAGTCCCAATTTAAAGCTTAAGTTTCAATCCTCTCGATGTGACCCCAGAAAATGAACACTGACCTTTATGACATAAAGAAATGGTTCGACTTGCCAATCCTAGATATTGGTGTCAGGTTTTTACATTGATCATATTCGCTGATGCATATACCATGTTTTAGCCTGGTCTCACACCGATGCAGATGTAAGGTAAGCTGGTCAAAAGATGGGCAATATGAAAATGGCATGTCTAAATTTGTCTCACCTCTGAAACATTAGCAGGACAGTACTAACAAGAAGGTCTACTCACTTTGTAGATCTTTCAGGAATCTGGAATGTTTCTTCTCAATTGCGTCAACATTTTGTAAAATTAACTGCCAATAAAACATGTTTTTCTTTTATTGCCTATTTTTCTCAAAATTTTTATGACTTATATTTGCTGATAAGCCCACCTTTTAATTTCACTCCATTTTTTGACACGAGGAAATTAAACCTAAATGAGGCCTTGGGTTGTTGTAGTGGCCCATAAAAATGAAAGCATTGATGGAAATGGACATAAATAAAGAAATTCTTATGTTTTGTTATAGAATTCATTGGTTTATAAAAAGCAAAGTTAAACCATAATTATTCATGGAGAGCTTTAACTGGCAAATGTTTTCGTTTTTATTAAATAAATCTATACATTTCATACCAAACGTGTGCCCGTGAACTAGAAAAAAATATAAGTGACATGCATATTGTAATCAACAAAATGTAAATATTTTCGATATATTTGCAAGCTTATTTGTTTCTTAATGACTTCTTAGTAATGCAATGTAATTCCATATCTTGTAAAAAAAGGGTCCAGGTATGGTTAAGATTGAGAGATTCCTAAAGTCTTCTGGTTGCTGCGTACACGACGGCCGTGTCTAGGTCCTTAAGTCTGGGCCCCCCTCTTCTGTTCTTCTGACGGAAACTCAACATCGAGTAGCCTACTTCATCTAGCTCCTGAACCTGGGCAAATATATGTTTATATTGATATAAAATAATATATAAAAAATATTTAATCAAATTTGACAATGCATTTTTAGAAATAAGACTCATACTACATTAGGTTTACCTTCCCTGATGGCAATGCGTATTTTAAAATGTAAAGTGTAGCAAGAAATGTGTTACCTGGCTTTCCTGTAGTTGAGGTTGATTTGAAGTTTCTAAAAAATATGAATAAAAGAATATTAATACAGAAAATATTTTTCTTACATGGATCCTCAATTGAAACAAGGGCACACCATGGTTATTTCTGTAAGAAAGAATTGGCTGACCTTTCTGAAGTTTACTTTGATGTGCTATTCTAAAAGCGAGTCCGACAATGACCAGAACCAGGATGATGACCACAGAAGCAAAGAGTCCTCCGACCATGATCCAATTACCCTCACACTTCACCGGCTGGGGTTCTGGGAGGATAAAGATGGGATCATCTGTTATCCACATTTGAACCAATATTATTTCATGAACCAATTCTAACTGAATCTCAGTACAATTCATTTAATTTAATTTAAATTAAAAATGTATTAATGAGAATTAATTGTTTAGGCCTATATGTATATATTTCTTTAAAGTCTGTTTTTTTCTGCAGGTTTTTATTCAATTATAAGCAGTTAATTCAACTTGTTTATACAACTATACAAACTATAACAAATAATTTAAAAAGGATTGTTACTTTCAGAATTTGAGTCATCCTCTTCATGAAATGTACCATTTTCTTTAAACAAAGAAAAAGTAAATTTACCGGTGAAAAAAAAGGAAGATTAAATGTATATCAAAGTGTGTGTTTATCGACACAATGGTATAATCATAGAAAAAACATATCTTACCATGAACCAACAACCATGTTGAGTTGACAACAACTACATCCCTACCAAGGTAAAAAATGCAATAATACCAGCCAGAGTCTGAAGAATTCACTTTCATTATTGTAAGATTGATGAAAGATGGACCGTATTCCGTTACAAATCGACGTCGTTGGATACCATCACTGTGTCTCCCTGTCGAGGGAGAAGTTCCATACCCATTGGAGATGACAAAGGGCTTGGATGTGCAACCTGCCCTCATCCAGGAAGACAGTGTGGGAGTGTCAGACGCATTTCTACATGACAAGGTGACATTGTCCCCCGCCTCTACCTCCACGGTCTGAGACACGGAGGGTGAGATAATGAGCAAAACTGTAACACACGCACACACAAGTTAGAGATGTTAAATTGGCAGTGAGGGTAGAGGTCAAATCTAAGTCAAAAAGAGAAGTTCTACTTACCAAAGGTGTTTAGAAGTAGATATCGTATCACTGTTTTAGTCATCACTGTGAGTTATGCCTCGAAGCTCTTCTTTTAGACCTTGCATGTAGAGGCGTGGCGACTTTTTCAGTTCTTTTCCTTGACACTCAAAGGCTTGTGGAAAATATGATGAACTGAGACAACAATAATAGTCTCACGGTGTCAGCTAACTTAAAAAAACTGTGTGCTACCTTCGGCTTATCAAAAGCCACAAAGTGGAGAGAGTCTCGGTGTACAAATATTGAAGTGGAACTGAAGTCCCTGTGTGGGACTGTGTTCCTCAGCCATAGAAATATCAGGTGGTTTCAACCCATGTGAAGAAATATAACTAATTTTAATCTCTGACATCAACATGCGGGCCGGAGGTGTGAGGCATCCAGCCATAACACGCAGGGGGCGGTAGTCTATTGGTTAGTGTGATTCACTAACCAGGCTGAAGGCTGTGGGTTAGAACCCCTAAGGTTAATCACCAGACCTGTAGAAGAGGTCATTTGTAATTTTCCCAGGCTCTATTTCAAAATGGTCTTGCTTGATGTTAACCGACAGAGCCAATAATTGACCTGATTGCTTTATTATAGAACAACTTGGTCCTGTGGTGCGTCCTCCCATCAGGCTCCAGTCCACTAGCTAATCTGTGCTATCCTTCAAAACCTATGATTCATGTCTTTACGGGGCTAGACAGAGGAAGAGTCAGCAGGTGCAGAGACATCCTCCAGTAAATGGCGATTGAGGCATATGAATGCCCACTCATTTTTATTTTTCAATGTGGATTTGTTGCCCAGTACACATTAGGTGATTGGGTCCAAGGGAAGATACTTGTTTCCTGAATAAAAGTCAAAGTTGACGACCACTGTCGACCATGGTATTTGCATGGCTAGGCAGAGGTGCCCTGAATACCTATAGTAGAAGTGATCTTCTACATAGTAGAAGATAACTTCTTCTACATTATAGATTTCTTATCAAGATAACTGCATTTATTTTTTATTTATTTTATTTCAGGACAATGCACATTAATAAACATGTACAGCAGTACACGTAAATGTGCCAGTTTGTAGCCCGGGGGCTAATTTCCATCTTTAGTCCATTAGGCAGGTTGATGTTACAGTACAAATGACAAACAATATACAATAGCATTTTTGCTATATAAATTTGCTATATAAAACAGGGAAGACATAAAGAAAGAAAAACTGTTCTGAAGTACTATATGTCACAGAAGGTGTGATCAGTGCCCTAAGAAGAGGTTTCACATCCTCCACAGCCCACTTCCTGTACAGATGGTGCAACATGATCTCCAGCCAAAATAACTGAAAAGGTTTTTTGTCAATATTAATGTGATCGTGGGCTCGTCCAGGGAACCAGCAACACATCTGAGACCACGTAGCTTGCATGTTGTTAAAAAGTGACCTGTTATTTCTTTATGTAACCGTGATGTTCTATCAATAAAATATCTATTATTTTTTCTTTGGGACGGACTAGGCCAACTTGTTTTTGTGGGGCAACCCCAACGTTTATGACAATTTGTGTATTTGTACATTTGGGCGCGGTTCGGGTTATATTGACAAACGACCTATAGGCCTGCTGTCGTTTAGGTAGGATAAAAAGTGAAGTCTCTGCAGGATGAAATAGGAAGCAAAGAGGAAGCTACAGTTGCACTTTGCAATATGTCATCAAGTGTGTTTGAGGGTTGGAGGTGAGGAATCATAAGGCACATACAGAGTAAGGGAAATGCTGGATACAAATAAAACAAGATTTTCTCCTCAACATTCAATCAATAGAAAATATGACACACTCTAGAGAAGACATGCATATTGGAGCAAGTATCAAGATCTGTTTAGCTCCCCACTTTATCTGGGTGTCCCTGGTATTATGATATTCACTTTTATTGAGTGCATTTTCATTGCATACCCGCACAGGTCCGCCTGTAAATGGTATATTCCTAAGCATTAAATGTAACATATTTCCATAATAGAGTGACTTCTGAGTTCAGATCCCATGGTCCTTATCTACCTGCATCTACCTTTGAGCAATGCACTCCCTGCCCACTGTCGATTTCATAAATCAGTTTTGATGAAAGTTGTTATATCCCGATACTTGTCATGTACCTTGGGGATGGCAATCACTCATTGTTATCTTTTTCAATGAGAACACATTGTAGTAAATAAAATGATAATAATGTGGTTCTCAGTTCTGTTGTCTAATAATAATATCTCAAATGTCTCAAAATGATATGTGATGATTTGAATGTAATATCCTTTGTGTTATGATTTGAGATCACACTTCAATATGTTCAACATCAAGAGGATTATTCAACATGGGTTAGCCTTTGATACCTTTTGCAGGTATCATAGCACACATCCATATTAACTTTACATAGGGTTTAAGACCCATGCTGGATCATATGGGCCCCTAGGTGAGGGTACAGGGATACCTAGACTCCTTGAGCAACATGCAACCAATGATTTTCATTATTTTATTTCAATATATATGTTTTTAATAGTTCTTTTTTTAAAAAATTTAAAAGGAATACACTTAATTGCAACAATACACAAGTTGACGCATTAGTTACCAGAAAAAGACTCAAATTAACCGAACATGAGTGACGGCCCTTGGTGCCTGGGCTGTGTGTGTGGGCAGACTAATGCATCTACCCTGTTTTGTGCACTGAAAACCGGGTAGCAAGTGAGTAACGGAAAGGAAGCACTTCGGGATATGGTCTCATAACTAATTTGCTCCATTCCTTACATAGGCTACAGCAATGTGTGGAAAAAGTATGATAAAAAAGAACTAAGGGAAAGAAGATATTCAATTCAATACACCCCAGTGGATTTGGTTTGTGCGGTAAAGGTGAGGGTGGTGGGCCCTTGAGTCTGCTGGTGCCTCTGGTGCAACATTAGGTAGGCTTATTAATAATATGTCTTTGCCTTTCATTTATAAACAAAGTCAATTTTGGTTTCTTTTAAATTTGTTTGTTTTTTATAGTGCTATTTTACATTAAATTACATGGCGAGTGTAATTAGCTTTCCATTAAAAGGGGCGGGACGTGCTGCAAGCCAATTAAGTCGCCGGAGGGGCAGGTCGGATGTAGGGCCAGTCAGTGGCGGACTCAGAGTGTTTGAAGGGCAGGGGCGAAAAAATAAAAGGGCACATTCTTGCTCTAGAGGGCACATCGTCATAATTTATTGTATGACGGGGCATCAAAGGGCACCCATTCATTTTTTTCACATGTAAAGGGCAGCCAATGAGGCACTTTCTCTTGTATTCACCACTCTTGAGGGTACTTTTTCAACCATGGAGGCACCAGGGGGGGCGGTCCCCCTGAGTCCGCCACTGTATGGTCTAATGTAGGTGTATCTGGGAATACCTTCCAGGCGTTTCTTTCTGATGTGCCAGTCCAATCCAAGTTAAGTATCGATGGAAATATTTCTTAAATATGAGCCAAACAACAACTCATTAAAATTCTCATTGAACATGGCGATCTATATAATTTAATTTGTGAGGAAATATTTCCTCACAAATTAACCCAAATGTGAACTCTGATGCATTAGTTCACATTTGGGTTTACGAATGCACAAATTTTATGTTTATTATGAAACACGGGTGTGTGAATGTGTTTTGCACCAACTGCACTGCAATGATTGTAGCAAAAGTGTCAATTGCATGACTCGTAGACCCTATTTAGTGTTTACAATGGTAGAAAAAATATTTACGACATCAAATGTACTGTTACACATTTGTGACTTTAGAGTACACATGCAAAATAAATATTTATGACTTCAAATTTACTGTTACACATTTGTGACTTTTGTGTACGCATACAAAATCTGCAGTTACAGGTCCTAAAGACTTTTGCTACAATCACACCTTCATATATTTTTGACCTTTATTTAATTCTATACGTGACAGGGCTAGCTTTGTGTCACTTTGCTGAACTCTGTGGTAGCTTAACATGCTGTTGGCGTAGTTCCTAAAATGTCCTGCAGAGGGAGTGATGCGCCTCTTTATGTTATAAAGCGGGAAACCTCAGAATAAGAATACAGCATTGCATGATGGGAAACAACAAAGATAAAATTATAATAATTATAATACTAGTAGTCTTTAAATTTTATCTTTGGGATATGGATATCAGAATGCTGATTGTAGTTTTATGGCCAAGCCGTTGTTGTTTTGTAGTTAATATAATGTTAGCACCATGATGTAGACTCTTATGTCGGAGAAACAGTACAGCACGTGAGCCGTCACAATTCGTCCTTACGTGGCTGGGAAAATACCATGATCAACAAGGTGCTGCACCCAGGGCGATGTGGGAATCTCGGCTGCATAATATCTGGTAGTGGGGGAATGCGTTCGCACTCTCCCCTGATGTAATTGTGAAAAAAAAATGTTCTAGAGATTATTAAATGTAACTCACTGAATGGTTTACTAAAGGCATAATCGTGTTGTCACATTATTCGGCCATAACTCAATCATGTTTTTCATATTCTAAACCAAAAAAGTAGAATAAGTTTGGGCAGTATAGTACGTGTTATTTTGACGAAATTGTGGATAATTTAGGGTTACGGTTTGTTAAATTTCCAAAACTTTCAATGTACAGCAAAATCGATCCTGACGGACCGTATGGGTGGACAATCCAACTGTGCATTATATAACAATTTTACACTATATCATTTTATTTCTAGTAATTTGTGTTGAAATTGTATCAGACTGCTGATTGTAATATGTTACTCAAACGTTAGCACCATGATGTAGACTCTTATGTGGGAGAATTAGAACAGCATGTGAGCTGTGTATAACTCACACTTACCTGGCAGGGGAGGCACCATGATCAAGAAGGAGGATAATAGAGAACACTGAGTTATGTAGAATCTTGTGTTAACCTTTGAATGTGTTTACCTTCCTGTGAGATGTAACTTTTTTTTGCTTGTTAACCTTTGATTCTGTTTTGACCTTGAAACCATGTCTTAAAATGTAACTATGTGCATGACTTAAATAAACGCCTGAAAATTGAAATTGGTTCACCCAGGGTATCCTGATGACTGTCCTCTCCATCTCATCCCTGAACACTAGAGGCCTTAATGACCCTGTGAAGTGTCTGACGGCTTCACTTTTTTAAATAGTGAAAAAAATGACATCTTTCTACTCCAAGAATGTAATATACCATACAGAGACGATTACAAGACATTTGAACAAAGATGGACTTTTGGCCAATCTGTATGGTCAGGGGACAACAAGAACAGAGCGTCAGGGGTTGTGGTTTTATTCAAAGGTAAAGATTTCTGCATACAAAGGGTCAAACGAGTGATTGGTGGAAGACTGCTTTGCATTGACGTTGAATGGCACCAACTAAAATTTAGAATAATCAATGTTTACTGTCCACCTGATCTAAAAGAATGCCGAGAGGTTCTTAAAGAAATACAGCCACTTCTTGTGTGTGGAAGCGATGTGATCCTGGGCGGGGATTTCAATTGTCTCATGGACAAAAAGGACAGACTGACCGTTGCTACGGTCAGACTGGACTCAAGTTCAGAAATGTTGAATAACCTCATCAAGGATTTAAAACTTAATGATACCTTTCACAATAAGAACCCTAACACACCAGGCTATACATGGTCAAATGGCACCATTTGTTCACGTATTAATTTTCTGTTGACAACAAAGAACATTTTAGTTTCTGATGCAGCTGTTACCCCAGTATTTTTCAGCGACCATTCAAAAATTGACTGTACAATAAGGTGCAATGTCAAGGCTCATACAAGCCAAAATCCCTGGAAATTAAATGTTTCATTACTCAAAGATCAACAATTAGTAGATAGACTAAAGGACAAGTTAAAAAGATGGATATCACTACAGTTTTTATTCCAGTCAGTTGGAGAGTGGTGGGAAGACTTAAAAAGTCGGACTAAAAACTTTTTCACAAAAGAAGGGAAAAGAATTGCAATGAAAAAGCGTTTCAAATACAAAAAACAACAGGCAAAGTTACAGCGTTTGTATATGATGGCCCATTCAGGGTTTGATGTGGCAGTAGAGATTGTGAGGCTAAAGAAGGAGATGATAGCTGTCACTGCTGAGGATTCTAAAGGCCTTCTTATGCGTAGCAGGACTAAACACATGGAAAATAACGAAAAATGTTCAAGATACTTCTTTAGGAAATTAGCGAGGCCCAAGAAC
This sequence comes from Pollachius pollachius, assembly GCF_949987615.1. NCBI lineage: Eukaryota > Metazoa > Chordata > Actinopteri > Gadiformes > Gadidae > Pollachius > Pollachius pollachius. The sequence goes on along the minus strand of NC_136953.1, from coordinate 4,595,457 downwards.
ACAATGTTATCCATTCTGAATGAGGATGGAAAAGAACAAACTGAAACTAAAGACATCCTTGCTTTAATACATACCTTTTATACTGAATTGTATAAAGAAGAGGTGACTGACATAACCTCCTTGGAAAACCTCTTGAGTTTCTTAAAGCCAAACGTCGGTATTGCCTCTGAACTCGAAAGTGACTTAACTGTAGATGAATTGACGAAAGCCATACAGAGCATGCAAGATAATAAGGCCCCAGGAGCTGATGGGTTACCCAAAGAATTTTATATTACCTTTTGGGATCTATTAAAAGACCCACTTTTAGAGATGTTTAAAGAAAGTTTGCATAGTAATAACCTACCATTATCCTTAAGAACAGGTATCATCTCCTTGCTTTACAAAAAAGGAGACAAAAAAGACATTAAGAACTGGCACCCACTTACCTTGCTTGGTGTAGACAGAAAGATCCTTGCAAAAGCCCTTTTTTTCCGCCTGCAACAAGTGTCTGGGCAGATAGTGGGGGAAGAGCAGACATGTGCAGTACCTGGAAGATGCATGAGTGAAAGTCTTGCCTTAGTCAGAGATTCCTACTTCTACGCATATGACCGCAGACTGCCATTATGTATATCTGCCTTAGACTTGGAAAAAGCATTTGACAAGGTTAGCCATACCTTCCTCAGGAAAGTCCTGGTTAAACTTGGTTTTGGGCCTCAGCTTAGAGCTTGGATTGACTTGCTGTATACTGACTGCTAGGCAAGGTTGTTATCAATGGTCACTCCACTGACACCTTTGAAGTTTGCTCAGGAGTAAGACAGGGATGCCCATTGTCTATTATGTTGTTTATATTTGCCATGGAGCCCTTGGCTCGGGCTATAAAGGAAGACCCTTCTATTCATGGTGTCCAAGTCCCTGGTAGTGGGGGACAGGAAGCCAAGCTATCCGTGTATATGGATGATCTAACAATATTATGCACAGACAATAAGTCAATCCTTATAGTGCTATATTGGTGTGACGAATTCTCCGCCGCCTCTCGTGCCAAACTCAATAGGTCAAAAAGTGAAATCTTGTATCTTATTTGGCCTGAACCTAAATTGAACCATGGCCTGGTCCAAAGGGATGAGAGAATTAAGATTCTAGGACTGGAGATTGGGCTAAATATGGAAAATATTAATTGGGAAGACAAATTACCAAAGATTAAAGGTAAACTGCTCCAATGGGAACAAAGAAATCTCACCTTTACGGGAAAAGTACTGGTGATCAACTCAGAAATTGTTGCTTCACTCACTTACCTTGCCGCAAGGATTCCAGCCCCCAAGTATATAATGACAGCCCTGAGAAGATGCATTTTTCAGTTTGTGTGGGGAGCACAGCAAGAGAGAATTAGACGAGAGATAATGTATAGGCCATTACAGAAAGGGGGAAAAAATGTCCCTGATCTAGCAAAGAAAATGGAAGCTCTATTTCTGACGCCCATATTTCAGGCAGTACTAAACAAAAATAAGAGGAGCCTATGGCCAAATTTCACCATGTTCTGGGTAGGCCATCAAGTCCTAAGGAAAGTGGGGTTAAGACCGTGCCTAAGAAGACCTCATGCAGAGAAGAGACCTCCGCTATATGAAAGGGTGGTGTAAGAGCCAATTTTAGTTTATTTTCAATTTGTAAAGGTGTGTTATTTTTAGTGCTATATCTATAAGTAAGGAAACGTTTTGAATAATACTTAATATGTTTTAGTTTTGCGTTTAGTCAGTTTGCGTTGTCTATTGTTGTTTTACGACCGATTAATGCCGTAACTTGTGGTTCTCCGCATGACTGTTAGAGTAATGTTTCATGTTGGTTTTTGGAGAATGGAGAAGTTGGTAGGTGTGGATCGAAATAAGTTTTTGACCGTCGTCGTCGTCGTCGTCGTCGTGTTTCCATGGCATGTTCTATTGGATGAACATGTAAAAGCAAAAGGGATCATAACTTTGAACATCTATTCGGTATTGGACCGAAGAACATGTAAACTTGGATTACCTGATGTTTTTGTTTTTTTTGGATAAATAAACCCCGCACAAGTTATCCTGCTTCCTTGTGAGTTCTATGGGTTCTTTTGGAATAAGATTGGATACGACACACGCGTCAAAGCATCGAACAAGAACAACCTACAAACTATATGGCCTTTATGGTTAGTCGGCCATAACAGGTGGTGACCTTTGTAAAGTCTGGAAAGTGGTGGGATGTTGGTCGGGTAGACCGAGCCTTTGTAGAGAGCTGTTTGAGTCCCGAACGGTCAAGACTGGTTACTGTTGGCGCGCTGGCTGAAGTCAGCTGCCTTAGGGTGTGGAGAAATGTCAATTCGCCATTTTTGTTCAATGCATATAGAGATCTCGCTTGGCAGGCAGTCCAGAGGTGTCTCCCTACACGAGAATTTCTGAAGAGACGGGGGTCATCTAAGAGCGCAAGATGTCCCAGGGTGGGGTGTGGTGGGGACGAGGATGTTCCATATTTGTTCTGGTCGTGTGGGGTGGCTCGGAGGGTTTGGCGCCTATTGGGGCCATGGCTGGGTGACCTGTTTAGAGTCCCCACAGAATCAGATGTCCTGTATGGGGTTATACAGAGTGGTGATTGTAAGGGATGGGAAAGATGGTGGGCCTTGATTAATTGCATAAAAGAGTCGATTTGGAGGTGTCGTAACCTAATGGTGTACGAGAGCCTTTTGTTTTCAGCGGAATCAATAGTTAGTTTGAGCATAACCTTGTTAAAGGATTATGTTTGGAGGGACAAGGAACGATATGGAATTGTGGTATGAAAGGAACTCTGGAAAATAGAGAACACTGAGTTATGTAGAATTTTGTGTTAACCTTTGAATGTGTTGACCTTCCTGTGAAATGTAACTTTTTCTGCTTGTTAACCTTTGATTCTGTTTTTGACCTTGAATCCATGTCTTAAAATGTAACTTTGTGCATGACTTAAATAAACGCCTAAAAATTGAAATTGGTTCGCCCAGGGCGAGGCTCAGCCATTGCACTTCGGCTGTGCTGACCCGTGCGAATTCCTCAAATGTGGGAATCTCGACTGCATAATTTGTGGTACTGGGGGACTGCGTTCGCGCTCTCCCCTGATTTTGTTGTGGAAAATAAATGTTTAAGGGATGAAAGTGGTGGTGCAGAAGCCTCGCAGCCTGATGAACCACCAAAGTGGTTGACCTCGAAGTATCTTATGACGTAAGAAAAAGTTTCCTGTGAACCCAGCCCAAAATGTGATGTTTGCTTCGTACAACATCAAAACATTTGAGAATTAGAGTAATTTCAGTGATACGTGTGAGGGTGCAGTTTATAAATATCTCCCGAGCTCATGGTAGAAAATAAATCATTTGGCAAAGATTTTAAGTAGTCATCCCGGGCAAAATAGAATGTCTTATCAACTACAGTAGCCTACTAATAATTGTAATTATAAAACTGCATGATGAGTGAGAATGAGTGTGATTAATTCAACAGCCATTAAAGGGATCTTGGAACTGGGTTGTGTCTTCTTTTTGTAAATGATGTGCCAATTGTGAACCCATTTTGCGGAACAGCCCGAGATGAGGCCTCGAACGCCACGCGCTACGTCATTTCTCCTGTGAATCCCACCACTCGGTACGGAGCATCGCTGGGGGGGAGGGGCCGAGGTCCTCGACACACGGCCGATGCCTCGACACAAACCTTAACATCACTAGTTGAAAGTGATTTCCGTACTATCGAAATTCTAGATTCAGGCTATTAGAAAGCTGACTCTCAAAAGAATATCCAGTCTAACTTTTGAACAACTTTAGAATACAGACATTACATTTTGTGCATACCATATATACCAATATGAACATTTAATTAATTATCCATGAAAATGCAGATTTGGTTAGGAGCATGACTTCAAGATTATAGGTAGAGTGGGAGACTTAGTTAGGACAAGATCTTGGTTAAGCTTCTTAACATTTACATTTTGGGGTATTTCCACAGTTTTGGTAGTTAATCTTTGATTTGTTGACAGTGGATGTAGCAAGGAATTTGTGTTCTTCATTCAGTGTCTTTGATTAACGTATATAATCCCAGTTAATACTTGCTTCAATACTTTATTCCTGGGCTAAAGCAAGATACACCTAAATAACCCATGCTTCATGTAAATCCATCACAGAATATTATAGCACATGACAAGGGCGAGCTTTCAAAAAGGTGTAACCCAGTGATTCCTATTGGGTTCCGTTATTCAAATCAAGCCAAACACTAACCGCCTACACCCTCTCTCGGCTAAAGATTGGGGGGGCATTGGATTAGAGATGCTCCGATCAGGGCCCAGTTTCCCGGAAGCATCGTTAGCCTAATGGTGTGTTCCTCAATCCTCGGATGCCAGACTTCCAAGTCGAAAGTCAAAGATCTCCCAGCTTTCTTGCGGCATTTCTCAGAGGCATGCCCCCTTTTTGTTTCATCTTTCAGAAATCTGAGAGTAGACCAAGAGCAGTGATGACGCTCTCAACAAAATGGCTGCGCCCATGAAGAGATTTATTAGGGGTCCTACGAAATCCGTAGGAACCCTATTGTAATCGTTAGTATTATGGAAACAGACGCAACTGGTTATCAGCAGTGTTGGGAACGTTACTTTAAAAAAGTTATTAGTTATTTTTGCGTTCTTGAAGAAAGTAGTCTAATCCGGATCGCTTTTAACTCACTTTATTTGTTAAAGTATTTCGGTATGGTAACTATGAAGCAAAAGGAGGGGAATTGTATGGACACGCGTGTGAGCGACAAACAGCAGGCCTCTGTACCTAACTCCCTAGTATGGACTGCCTGATGTTTCTGATTTCGTTGGCTCCAGGCCCTGCTTTAATAACGAGTAGGCGTGTCCTATGTGTCGTATTGGCTCCGCCCTCCTCACCTGTCTAAAGGTGCTGCCATCTGTGGCTGGAGTAGTTATTGCAGCTTATATGTCCTGAACCCCTTGTGGCTATGTATAGTAATTACAGCTTATGTGTTCGATCCTACTTCCTAGTGGCTATGTATGGTAATTACAGTTTATGTGTTTGATCCTACTTCCTAGTGGCTATGTATGGTAATTACATCTTATGGGTTCGATCCTACTTCCTAGTGGCTATGTATGGTAATTACGGCTTATGTGTTCGATCTTACTTCCTAGTGGCTATGTATGGTAATTACAGCTTATGTGTTTGATCCTACTTCCTAGTGGCTATGTATGGTAATTACAGCTTATGTGTTCGAGCCTACTTCCTAGTGGCTATGTATGGTAATTACGGCTTATGTGTTCGATCCTACTTCCTAGTGGCTATGTATGGTAGCCCATGTGCTTAAAATACGTAACAATATAGTCAGGGACGGCTGGTATCAATGGGCTAGTGGGGCTAAACCCTCCCTATCTTTTACAATAAACATGAGAACATTATTAAATTAATGAAAATATTAAAATGTAATTACTAAGACTTAGAATTGGTTGATTTTGGTGCAACGGAGAAGCAACAGCACCAAATAATCACAAAAACGCAGGAGATACATATATATATATATGTTGTGTGGGCTTAAAAGTCAGCCCAGACGAACTACCTTTCCTGTACAGGGGAGACGTTCCCTCCAGGGCCGATGTCCTTTCGGGGGTAACACCCTTCACTATGACCGGCAGTGGGTCTGTTCACGGGTCGGTTCATAGGTCGGAAGACACGGGCAAGGATTCTTGGCGTTTGGTACTTTATTTAACAGTACACGCATGCTCCAAAAACACAACCAGACTCATTTAGTTCCTCCTAGACTGACACTCGCTCACTCATTCGTCGACTCATTCGCTGACGTCACTCACACACACACACAGACATTCTCACGCACACACATACGCCACTCTCGTAACACTGGGCTGATTTTTCTAAGCCCACGCCTAAGAAAATCAGCATCCAATCGGTGTCGTCCAATCGAGATTGACAGGTGTTATGACATACCCCCTTGATTTAGAGACCATTTGGGCTAAATTAATATAGCCCAGACCAACAGTGACCGTGACACTCACTGGTGACGGTCACTGTTGGAGGCGGGAGAAAAACGTGAAAAAAATCCTGACCACAATGGCGAGCGCTAATTTACCTAACGAAGTGGACTATCTACTGACTCATCCGTTTTCGTTGATGTCTTTGGAAGAAAAAAAAGAAATAAAGAGACTGGGGGCACATCGGCCAAACGATGTTCAGATGAAACAAAAGGACACGCGACAAAATCGTTCATTTTGCACCTCTTGGTTCGAAAGGAAAGACTGGCTAACGGCTAGCTTAGCTAGGAGCGCTCTCTTCTGTTTCCCTTGCGTGCTGTTCGGAGGTGACACAGCTTGGACCCAACAAGGGGTTGTGGATTTAAAACATGCGTCCTGTAAAATAAAGAAACATGAATGCAGTGCAACTCACATTGGAAACTGTGTGAAGCTTTCAATGTCAGCTGGATGACGGCCACCGCATCTCCGTACAGAGACACAACGAGCAGGTGACGAAAAACAGACGTTCACAATCTTCAGTGCACTTTTTCCGGAGACATTGAAATTAACACAAATAGCAATGACAACCCCTATGACATCGGCAGAGTCAGAGAGGTGCTTCAGTACACTGAAGAGGATCAAAACATTTCTCCGAAGTACCATGGGACAAGATAGGCTTAACGCCCTAGCGATGCTGTCTGTTGAGCGGGACCTCATCCAAAAATCACCGGACGTCAATGACATGGTGATTAACCTGTTTGCGACTCAGAAAGGCCGTCGATGTGAGCTTCTCTTCAAATAAGGTAGGCCCAAGCTGCCCTGATATTGTTTTTATTCGGGACATGATGCTTGCTTCATAATGTTTTTGATAAAAACTGCAGTTGGCAGTCGTTTCAGTGCAAACACGTTTTGTTTGTGTGTGTGTGTGTGTGTGTGTGTGTGTGTGTGTGTGTGTGTGTGTGAGAAACCTTTGCCATCAGAACATGTTTGTAGCCTACTTATCTAATTGTTTATAGAGCATTAGTAATTGCTGTAACTTGGTGCTGTATCTCTGGAATGTACATCGGGTGTGATTTTGGAAAATCATTTCGTTTCTCCATTGCCTGCTGTCTCCCTGCATTCTATATGATGTGATTCGAGGCCTGATATTGAATTTATTCGGGACATGATGCTTGCTACATGTTTGTGATAAAAACAGTGCAGTTGGCAGTCGTTACAGTGCGAACACATCTAATGTAGTCTCTCTCTCTGTCCCCCACCCCCCCTTCCCGTGAGGATGGGACACTGGGTTACAGCGGCCCTCACCCCCCCCCCCCAGGCAAACCTATGTTGGCATCATGCCTTCAGTGTATATAATGTTTATAGTTCTCTGCAAACCTATGGTGGCATCATGCCTTCAGTGTGTATATTGTATATAGTTCTCTGCAAACCTATGGTGCCATCATGCCTTCAGTTTGTCTTGAACAACAGCACATAAAAGGTTGCACATATTATATTGATATTTTATCATATTTGTTTAAATGCATACTTGACTGTAGATAGATTTATGAGTGAAGCTACCAACACAAAAGATTGGCCGTAACTCACCCATTTTAGAGTCACATTCTCTCTCGTGTATAATTCCCAATTATTATTGATGTATTTGCACTTTTAATTAATATTTTGCTGAATTCTACAAGGCAAATAAATTAAGTTAAAACTTAGTTCCCCGGCTCCATTCGTCTTGGTAAGGAAATGTTCTCTTTTGTCTTTATTATTTTGTCAGAATGCACCAGAATGCTTAGCTTGTATGTGAAAATCACAAAAAAATCTTCGGGGGAAGGATGCCCCCAGACCCCCTACAGGGGGTTTGGTTTACAAACTTTTAGCCCCCCCTAAAATAAAATTCACCAGCCGCCACTGGTTATAGTTACTCACTACTTGTTTCAAAAAGTAACTGAGTTTGTAACTGAATTACTCTATAATAAAAGTAAATAGTTACCAGGGAAAGTAACTATTTGCGTTACTGTAAAAAAAAAAAAGTTGCTATATGTCAAAGAATTTGGATTTTTCTGAGCTGTTTTCACTTGGTCTTAATGTGTTAAATGGTTGAACTGCCTATTCAAGGCCCTGATATACTTCCAACTGAATTTTAATTTGCTTGGTTGCAAAGGCTGTGGAACATCTACCGGGTACTACAGAAAATGGCAACTTTTCATCGGATTGCTTCGGACTCGCCATTTCTGCTGCTTCATCGTGTGTGTGTGTGTGTGTGTGTGTGTGTGTGTGTGTGTGTGTGTGTGTGTGTGTGTGTGTGTGTGTGTGTGTGTGTGTGTGTGTGTGTGTGTGTGTGTGTGTCCTGGCTTGTGTGTAAAAACACTGGCTCCGATTGGCTACCATGAAACATGACTCTGCCTTAGTCAATCATAATCGCTTATCTCGTTGTTAACCCACCCGGTCTCCTCACTAGCAGTTTGTGTTTGGAGCCAGGGGTGCGTTTAAACTAACGCCGTTGCTTGAAAGATTAACATATATATATTTTTTGAAGGGAATAAGCTGATGAAGCTGACAAGTGACCAATGTTTACTGTTCAAAAATATTGTGAATGAAAAATTGAAAGATGTCTGTCTCCTAGGGGGGAATGACAAAATAATTGAGAACCACTGGTCTAGAACATGTTGTACTTGTTGATTAGCTCACGTTATGGCAATGAAAACGCCCTTAGCTGATGAAATAATGCCAGCGTTTTTTTTAAACTGAAAATTAGCACCCTTTTCTTTTTTGTATCAGAACAAGATGTTTTTGCATTAGAAGTTTTATAAAAATGTATGGGTCCCTGAAAGTGAGACAACATAGTGCTGCTGAAATAGTGGTCTGTTTCTCATAGTATTTGGCTAGTACATGTTGTACTTGTTGATTTTTTTGCATCACAAGTTTTATAAAAATGTATGTTGATACAATTTATAAAATTGTATGGGCCATGAAAGTGAGGCGACATAATTTAGTGCTCCTGAAATAGTGGTCTGTTTCTCATATTATTAATCTAGTACATGTTGTACCAATGTGTTTCAGTAACTGTAAATAAAAGGGGAAAATATAGTCATTTTTGAGTGAAACTCACATAAAAGAAATTTAATATACCTCAAATTTGTTATTACAGTTCACATCCATTTGATTATTCCTTCATCCAAACAGTCTTTTTTCCTTTCATCACTTTAGTGGTTCAGAAAGGCATTTAGCTGACACGGCCAGCTATTGGCTTAGACATACAACAGCATAGTAACTAAGAAAATAAAGGTTGGACAGGACAAAATAAAAATCATTGATAATATAATACTACATAACAAAAGTGTTTTCTATAACTCAGATAAAAAGGTTATAAACAATTTATTTCTTCTTTAAGAACTAGAGACTAGCCAAAAATGTGTTTAATCCTTTCCTCTGGGATGAAATACTCATTGGTATTATGAGTTTAACTGAGGTTAAACTGTTACAAAAGGTCTGTGCTTTTCTGACAATAAACCAGCAGACTGTTCAAAAATATACAATGTGTTGGATTGATAGATAAATAGATAGATTTAACCCCCACCAGAATACATTGAGAATCAGGTCACCCTAAAATGCAGCAGAATGCAGGAAATCCCACCTACGATTTTATTTTATTTTTTTTACAATCTTGACGACTTTTTTAGTGTTGTGTGTAGCCACACGTTTGCCCCACCTGAACTTAAACACACAGTTAATTTCCTTTCCTGGCTCCTCTTGTTTATGTTGGTAGCTTACCCATGTCATGTCACTTTGTCAACATTGGATACATGGAGCAGAACAGTGGGTCACATGTCCAATGCTTTTTGGAAACTTTTTCTCTTTATAAAACGTGCCAGACAGATTTTGTATACATTTTATTCCTTAGTAATTAGCTACATGGGTATGCCGTCTTTCAGAACCTTTCTTTACCTGCACTAAAGAGAGAAAAAAGAGTGCATCCATTGTACCCAGCACTTCAGAAAATGCAATTCCGAATGCGTCTCTGTGCGGAGCACATTTCACACCATGGCTATTTCATTCATTCATTATTTGGCCCCATTATTTGCGCCCTTACTTCATGGTCCGACGTCTTTTTGTCGTCCAGTCCCTGCCCGGTGTTGCGCAAAGCGCAGCCACTTTTGCACAGCCTGGGCAAAAGTGAATTGGGTGACGGCAGCTGTCCCCATCTGCTGTGTAAGAGCATTTAAAACAGAAAATACATGCACAATGCAAAGAAAATAGCCTTAAAGTTAAACAGAACTCCCACATATTTGCACAATTGATAAACTAGCCGGACTTCATTTGATGGACTAGCCGGCAGGCTGCACTATGCTAGTGTTGTGAGATTCAACCTTTTAAATTGAGCAGAAGTACTTTTTAATGTAAAGTTAGTAATTAAATTTGTCAAGGGGCTGTATTTAAAGCTATAAAAAGAATACAATTAAAAAATAATATAAAAAATTCAACACAACTCTGACGTCGCCCAGCTGGTTGGGGGGCAATGACGTCATCGTTTGCGTTTCAGGCTTCCACAAGAATCCTAACAGGAAACCGCATGGGTCTGGATATATTTGAAACCACCATCGGACATGGTTTCAGAAATGTGCGGTTTTGGGCACCAGATCCGAGGGCTCCGTCTGGACGGGGCCTAAAAGTGGGGACAGAGACGGGCACTGGCAGGGAGGAGCGTGAGGACAGGGAAGAGGTGTCATCGGCTAACAGTGGGGGAGGGAGCCAAGGCTTGTTGGTCTCTGTTGGAGCTGTTGTTGGGGCAAGGGAAGGTCGTTTGATGCTAATACCAACCCCAGAGTTGCTCCGTTGATCAAGTCCTTAAGGACATAAGGTGGATAGAGACAGGTCTGCCACGAAGAAGGTGAATGAACTTAAATAGTTTGATCAACTCAAGTGTAGTGGAGGGATGAGAGACCAGTGTCTGGCAGGGAGGGGGATTTAATCCATGAACATGATATCGCACCATTTCTTCCCCTTATTATATTGTATTATTATACTGTATACTTAACAGTATATTTATATTTTGTACTGTTTTCTATTTTGTGTTTTCTTTTTTATATATTAAAAATAGGTTAAGTGTTTGGTGTTGTACTTTGAGAGCAAAAGGTTAACCAAAGTCAAATTCCTTGTTTGTTACGCAAACCTGGCCAATAAAGCTGAATCTAAATCTGAATCTGAACAGTTGGGGTCAGAGAAAGGGGGAAAAACGTCCTGAGGCTAAACCATATCTAACTCTAATTAATACAATCCTCGACATGAACACTGATGGACTTGTGTGTGTGTCTGGTACCCATTAAGCCCATGCCAGACTTTTGAAATGTTTTTACGATTGATACATTAAAAAACCTTAGAAATTAATTATTGACGCCTCAAATGAGATAAGACTTTGGTTTTAACAATGTTGAATGTTATTACTGAAATTGGCGTAATATAGCAAATTTGGTGAGTTGAAGAGGGACTTTAATTGACGTGTGGTTGATTGATTGTAATTCCTCAATAGTACTACAGAAGGTTATGATGTGGCATCCTTAGCTATAGCTGGAAACCCCAGAAGAATACAGAAATGCATGATGGGAAACATCCAAGATGCTCAATATTATTAATTGTATCACTATTAAGTTTTCTTTTAATTGTATCATTGGGGTATAGCAGAACGCTGATTGTAGTTTTTTTAGTAAATACAGTCATGTTGTCAGTAACATGTTAGCACCATGACGTAGACTCTTATGTGGGAGAATGAGTAGAGCACGAGAGCCGTGTACAACTCATACTTACCTGGCAGGGGAGACACCATGATCATGAAGGTGGTTCACCCAGGGCGAGGCTCAGCCATTGCACTCCGGCTGTGCTGACCCGTGCGAATTCCTCAAATGTGGGAATCTCGACTGCATAATTTGTGGTAGTGGGGGACTGCGTTCGCGCTCTCCCCTGAAATTGTTGTGGAAAATAAAGAACAAGGTCTTGCATCGTTTACATATTGTCAATCGAGTGCGCCTTCTTACATTTAGAATGCTGGATTGTCTACAGCAGGGGTCCCAACCTTTTCAGCACCAAGGACCGGTTTGATTCTCCAAAAAAATTCATGGACCAGCGGGGCGGGGCGAGGCCTGGGGGGGGGTTGGATTATGTTGCGCAGGAGTTGCCAATTTGTTGATAATTTCATATAGTGTTGTGCATGCATTCATTTAAAATAACTAGTTCCAGTTATTTATGAACAGTGAAGGTAACAAACTCTTAAAAGAGAACGTGAACTTGAACAAGTGAAAAATTAACAACTATGAACATAATTATATTGAACTAAACTTGAAGTAACATCTATCAAGTGTAAACATGCACAACAAAAAATGTCAGTAAGGGAACTTAACGCGCGTTTGTGAGGCCACAGAAATAGGCTACAATTCATTTTAATCAGTGGGAGCCCTGTGCTTGTTTCCCTGCAACAAGAAGGTTCCATCTGGGGGTGATGGAAGACAGTGACACCCTTAGCGTGTTTGAAATGTCCAATCGATTGCACAATTTTGTTTTAGTGGCAGTCATTGCCGAAAGCCCGGCCTCGCATATGTACGTGGTGGGAAATGGAAGCAACGTTTTCAGCACTTTTACGGATATCTCGGGATACTCCGCTTTGGTTTTGATCCAAAAACCCGCCAGAGAGGTTTGCTCAAACACACTTTTAAGACCACCATCATTAGCTATTTCGATCAATTGATCTTCCTCCTGCACTGGCAAGTGATTCGGGACATTGACAAATGGGTTATGGATCCACTCATTCGTTCGCCGTGGATCTTTGGAGGATGGGAAGTAACGTTTGAATTCATTTGAAAGCGCAACAAGGTGATCGCGCACCAGCTGGGAGAGAATGGGCGTTGCCTCTGTCTCTCCCAAAATCCCCACTAATGTTTGGAACATATCGAATACTCCCCTGTCCACTCGTCGTCCCCACAAATCAAGCTTGCAGCAACTTTATCTGCCAGTTTAAAGACAGTCATCATTCTCCCCTGAAGTGTCAGGTTGAGCTCATTAAGCAATCCGAATATGTCACACAGGTAAGCGAGTTTGGACACCCAGTGCTCATCACTGAAATGTGCTGCCAATGGTGACTTTTTTTCTGTAAGAAACCTCTGCAGCGGCTCTCGCAACTCAAACACTCTGGCCAATGACCTTCCCCTTGACAGCCATCTGACATCTGCGTGCAAGAGAAGGCGTTTGTGCTCTGCGTCCATTTCTTCACAGAGCTGTTCAAATAAACGCGAGTTGAGTGCTTTTATGTGGTTGATTATTTTAACTACATCATTTAATACCCCATTTAACTTGGGCGACATTTTTCGGCTAGCCAGCATTTCCCTGTGAATGACAGTGTGTGGGCTCGCAGTCAGGTGCAACCTCTCTAACCCTTGCAGTGAAACCGGACAGCCGTCCAGTCATGGCTGCAGCCCCATCAGTGCAAACGCCAATACAGAAAGACTAGACTAATTTTCCTGACACATAACCATCCAAAGCACGGAATGATTCTGCAGCTGTGGTGTTCGTTGGAAGTGACAGCACACACAACAAATCCTCCTACACATCGTCATCAAAACTGTACCGTACTAAAACAAGCAGAATTGCCCTGTTTTACACATCAGTGGACTCATCGACCTGGATCGCATACCACGGTGAACCATTCACCCTCTCCAACAACTGTGCTTCAATATCCTCCGCTATATCATCAATTCGCCTATGGACGGTGCTGGCTGAAAGAGGTACCGAGCCTATCTTTTTTGCTGCAGCCTCCCCAAGGAGTTCATTGCACATGTCTTTTGCAGCAGGCAGAATTAGCTCTTCCCCAATAGTAAAGGGCTTCTTACACTTAGCAATGCGACTAGCCACTAAGTATGAGGCTTTTAGCGCAGCCACGTTCTCAGATGTGGTTGTTTTAAGCACTATTTTTTTGTGATTCTTGCTCACGTTTTTTACGCTCAAAGAAGTCAAGGGGTTTGTCTTTAAGTGTAGGATGCTTGGATTCTAAATGTCGAATAAGCTTTGACGGTTTCATAGCTTCATTCAACAACGTGTCGCCACATACCACACATAACGGACTTGGTGCATGTGACTCACCGGTCTCTATAAACCCATATTTTAGGTACGACTCGTCATACTTTCGATTGAAAGACCCTTTATTTTTCTTTGCGGTTTCTTGCTCATTATCGTCAGTGGGTCTTTTTCCCCGCTACCCCTTCCAAAGAAACTTTCTAAGCACGTCTGTTTTGAGTTGCTCATTTTCGCAGTTTAGCTAACTTAGTGTGACACTACTGTTGAACTGAACAAGTGAAGTGAGCTCAGGCTGCGCAGCCGCTGAAGCCAATACGTGTTGGGGGCGGGACAGACAGACAGTTATGCCTAAGAAAAGAAGTTAAGACATTGCCAAAAATGCAAACATGTTATATGCAATCTAACAACTGCATATAGAATTATGGCATGTAATAGAGTGACAGTATTGCGAAGTAAATTTAGTTTATTAAGTATGCATGCATTTTGCATGATTTTTTTAAAAAATTATTATTATTTTTTTTTTACTCATGTCGTAGCCTACAAACCTACGGCCCGGTTAGGAATGTCCCGCGACCCGGTACCGGGCCACGGCCCGGTGGTTGGGGACCGCTGGTCTACAGGATATAAAATGGTGTTGTAGCACTATTAGAGAATAACAGATCTTTACACGGGTACCAATATTGACCACCCTGAGTTGCTCCAGTTTGGAATGGTTGAGGTTAGCTTTTTTTCCCCAATCACTTAATATTTAAAATAATTTTATTGTAAATATTTCAAATAAAAACGTGTTTCAAATTTCAAAAATGGTGCACGGTTCTTATGATTGCATTTCTTTGCAATGGGCTAATTTTTTATACCTGGAACAATGTAGTAGGAGATACTTACTGAAAGTCAGGAGGAAGAATTATAAGATGCATAATAACATAGTGTGACTTGTTTTGCAACTAATAATTGACATTCAGAACCACAAATACAACAAGCACATTATCTTTATCAAAAATGTGGCCTTCATTGCATTTGGTTTGTAGAAAAAACGACGAGGCTAAGATTGTTGTTGGTCGTGCATGTTGGACATGTCGATTCTAGAGTAGATTCCTCAATACACCTGTAGAGGGCAGTGTGGCCCCATCAAGGCTATTATTTATGGGAAATCACAGAAGAAGAACACAGCAGTGCATGATACAGGTTATACTTTCATTCATTACGTTAACGGTCATTTGTGGTTGAATTATTTCTGCCAGATAGCATTAGACTAATTGTAATTTGTCGGTCAGAGCGTTTTTGTAATGTCAATAAAATGTTAGCACCATGACGTAGACTCTTATGTGGGAGAATGAGCAGAGCACGAGAGCCGTGTACAACTCATACTTACCTGGCAGGGGAGACACCATGATCATGAAGGTGGTTCACCCAGGGCGAGGCTCAGCCATTGCACTTCGGCTGTGCTGACCCGTGCGAATTCCTCAAATGTGGGAATCTCGACTGCATAATTTGTGGTAGTGGGGGACTGCGTTCGCGCTCTCCCCTGAAATTATTGTGGAAAATAAAAAGCAAAATATTATATAGTTTACATTTTGTCAAGCGTGCGCCCTTTCTAGCATTTAGAATGCTGACTTCTCTTCAACATATTAAATGCTGTTGTAGCACTACTACAGAGTATCAGATTTTTACACAGGTACGAAAATTGACCACCCTGAGTTGCTCCAGTTAGGAATGGTTGAGGTTAGCTTTTTTTCCCCAATCACTTAATATTTTAAATAATTTTATTGTAAATATTTAAAATAAAAACGTGTTTCAAATTTCAAAAATGGTGCACGGTTCTTATGATTGCATTTCTTTGCAATGGGCTAATTTTTTATACCTGGAACAATGTAGTAGGAGATACTTACTGAAAGTCAGGAGGAAGAATTATAAGATGGATAATAACATAGTGTGACTTGTTTTGCAACTAATAATTGACATTCAGAACCACAAATACAACAAGCACATTATCTTTATCAAAAATGTGGCCTTCATTGCATTTGGTTTGTAGAAAAAACGACGAGGCTTAAGATTGTTGTTGGTCGTGCTTGTTGGACATGTCGATTCTAGAGTAGATTCCTCAATACACCTGTAGAGGGCAGTGTGGCCCCATCAAGGCTATTATTTATGGGAAATCACAGAAGAAGAACACAGCAGTGCATGATACAGGTTATACTTTCATTCATTACGTTAACGGTCATTTGTGGTTGAATTATTTCTGCCAGATACCATTAGACTAATTGTAATTTGTCGGTCAAGGCGTTTTTGTAATGTCAATTAAAATGTTAGCACCATGACGTAGACTCTTATGTGGGAGAATGAGCAGAGCACGAGAGCCGTGTACAACTCATACTTACCTGGCAGGGGAGACACCATGATCATGAAGGTGGTTCACCCAGGGCGAGGCTCAGCCATTGCACTTCGGCTGTGCTGACCCGTGCGAATTCCTCAAATGTGGGAATCTCGACTGCATAATTTGTGGTAGTGGGGGACTGCGTTCGCGCTCTCCCCTGAAATTATTGTGGAAAATAAAAAGCAAAATATTATATAGTTTACATTTTGTCAAGCGTGTGCCCTTTCTAGCATTTAGAATGCTGACTTCTCTTCAACATATTAAATGCTGTTGTAGCACTACTACAGAGTATCAGATTTTTACACAGGTACGAAAATTGACCACCCTGAGTTGCTCCAGTTAGGAATGGTTGAGGTTAGTTTTTTTTCCCAATCACTTAATATTTTAAATAATTTTATTGTAAATATTTAAAATAAAAACGTGTTTCAAATTTCAAAAATGGTGCACGGTTCTTATGATTGCATTTCTTTGCAATGGGCTAATTTTTTATACCTGGAACAATGTAGTAGGAGATACTTACTGAGAGTCAGGAGGAAGAATTATAAGATGGATAATAACATAGTGTGACTTGTTTTGCAACTAATAATTGACATTCAGAACCACAAATACAACAAGCACAATATCTTTATCAAAAATGTGGCCTTCATTGCATTTGGTTTGTAGAAAAAACGACGAGGCTAAGATTGTTGTTGGTCGTGCATGTTGGACATGTCGATTCTAGAGTAGATTCCTCAATACACCTGTAGAGGGCAGTGTGGCCCCATCAAGGCTATTATTTATGGGAAATCACAGAAGAAGAACACAGCAGTGCATGATACAGGTTATACTTTCATTCATTACGTTAACGGTCATTTGTGGTTGAATTATTTCTGCCAGATACCATTAGACTAATTGTAATTTGTCGGTCAAAGCGTTTTTGTAATGTCAATAAAATGTTAGCACCATGACGTAGACTCTTATGTGGGAGAATGAGCAGAGCACGAGAGCCGTGTACAACTCATACTTACCTGGCAGGGGAGACACCATGATCATGAAGGTGGTTCACCCAGGGCGAGGCTCAGCCATTGCACTTCGGCTGTGCTGACCCGTGCGAATTCCTCAAATGTGGGAATCTCGACTGCATAATTTGTGGTAGTGGGGGACTGCGTTCGCGCTCTCCCCTGAAATTATTGTGGAAAATAAAAAGCAAAAAATTATATAGTTTACATTTTGTCAAGCGTGTGCCCTTTCTAGCATTTAGAATGCTGACTTCTCTTCAACATATTAAATGCTGTTGTAGCACTACTACAGAGTATCAGATTTTTACACAGGTACGAAAATTGACCACCCTGAGTTGCTCCAGTTAGGAATGGTTGAGGTTAGCTTTTTTTCCCCAATCACTTAATATTTTAAATAATTTTATTGTAAATATTTAAAATAAAAACGTGTTTCAAATTTCAAAAATGGTGCACGGTTCTTATGATTGCATTTCTTTGCAATGGGCTAATTTTTTATACCTGGAACAATGTAGTAGGAGATACTTACTGAAAGTCAGGAGGAAGAATTATAAGATGCATAATAACATAGTGTGACTTGTTTTGCAACTAATAATTGACATTCAGAACCACAAATACAACAAGCACATTATCTTTATCAAAAATGTGGCCTTCATTGCATTTGGTTTGTAGAAAAAACGACGAGGCTAAGATTGTTGTTGGTCGTGCTTGTTGGACATGTCGATTCTAGAGTAGATTCCTCAATACACCTGTAGAGGGCAGTGTGGCCCCATCAAGGCTATTATTTATGGGAAATCACAGAAGAAGAACACAGCAGTGCATGATACAGGTTATACTTTCATTCATTACGTTAACGGTCATTTGTGGTTGAATTATTTCTGCCAGATAGCATTAGACTAATTGTAATTTGTCGGTCAAGGCGTTTTTGTAATGTCAATTAAAATGTTAGCACCATGACGTAGACTCTTATGTGGGAGAATGAGCAGAGCACGAGAGCCGTGTACAACTCATACTTACCTGGCAGGGGAGACACCATGATCATGAAGGTGGTTCACCCAGGGCGAGGCTCAGCCATTGCACTTCGGCTGTGCTGACCCGTGCGAATTCCTCAAATGTGGGAATCTCGACTGCATAATTTGTGGTAGTGGGGGACTGCGTTCGCGCTCTCCCCTGAAATTGTTGTGGAAAATAAAGAACAAGGTCTTGCATCGTTTACATATTGTCAATTGAGTGCGCCTTCTTACATTTAGAATGCTGGATTGTCTACAGCAGGGGTCCCCAACCTTTTCAGCACCAAGGACCGGTTTGATTCTCCAAAAAAATTCATGGACCAGCGGGGCGGGGCGAGGCCTGGGGGGGGGTTGGATTATGTTGCGCAGGAGTTGCCAATTTGTTGATAATTTCATATAGTGTTGTGCATGCATTCATTTAAAATAACTAGTTCCAGTTATTTATGAACAGTGAAGGTAACAAACTCTTAAAAGAGAACGTGAACTTGAACAAGTGAAAAATTAACAACTATGAACATAATTATATTGAACTAAACTTGAAGTAACATCTATCAAGTGTAAACATGCACAACAAAAAATGTCAGTAAGGGAACTTAACGCGCGTTTGTGAGGCCACAGAAATAGGCTACAATTCATTTTAATCAGTGGGAGCCCTGTGCTTGTTTCCCTGCAACAAGAAGGTTCCATCTGGGGGTGATGGAAGACAGTGACACCCTTAGCGTGTTTGAAATGTCCAATCGATTGCACAATTTTGTTTTAGTGGCAGTCATTGCCGAAAGCCCGGCCTCGCATATGTACGTGGTGGGAAATGGAAGCAACGTTTTCAGCACTTTTACGGATATCTCGGGATACTCCGCTTTGGTTTTGATCCAAAAACCCGCCAGAGAGGTTTGCTCAAACACACTTTTAAGACCACCATCATTAGCTATTTCGATCAATTGATCTTCCTCCTGCACTGGCAAGTGATTCGGGACATTGACAAATGGGTTATGGATCCACTCATTCGTTTGCCGTGGATCTTTGGAGGATGGGAAGTAACGTTTGAATTCATTTGAAAGCGCAACAAGGTGATCGCGCACCAGCTGGGAGAGAATGGGCGTTGCCTCTGTCTCTCCCAAAATCCCCACTAATGTTTGGAACATATCGAATACTCCCCTGTCCACTCGTCGTCCCCACAAATCAAGCTTGCAGCAACTTTATCTGCCAGTTTAAAGACAGTCATCATTCTCCCCTGAAGTGTCAGGTTGAGCTCATTAAGCAATCCGAATATGTCACACAGGTAAGCGAGTTTGGACACCCAGTGCTCATCACTGAAATGTGCTGCCAATGGTGACTTTTTTTCTGTAAGAAACCTCTGCAGGGGCTCTCGCAACTCAAACACTCTGGCCAATGACCTTCCCCTTGACAGCCATCTGACATCTGCGTGCAAGAGAAGGCGTTTGTGCTCTGCGTCCATTTCTTCACAGAGCTGTTCAAATAAACGCGAGTTGAGTGCTTTTATGTGGTTGACTATTTTAACTACATCATTTAATACCCCATTTAACTCGGGCGACATTTTTCGGCTAGCCAGCATTTCCCTGTGAATGACACAGTGTGTGGGCTCGCAGTCAGGTGCAACCTCTCTAACCCTTGCAGTGAAACCGGACAGCCGTCCAGTCATGGCTGCAGCCCCATCAGTGCAAACGCCAATACAGAAAGACTAGACTAATTTTCCTGACACATAACCATCCAAAGCACGGAATGATTCTGCAGCTGTGGTGTTCGTTGGAAGTGACAGCACACACAACAAATCCTCCTACACATCGTCATCAAAACTGTACCGTACTAAAACAAGCAGAATTGCCCTGTTTTACACATCAGTGGACTCATCGACCTGGATCGCATACCACGGTGAACCATTCACCCTCTCCAACAACTGTGCTTCAATATCCTCCGCTATATCAACAATTCGCCTATGGACGGTGCTGGCTGAAAGAGGTACCGAGCCTATCTTTTTTGCTGCAGCCTCCCCAAGGAGTTCATTGCACATGTCTTTTGCAGCAGGCAGAATTAGCTCTTCCCCAATAGTAAAGGGCTTCTTACCCTTAGCAATGCGACTAGCCACTAAGTATGAGGCTTTTAGCGCAGCCACGTTCTCAGATGTGGTTGTTTTAAGCACTATTTTTTTGTGATTCTTGCTCACGTTTTTTACGCTCAAAGAAGTCAAGGGGTTTGTCAAGTGTAGGATGCTTGGATTCTAGATGTCGAATAAGCTTTGACGGTTTCATAGCTTCATTCAACAACGTGTCGCCACATACCACACATAACGGACTTGGTGCATGTGACTCACCGGTCTCTATAAACCCATATTTTAGGTACGACTCGTCATACTTTCGATTGAAAGACCCTTTATTTTTCTTTGCGGTTTCTTGCTCATTATCGTCAGTGGGTCTTTTTCCCCGCTACCCCTTCCAAAGAAACTTTCTAAGCACGTCTGTTTTGAGTTGCTCATTTTCGCAGTTTAGCTAACTTAGTGTGACACTACTGTTGAACTGAACAAGTGAAGTGAGCTCAGGCTGCGCAGCCGCTGAAGCCAATACGTGTTGGGGGCGGGACAGACAGACAGTTATGCCTAAGAAAAGAAGTTAAGACATTGCCAAAAATGCAAACATGTTATATGCAATCTAACAACTGCATATAGAATTATGGCATGTAATAGAGTGACAGTATTGCAAAGTAAATTTAGTTTATTAAGTATGCATGCATTTTGCATGATTTTTTTTTAAAATTATTATTATTATTTTTTTACTCATGTCGTAGCCTACAAACCTACGGCCTGGTTAGGAATGTCCAGCGGCCCGGTACCGGGCCACGGCCCGGTGGTTGGGGACCGCTGGTCTACAGGATATAAAATGGTGTTGTAGAACTATTAGAGAATAACAGATCTTTACACGGGTACCAATATTGACCACCCTGAGTTGCTCCAGTTTGGAATGGTTGAGGTTAGTTTTTTTTTCCCCAATCACTTAATATTTTAAATAATTTTATTGTAAATATTTAAAATAAAAACGTGTTTCAAATTTCAAAAATGGTGCACGGTTCTTATGATTGCATTTCTTTGCAATGGGCTAATTTTTTATACCTGGAACAATGTAGTAAGAGATAATTTCTGAAAGTCAGGAGGAAGAATTATAAGATGCATAATAACATAGTGTGATGGACACACCAAATGTGAGGCCTCTGGGGTTCTCTGCAGCAGACTTCACAATTGCATGAGGGTAACTCCGCATAAATCTGCCATAACTATGCGATTTTAACAAATCAAAACCAAAATACAATAAGGTCGGGCAAGGACAATTTTTTAACAAATTGTGGATCATTTGGGCTTATGGTTTGTTTTGCATGACGATTTCAAGTTTCCAAAACATTCAATGTACAGCAAAATCTACCCCTATGGACCTAATGGACGCAATGGCAAAAAGATTCAGCTCGTCAAATAATGCCCAGATACCAAGTTTCAGATTTTCTTTATAAAACGGGGCGTGGTTCACGGACATATAGGTTTGGCTACAAGTCATATCGCCCCCTGTGGTCATCGCGGGACAACACTTTTTGGAGACCTCCTTACTTCCTGTCTACACATGCTAATGAAATTGTACATTTCTCTGGTGTTCAGGTTTGGAGTGGTTGATTTTGCGCTTTTGCCCCAATCACTTAATATATTAAATAATAATTTCATTGTAAATATTAAAAATAAAAACGTTTTTCAAATTTCAAAAATGGTGCACGGTTCTTATGATTGCATTTCTTTGCAATGGGCTAATTTTTTATACCTGCAACAATGTAGTAGGAGATAATTTCTGAAAGTTAGGTGGAAGTATTATAAAATGCATAATAACATAGTGTGGCTTGTTTTTCAACTAATAACTGACATTCAGAACCACAAAAACAACAAGCACATTATCTTTATCAAAAAGGTGGCCTTCATTGCATTTGGTTTGTAGAAAAAACGACGAGGCTAAGATTGTTGTTGGTCGTGCATGTTGGACATGTCGATTCTAGAGTAGATTCCTCAATACACCTGTAGAGGGCAGTGTGGCCCCATCAAGGCTATTAATTATGGGAAATCACAGAAGAAGAACACAGCAGTGCATGATACAGGTTATACTTTCATTCATTACGTTAACGGTCATTTGTGGTTGAATTATTTCTGCCAGATACCATTAGACTAATTGTAATTTGTCGGTCAAAGCGTTTTTGTAATGTCAATAAAATGTTAGCACCATGACGTAGACTCTTATGTGGGAGAATGAGCAGAGCACGAGAGCCGTGTACAACTCATACTTACCTGGCAGGGGAGACACCATGATCATGAAGGTGGTTCACCCAGGGCGAGGCTCAGCCATTGCACTTCGGCTGTGCTGACCCGTGCGAATTCCTCAAATGTGGGAATCTCGACTGCATAATTTGTGGTAGTGGGGGACTGCGTTCGCGCTCTCCCCTGAAATTATTGTGGAAAATAAAAAGCAAAATATTATATAGTTTACATTTTGTCAAGCGTGTGCCCTTTCTAGCATTTAGAATGCTGACTTCTCTTCAACATATTAAATGCTGTTGTAGCACTACTACAGAGTATCAGATTTTTACACAGGTACGAAAATTGACCACCCTGAGTTGCTCCAGTTAGGAATGGTTGAGGTTAGCGTTTTTTCCCCCTAGACTTATTTTGTAAGATATCAAAACTTAACCTACGGGGGAGGACCTTGATGGACACACCAAATGTGAGGCCTCTGGGGTTCTCTACAGCAGACTTCACAATTGCATGAGGGTAACTCCGCATAAATCTGCCATAACTATGCGATTCTAACAAAATCAAAACCAAAGTACAATAAGGTCGGGCAAGGACAATTTTTAACAAATTGTGGATCATTTGGGCTTATGGTTTGTTTTGCATGACGATTTCAAGTTTCCAAAACATTCAATGTACAGCAAAATCTACCCCTATGGACCTAATGGACGCAATGGCAAAAAGATTCAGCTCGTCAAATAATGCCCAGATACCAAGTTTCAGATTTTTTTATAAAACGGGGCGTGGTTCACGGACATATAGGTTTGGCTACAAGTCATAGCGCCCCCTGTGGTCATCGCGGGACAACACTTTTTGGAGACCTCCTTACTTCCTGTCTACACATGCTAATGAAATTCTACATTTCTCTGGTGTTCAGGTTTGGAGTGGTTGATTTTGCGCTTTTGCCCCAATCACTTAATATATTAAATAATAATTTTATTATAAATATTAAAAATAAAAACGTTTTTCAAATTTCAAAAATGGTGCACGGTTCTTATGATTGCATTTCTTTGCAATGGGCTAATTTTTTATACCTGCAACAATGTAGTAGGAGATAATTTCTGAAAGTTAGGTGGAAGTATTATAAAATGCATAATAACATAGTGTGGCTTGTTTTTCAACTAACAACTGACATTCAGAACCACAAAAACAACAAGCACATTATCTTTATCAAAAAGGTGGCCTTCATTGCATTTGGTTTGTAGAAAAAACGACGAGGCTAAGATTGTTGTTGGTCGTGCATTTTGGACATGTCGATTCTAGACTAGATTCCTAAATACACCTGTAGAGGGCAGTGTGGCCCCATGAAGGCTACTATTTATTGGAAATCCCAGAAGAAGAACACAGCAGTGTATGATACAGGTTATACTTTCATTCATTACGTTAACGGTCATTTGTGTTGAATTATTTCTGCTGGATACCAGTAGACTGATTTTAATTTGTCGGTCAAGGCGTTTTTGTAATGTTGTCAGTAACATGTTAGCACCATGACGTAGACACTTATGTGGGAGAATGAGCAGAGCACGAGAGCTGTGTACAACTCATACTTACCTGGCAGGGGAGACACCATGATCATGAAGGTGGTTCACCCAGGGCGAGGCTCAGCCATTGCACTTCGGCTGTGCTGACCCGTGCGAATTCCTCAAATGTGGGAATCTCGACTGCATAATTTGTGGTAGTGGGGGACTGCGTTCGCGCTCTCCCCTGATATGGTTGTGGAAATGAATGCTTTTGAACGTAGTTAGGGTATTTATGCTAACCACTATTGCTTCCCCAGATGTACCTTTTTGGGGGAAATGATAAAATTAATATCTTTTGAAATTTGTATAAATAATTTACGTTAAATGATTTTACGCTTCGATTTTAAAGATTCTCTCACTTAAATTGCGGGTAATGTATATTCTAAATGTCTGAAAAGCAGATTTGGTGAGATTAAGAGGGACGTTTTACTGACGTGGTTGATGTAATTCCTCAATAATCCTACAGAGGGTCGTGATGTGACTTCCATAGCTGGTGACCACAGAAGAAGAATGCAGAAATGCATGATGGGAAACGCAGAGATGCAAGTGTATTCATTATATCTTTATTATGTTAGCCTCGCCCTGGGTGAACCACCTTCATCTTTAGATGTTAAATACATCTTTCGGATATGGATAGCAGACTGCTGATTGTTTTTCGTATTTTTTTTTAGTCAAGGCGTTGTGGTTGTGTGGTCAGCAATATGTTAGCACCATGATGTAGAATATCATGTGGGAGAAAAGCTTCAGCACGGGCGCCATGTACAACTCATACTTACCTGGCAGGGGAGATACCATGATCATGAAGGTGGTTCACCCAGGGCGAGGCTAGGCCATTGCACTTCGGCTGTGCTGACCCGTGCGAATTCCCCAAATGTGGGAATCTCGACTGCATAATTTCTGGTAGTGGGGGACTGCGTTCGCGCTCTCCCCTGATAATCTGTGGAAAATAAATAAAGTTCCCAATATTTTATGAAGGGCTTCTCAATCAAAGCATTTTTTTAAATGAAATTAGTGCAAACGCCTCTTTAAAATATGTATTTTGATTTGCTTCTTACTAACACCATTCAATGGAATGAGAATCGCATTTAAAGTGACATTTATAATTAGGAATAATTATAATCTCATTAATTTCAACATGTAGGTATTATTCATGGTTATTGACAATCATTACCAATTCATCTCAACATAAATTAAACTTTTGTATAAGATACTGTTCTATTTTGTTCTACATTTGCTATTTGCCCAACACTTCTGTGAATGTTAAAGCTATTCATAAAACTGGACTTCAATAGCAGTCCCAAAAATATATATAACCGCAAGCGGTGATTAACGGGGTCCGAGCAAAATTAAAAGTCAAGAACAAACTAATGGAAGATATATAAATATAACATAATTGTCATATTTAAGGAAAGATGTTCCACTTATAAACATGAACTGCAGCCTCATTCACATGGTCAAAATGTCTATTGATAAGCACACAACATCCAGTAAACTCTAAGCACACATTTCTCAAGTGAATTAAGGGCTTTCTTCAAAGTATATACCTGAAAAATCTTTGAATTTCTGGGGAAATTAAACATTTGTAGTCAAGAACACTAACGGAAAAAATATAAATATGACAGAGTTAATTATGAAGGAAAAATGGTTAATGAAGAAGTTCCTCTTGATGCCATACTGTGTTGTACATTTTTCTTCTTAACAACTAAGAATAACGAAGCGAGACGTTGCTTGAAATTCAGACGTTTAAGTGAAATATAAAAAGGTTAATTACAGCGTGTGCTTGCTCAGCAAAATCATTGAAAAGATGGCTGATTGACAAGAACGAACTTCCACGTGAATCACGTAGCTCCTTGAACCTAGCCCAATGCATTTTGGGTAATGAAGTCCATTTCAATACAATTCTCAAATCATAATGACATATAGTCTGTTTTTAACCACATAAGTATCTGGCACATGAACTGTCAATCTAAATGTTGAATATTAACTATCAGTATTAATGTTAACTAATTTATTATTAACTTATCCTTCTTAACTATTCTTTTAAATAGTCTTCTAACAAATAAATTCTCAACATACTGTGTCCTGGTAGTCCGATTCTTGGAAACTAATGAGCCAGAATGTTGATTGCTTGATGAATTTCAGGTACTGTTCAATGTTGTGTTTCTCAAATGAGTGGCAATTACAGAATGTCATTATCAGCTTGTTCATAATGCTCTAATCTGGATTCAGACTCTCAACCTAAGGATCACCAGTACACGGCATTATCCTGTTGAGCCACTGACATTCCTGATCTTTATGAAGCCTCATTCACATGGTGAAAATGTTGATTGATAAGCACACAACATCAAGAAAACTCCAAGCAAACATTTCACAAAAGAATTAAGGGATTTATTAAAAGAGTACAGATCTGAAAATTTGCACTGTTAATGGTATCCACCTAATGATAGCCGTATGGTAGTTATAAAATAACAAAATGGTCATATAGGCAAAATGGGTTGAGACTGTGGACGTTTGGCTTTTCTATGAAATTATGGGAAAAGTAAACATTTTTAGAGCAGAAGACACAGAAAAAGATGCATCTGATTTTAGAGATTAATATGATGAAAGAATTTTGAGTCCAGGTCAATCTAGTAAGGAGAAATAAGTCTAGTTCCTATTTTTTTTAAATAGCGCCACCTTTGGGTGCAGTACCACAATTTGGGTTTATGGGTAGTGGGAGGTATTGGTATCCACCTAATAATAGTCGTATGTTTTTTTTATACAATAACAAAATAGTCATATAAGAAAAATGGGCTAAGTGCTCCAACTTTATTGGCCAATATTTCTCAAATGGAACTAAATAAAACAAATTCTGTTTGATTTTTGTGAGGCTTGGTCTAAAGATTTTATGTGGTGATTTTGGTGAATTTTTGACTTTTTTTGTAGCTTGTGAATCTTTTTATAATGTTTAGCTTTAATATGAAATTGTGGGAAAAATAAACATTTTTAGGGCATTAGACCCTGGGTTTTATTAATGCATCTGATTCTAGAGATTAATATTCGTAAAGAATTTTGAGTCCAGGTCAATCTGGTGAGGAGAAACAAGCCTAATTCATGATTTTTTACAAAAGCGCCACCTTTGTGTTGCAGTACCACAAATTTGGGTTCATGGGTAGTGGGGGGTATTGGTAACCATACCTGAAAATTTCAAGAGTTTTCCACTTCGATGCTCGGACTAATAATAATCAGGTCCTCTGAATCCCAATGTTGGAACAAACATTGCCCTTCTAATATCATACAAAACATACAACTTTAAACACTTATAATTACATTTTGAAAGATTCCAACTTTCTGCTGTCTAATAACACATAACATATTTCCATACAACATACAAACATATTACAAACATAACATAATTCCTAACATATAAACAAATGTGTATCCATTATGAATGTAAGCTTTTCCTGGTGGGAAGCATCTAATCCACCAGAGCACTGTGCTCAGGTTTATAACTTGACACTGCAACTCTAATCTAATTTTCGAGATGCACGTCGCTTAAGCAGGTTCTGTGTTCGTTCTTAAGGAAATTCATATCCGAAAAAGCTGACTCACAGCTTCCCATTACTCGTGAAAAATGTAAGTCTTCCTTCTTTTGGCAACCGACATCGCTGGCAATCACTTATAGACGTGTTTCTTGTGTACAAACAATACTAGGTGCGCACGCAGCCAGGGGGCAAAAGCCTGCTTCGGAGTGAACTGATATCAATGTAGATGCCGTATTGCTTGTAAGTTCTCCCTGACACAGTTGCAATAAAATGTAATTTTACTGAAAAATCGCTTTGTTTTTCATTGCATCACAAATCATAAAAACACTTACTGAAATGTCCATGAATTTCACTCAACTTACCAGGTTTTGACGGTTGTTTTAGATGTTTCCAATATCAGGAGCACGGTCGTAATGTTAGTTAACGCTAACAAAGTAAAAGTAAAAGTAAAAATGTTTACGGCGAGGCTACTTTACGGCCTGCCAACATTTAAAAAAAAAAAAAAAAACCGCCAATGTCACTGTAAATATAGTTTTACACTACAGGTCTGACAGCTTGTTAGCTAGGTCTTGACAGAGATGGCTCAGACTAATTACATCAACAGCCTCAGCAGCTCAGACTGCACCGATTACCTGAACAAACTGGTCCTCAGCACTGGTGAGAAATTACCAGACCCATATAGTATTCCGAGTGAGGAATGGATTGCAGATATGTCCAAATGGCCAGCTATAACATGGCCCGACATATACAGTTATCTGATTGAGAAGCCTAGTGTGTACACTAAGGACAGTTTGCGTGCATACAAATCTTTGGACGCGTATAATTATGTTCTTTGTGGTCATGTGCAAAACTTAAAATGTTTTGACACAAGTTCAGGGTTTTGCGCTTTGAGGGCAGGTGTCCTGCCCAGTCAGAGACAGGGACTAAAGGCAAAACCTTATGATGCCTGGGTGTACGTGCACAGGGATCTAGGGTACATCCTGACAGCTAACTGCACATGCATGGCAGGGTAAGTCTCACACAGCAGATATTGTGAGCTTCTGAATTCACTTACTTTTACTAATAGATCTATCCATCGCACCAGTCTTGCTTCTTGTTGCAGCCATGCTGCAGCCATCGTGTGCCAGGTTGAGTTAACAGGGCGCAGACGCACCGAGGAGGAGGTCGCCTGCACTTCCCAACCAAACAAGTGGAAGGACATGTCCCGCAAAAGGGTTGAGCCACAAAAGTTGAAAAACATCAACTTCAGCCGACCAAAGCGACACCTGACTGAGCTGCCTGAAGTCCATCATACACCAACACCCCAAAACATACCAGGTAGCCTATGAGAGTGAACGTGCTGATACATGTGAACTATTACGCACAACCGTCCGCAGTGGATTGAATCTTCAGGAGAGTGACGGCTATTAGCCTATTATATATTGGTATAATTTAGGCAGTGTGCGAAATACCCCCCCCCCCCCCAAAAAAAAAGAAATAAAAATAAAAGGCGATTGCAGAGGATAAGACAAAAGCCGACATACGTAATGTGTGCGGGCAACAAAGTCACTGTTACCAAAATCAACATCTGTCTGTCCCTTCAAAATAAAGTTTGTGACGTGTGTGATTGGAGCAGCTGCTGACAGATGTGCTGCTGACAGTGACAGTTTCACTAAACCTGAGCCACCATCCAATCCTCCCTCGTTCATGTGCTGACGTCTCTTGGACATATAAATGCATAAACCTCTGTATATTCTGTGTTTTTCCTCTCTTCAGCTAATTGTTTCAGTTTTTGCCGGTGTCGGTCTGCAACGTGAAATCTGGTGCGCACCTGTTTCTCTGTCGCATACTCGCTCGCTCTCGATCCGCATATAAAAAATAAAAACTAGTGAGGAAGAAATAGGCCTACAAACCCCCCGAATATTGACGAGTATTTCGCACACTGAATTTATGTAATAATGCACAAATAATTTCACTTTTTTTTCTGCAGGGATAAATTAAACGCAATATTTACAGATCAAGCATTTTAATAAAATCATAGCCTAAATGTTATTTTAAAATTGCTCCCTCTTATGTGACAATCCTTATAAATACATTTCCTCCTTCACTCAGCAATTCCAACGGAAGATCTTCAGGCCCTCAAAAACATTTGTCCAGAAGCTGCTATATTCACATCCATCAACACAGCTGCAGACTCGGACACAGACACTGCATCAGAATCAGGATGTGAACTACCTGAGCCCCTGACAGCCATGTTTGACCCATCTGCTAGGGATCTGTCGACAGCTGACCTCCAGGAGAAGTGTAAAAAGATCTATGAGAAAATGAGAGGGCAATGCACAACTGACAGACTAGAGCACCTACAGGATGTTACGAAAGAGCAGGCAAAGTGCACAACCGTGGGACTCCATAGAGTGGGCCGCGTAACTGGCAGCAATTTTCACAGAATTATTAAATGCAAAGACAGCTCAGCTGACAGTGTAATGAAACTGATCATGCAATATGATGCCACAGATCTTACTGTACCCGCTGTCATGTGGGGAAAGCAAATGGAGGACACAGCACGTAAAAATTATGAAACGGAAATGAAGAAAATACACATGAACTGTAATGTAAAAGCAGTGGGTCTAACAGTGAGAGCAGATGAGCCGTACCTGGCTGCTTCTCCTGATGGGGTATTCTCCTGTGACTGCTGTGGAACAGGCCTGCTAGAGATAAAGTGTCCATACAAGTACAGGGAGGGACTAGAGGGGTCAGAGACTGATGCATCCTTTTGCCTTGATGGAAACTATGACCTGCGACCCACCCACCCATATTACTCACAGATCCAGTTACAAATGTATGTTTCTCAAATGGACATGTGTGACTTCATGGTGTGGACGAAGACAAGCAGCATCATTTGCCGGCTACGGAGAGATGAGCCCTTTCTACAAGAAACTCTTCCCAAGGCTGAATCTTTCTTCATGGACCACCTCCTCCCAGAACTTGTCTGCCGCTGCAAAGACCCTGACCTGGCAGAAGACATCAAATGTCTGTACTGCAAAAAGCCAAGATTTGGCAAAATGATCAAGTGCACAGACTGCTGCCAACACTTTCACTATCCATGTGTGAACATTACCAGATACTCCAAAATATGGAAATGTAGATGCAAATAGATACATCCAACAATGGTAAATACTGGATGCTGGACAACAGCATTTAAGAAAAAACTGATGTAATGAGCAAAGATGGATAGGTACACCTGACAAAATCTAACTGACTTCATTACTGTCAACACAACAACAAACAACACATCTGACTCTTAAGTGTTCATTTATTTCTTTCTGAATGTACATTTACGTAAAATCACAAACAGCACTGATATATATTGTTCATCGCCAGAAAGAAGTGCAGTTTGAGTTCGGCAGACAATGATAATACTCAAAACTTAAAAAAAATAATAATTTCCAGGTATAAATGTTAAATGAGTTCATATAGTATTAATTATGTACACTCATTCATTGTTGAGATGTACATTTCATTTTAATTGCATTGCCTTCAATATATTGCATTTACAACATTCAGTTCATGTTCAATATTTGCCATGTCAGCTTTAAACGCAGTTTCTCCATGATCATAAAGAAATGAAATAGTTCTGCGTGCGTGGTTCTCAACCTTTCTGTACTCTGAATGATCCTGTCTGATCAAATTTACTTATTCATAACTGTTATTAATTTTATAGTCAGAGAGAAAGAGAGTGATGAGTAAGTGAGAGAGACAGTGAAAGCAAGTAGTAAGTGACCACCATTGCCCTCATTAGCCCTTAAAAGCCTGACACAATCATGGAAAATAATGTACACCTCCTTGACTCTGAACACAGTTATCGCCGGGCCACCACAGCCCCCCTAAGGTTCGTAAGACCAGCACATATGGTCAAAATGTCATCTAGCATGTTGACTTGGCTGATGGGTATGAGTGTTCAGTATCTTAAAGGTTTTAAGCTGACCAATAACTCGTTCCACATGTATGCGGACTCTTGACAACTGACGTGAAGTGTCAACACAAGAACCTGGCAACTGAGATTTCCCCTTCGTGAAACTTGGTATTCTTAATGTTGCTCCTACACTGGCCAAATCCTCTCTAGCAAGGAAACCTCTATCTGCAAGGATCTCGTCACCATGCTCAAGTTTACCCAAAATAGCATCCAAAAGATGCTATTAAAAGACAACTTAATCGCGGTTAATTGAATATACTTGTATCTTGTATGCATTTCTGTATTATTTTGGGGTCTTCGGCTATAACAATGTGAACCCTTACACCAGGTGCCGCTCGCCCCCCAAGGACCAGATGCAGCCCCAGATAAAGGGCCGATATTGGACTGGGCTTCAGACCCCATACCGGATGATGTAGGGTCCACTGGCATTGACACCTCCCTTGCCCCAGCCACCGACCAACGGCCTGCACAGCAAGCGGAATCCACCCCCAGGCCAGAGCGAGGCATCCAGTGAAGGAAATCTCCGGCAACTCTCCAGGAAGCAGGTGACATGTTAAAATCCCTGCTGGCTAACCTTCCTGATATAACAGATCCCGAAATGCCCGCTGAGAGGGGGAACCTGCTGTTGGAAGCACTAGAAACTCCTCCGGCTTTACCATTGTTTGAAAGCCCACCGACCAATCAGCTCATTCCAAGAAACATCAGATGAATTCATCTTCATCAGGTGAGCCATCTGTCCTGATGATTCCCACATATCCCGGAACAAAATCGTTATCTTCTCTTGGCAAAACCCCCTCCCTTCTCAAAGACGACATGGTGGAGGCCTTTACTGCCGTCACGCACATCAGGGAAACCCACAACCGGGAGCTTGTAGCTAGACCCAAACGACCAAAAAAGATAAGGAAAGACCAAATATAGCCTTTTGCTTACTGTCCTCTCCATCTCATCCCTGAACACTAGAGGCCTTAATGACCCTGTGAAGTGTCTTGACGGCTTTCACGTTTTTAAATAGTGAAAAAAATGACATCTTTTTTGAATGTAATATACCATACAGAGACGATTACAAGACATTTTAACAAAGATGGACTTTAGGCCAATCTGTATGGTCAGGGGACAACAAGAACAGAGTGTTAGGGGTTATGGTTTTATTCAAAGGTAAAGATTTCTGCAAAGATTGCAAAGATTTTTGCACTTCCTGCTAAAACAGGAAGTGTAAGAGGGGTGGATTCTCGTAAGACTACAAGCACTAGTGTCCATCGGTGGGACCCACTGACGCTACAGACCTATTAGATCAGTGCCAGTGGGTGGGACTTCACCAGCAGAAACTAACATCCACAGCGTCTGAAGCTAAGCTAACAGACGCTGTGGAGAAAACTCCACAGCAATTAAGTCAATAAATTCCACAAATTACAGTACTTTTATAATTCAATTAGAGACAATATGCTGTACAAACTTACAAACTGTGCTTGGCCAGAGGGAGGATTCTTCATCTTCTGACGACGAGAACAAAGCTGCAGCAGACGTCGTTTGAGTCTGAAATGCAATACGTTCAATAAACATTTTAAGAACATCAAACTAACACACGTGAAACATTGTACAACATCGATAACAGCAAACGTATATAGAACGTAGCTAGTCTATCTAACGTTAAATTGCCAACTTTGCTTATTCACTGTTGAGTCTTATATACAACTCCTATGAGATGTGGTGCTTTACTGCAAACGACTGTATCAGTGTGTTTTATCATTATCAGTAATATAGTCGAGTGAGTCTTACTTCCAGGCAAATGTGTTTAGCGCTGCTAGTTGCAGACATCCCAGGCGGTTCGTCGTCATATGGAAAGGTAAATATCGACGGAATTGCGGTGTTCAAAAGAGCGGCTCTCTTCATTCCCAGGACATTGAATTCGAAGTCTTCCGGCTTGAAATAGAGACTGCAAACCTTCTTTTGTTTTAAGGCTTCCATGGCTGTGTCTTCCCCAAACTTTGGATGATTGATAGCCCGTAGCCACTGTTAGCAATGCTCCAAATCTCTAGGTAGAGATGAAAACTTACTGCTTGTCCTTTCCTTGTCCTGCTTGAACATCCCGGCACCTTGCAAAAGTTCACCATTTCGAAATAAATACAAACGAGGAGAAATTCACTAATGAGTTCACCAACTAATACTCTTCACTAGAAATGTTGTGTGAATTGATTTTCAAGCTGTCTTGCGGTGTCAGCTTGGTAGATGGAACCGCGAGGTCTCTGATAGGCGGAGATCTAGATCAGTGGGAGTGGCCTGCGAAGCTGTGCGTCGTGGTGAATGCTGGGAGTTGTTGTCTTCAATCCACAAGCACCAAAAAGTCACTTTCTGCCTTTTCTCGGTCAAGACGGCACCAAATTAGAAATTTATTTTATTATTCGACTACATATAGGACCCAATTTCAATACATATTAATGTTTCCACCGGTGAAATTCCCCTTTAATTTTAAGATGCAGAATTTTTCAACAAAGAATGTGGTTGTTTTTCAAGATTGGTTTATTTGTCATATACACAGCAATTAAAGCAAGTCTAAGGCTCCTCTAAAGAGTCTAAGGCTCCCTTCAACCAGTGGCGGCTGGTGATCAAAAATGTTGGTGGGGCACAGTAATAGACAGGGGGTCCCCCCCCTTAAAAAAAATTGAATTTAATAGATTTGATTTCCTGTATTCTGGTGCATTTTGGGGATGGCCACTACCTATTTACCTACTATTCATTCAGATTCATAGCCTAAATCCTGACTTGCAGGGCCTGGACAAGCTTACACTGCATATACAGACCTACTTTATGGCCATTCCACCAGCCATTGCTATTTAGCCAATTGTTATTATTCTGATATTGAGACAAATCATGATCACTGTCGTATAGCGTCCATTTTTTGTGAGTCTCAATGTCTACTTCAAATGCAGTTAGAAATATGGGACAATTGCTTCATTTTGTTTATATGCTACAGGCCGAAAGACTAAATTAATATGTAACTTACTTGCTCCTTTTAAGTATAACATTGCAGGGGCGGCTGGCCCATAGTGGGCGATAGTGCACCGCTCTCCCTAAGCCAAACGGAAAAAAAGAGAGCGAAAAGAGTTTATTTTGCCGGTCTAAGTCTTAATAGTATAGTCCAATCAGCAGCCTGGATGTCACTGTCCAACCAGTAGCCCCGCCCCCTTGGGGCGATATCAGTCAGATTGAAAATAGCCCCAGGCGCTCTCATAGACTTACACGTTGAGACTCTTTTTTTCAAAATTGGACCGATACAATGCATTTCTATGGGCTCCGGGGGGGCTTGCCCTAACGTGAATTCATCATACGCACTGATGCGTGCTCGGACGTACAGCGCGCGCGTCCGGCGGGGACCGCTGAATCATCATGGCTGGCAACTGCAACTCCATCGTTTCCCTGAGGGAATTACCGTTCAGTCGTCGAAGCAATGCGGATAAATTGGCTGTTAAAGAATTGGGACCACCCAGACCAAATTTAAACATAAAGCAGGTGTCAACAAAAGCGGGGAAAACATACAGTCGTGGATTTTCCCGGAGCTGGCACGAGCGGAAAACATGGCTAGCAGGTTGTGAAGTGGCTAACGCTCTGTTTTGCTACCCCTGTGTGCTAACGGATGCAAACACTGACACCGCCTGGACAAAGACGGGTTTTACTGATATGCACCACCTCTCAGAAAAGGTGAAGAAACACGAAGCATCAAAGATGCATATGGGCAGCTGCCTAAAACTGTCGGCATTTGGGAGAGTGAACATTGCCACACAGCTGGATGAGAGCTACAGGATAGCCGTGCGCCGTCACAACGATGAGGTGAGCAAGAACCGGCACATCGTAGGCCACCTTATCGACTGTGTGAAATTCTGTGGCGTGTTTGAGTTAGCTCTGCGAGGCAAGGATGAGAGTGAGGGGTCCAGCAACCCGGGGATTTTTCGTGGACTGGTTGATTTAGTGGCGTCGCTGGACGAGGTGTTTGAGGAGCACTTAAGAACGGCCACAGTCTTTAAGGGCACATCAAAGACGGTGCAGAATGAGCTGCTGGATTGCATGGCATCTGTCATCAGAGAGCGTATCGTGGAGGAGGTGAGATCAGCAAGATTCGTGGCAATCCAAGAAGAGGGACATTGACATGGTGTTCATCAAACGTGCCCTGCAGAACTTCACCAGCAGTATTCAGGCCATCAGGTAAGATACATTTTTTTTAAAGATAGTAATTATTGATAATGACACTGACATACTGTCTCATTCATATACTAACACTTTTGATCTGTCTCCCTTCAGGGACCAAAGCTCCTCTCAACAGCAGCAGCAAGAAGCCCCAGGTACCACAAGATCAAGGAGAGCCTTGGGAGAACAAGAGAAGCAGAGGCTGTCAAAAGAGGTATCTGCATTCATTACTGACCAATGATGTAGGCATACTCAAGTGTTGGAACCAAGTGATAAAGTCACAGCCTCTGTTTTTACAGTTGGATTCAGTAATTACTCACCCATTACTTGTCCATTATACGCACACAAGGATACAGTAATAAGTCTGCATGAATAACAAAATAAATACTTTGGAACTGTGAGACAGTAGATACAGTAGATCATGGCCACATTCATGCCATCACTAGTAGATTTTTTTTTCTTTTTTTTTTAACAATTGTGTGTTACTGACTATACATTTTTATAATTTTAACAGATCTGTGACACAATCCTGGGCCATGCCAAAGCCAGGTTCTCCTTCACCAGCCACCTTGTGAGTGCCGTGCTGCTAGAGGCAGAGCTGTTTGACCGGCATCAGACAACATTCCCTGAAGAGGCTCTGAATACCACCGTGAGGGCATACCCCATGCTACACAAGGAGAGGCTCAGGACTGAGCTTTCTCTCATCTATGAAAGTCCAGACTTCAGGGGCAGCTGCGGTTCACTGGCTCTGTACCAGGTTATACAGAGCTACAACCTCCAGGAAACCTTCTCTTAGACTGTGGCGCTGTTGAACATCCTCATAACCACTCAGAGGTGTTTCTCCACCTTAAAGAGGATCAAGACATTCCTGAGAAATACAATGGGACAGGAACGTCTGAATGCATTGGGCATGCTTTCCATGGAGAGAGAGCTGGTCAGGAACATGCCTGATTTCAACGAGAGGGTGATTGATCGCTTTGCTTGCTTGAAAGAGAGGCGAGCTAAATTTCAATACAAGTGATGAGTGAGTGTGTTCTTAGATGGTGAGATGTGTTATGTTGTACTCTCCAAATGTTGAATTGTAAATAGTTGTATTGATTGCATATTGCCAGCCAAATACAGTTATGTTCATAATAATAGCAGTGTGTCATTTCCTCTTCTTCCCATTAAATGGGTCATCTTAGCCATCATCACAACTTTTGCCCCCCCTGAGAAATTTGTCAGGAGCCGCCACTGTAACATTGCTTGGAGAGTCCAATTCCTCCACTGAAAAGGGTGGAAAGTGCTTACAACTCCCTGCTAGTTAGCGATCTATCTCTTCTCTATATGTAGTTGTGTTGCGCGAATACTGCTGAAGGAGGTAGCCTATTTGGTTGATTCGCTGAATTGTCCAACAATGTGGTGATAACAAAAAAGAAAAGCGATACCATTGGCCTGGGGCGCACACTGGTGCGACCCGAGTAGGAATTTTCTTGCGCCAATGAAAAGCTGTCTTGTCGTGTTCTTGAAGAAAGTAGTTCAATCAGGGTCGCTTTTAACTCACTTCATTTGTTAAAGTATTTTGGTATGGTAACTATGAAGCACCTGTCTAAAGGTGCTGCCATCTGTGGCTGGAGTAGTTATTGCAGCTTATATGTTGGTCCTGCTCCCCTTGTGGCTATGCATAGTAATTACAGCTTATATGTTTGATCCTGCTTCCTTGTGGCTATGTGGAGGTAATGCAGCTTGTGTGTTCGATCCTGCTTCCTTGTGGCTATGTGGGGACAGCTTATGTGCTTAAAATACGTAACAATCCCTCCTTGGTCATCTCAGATGACCATTCTATAAGATTTTAAGCCATAAGCACCATTTACCACACCGAAAACATTCAAAATAGGAAAAAATCATCACCACCGACCGAGGTGGAAAAACTCCATAGGGGAGATAAAACCACAACGCGTCTCCCTAATTCTGAAACGGCATTCACCTTGGTGGGTCTCAAAGGCAATACAGGTCATTGTCAACAATACAACAATAAGCATATTACCTGGTTGTCATACAATAATATAGTCATAAGGGCACATAGATAAATGCATTCATAGAAATCCAAACTAATACTTCTGGTTATATGTGACAAAGTTATACATTTTCAGCACGCATTAAAGTGAAAGGTGCAAAAATAAGTGACAGTTATCAATTTACAGCATGCATTAAAAGTGAAAGGTACAAAAATAGGTGACATAAATTTACAGCATGCATTGAAAGTGAAAAATACAAAAATAAATGACATAACAATAAAAATTTAAACATTTAAGATTGTTTGTAGGCTCGCATGGATTTGAATCGCTCAGGTGATCTTCATGTATTGGTGCGCTGGTACAAGTGGGGGGTTTTGGACATTGTTGTAGTCGCAGCTTTTGTTTCCTCTGTCGTCATCCGGACCTGTAATTCATGAACCCAACGTTCTTCCCTCCTTGTCAAGGGCGTGGCTCACATACAGAGGTTACTAGCACATCATGTGAGCTTCCTTCAGGCGTTCAGTCGTCTACTCGGTCGTGTCAGCAGCAAGAAACATGTAAACAACTGTCTCAAAGAAATTCAACAGTCCCATTATCAGTGCAGTGATACAGAAATAACAGGTTGCACTCGCAACCAAACAATACTACACAATAACAAACATAACCCCCATTGGTTGTTTTATAATTCGTCATTCAAGTAAATCCGGGATATTGATTATCTTAGATACAGGCGTTACTACTGGTGTTGACTATTCTACATACTGCAGCTGAATAGGGTCGGGCCCCTCAGGTGATATCTCGTCCACGTTCTCCGGATCGTATCTGATCCCCATGTTAGCCTGAATGGCACCTGGCGCTTCTGGAGCGGCCACTGCTGTGGTGATCAGCCGATTCAGTAGCCCTCGTGCGCAGGGAATACAACAGCAGCAAACCACAATTAACACAGTCACTATTCCCGTGATGGGTACTGACTGGATCATGCCTTTCCACCTCCCAAACATGTTCTCCATCCATCCTGTGAAAGGGTCATTAATGCCGGAATTCTCTGCCAATTCAAACCTGAGGGATTGTAATCTTGCCAGCGCCCTGGCCACCAACCCATCCTGAGCTGTGTTATTGGGGATAAAAGTACAACATGTTGTGCCTATCATCCCATACACCCCTCCTTGCTTTGCCAATAACATATCCATATCTATATAGCCCTTTAACCTTATCCGTGGTAAACTGTACAAACTGTTGCTGATTATGGTATATAATCAGCAACAGTTCATCCAATCAACATTTATGCTAATGGTGGACCACCAAAACAGAACCGATTCAAATCCTGCCGTTATTTGATTGGCTCATGTGGCTGTTGCTCCTTGCTCGTGTAACCCAGTTGAAATTCAGGTTCTGGTTATTTAAAATAATAAACAATATTATATAAGGGTTTATTATTTTTCATAATGTTTTGTTGACGTTTGTGTAATGGTTACAAACTTTGTTAATGTTATTTGATGTATGTATTTGTAAATGTAGATATCCTTTGCTTAATTTAACTGTTATATGGCCATCCAACCAGAAGGGGGCGCAATGAGGTGTTTGCGGGTGAATGTGGAGAAGGGGGGAAAGAGGAGGAGAGGGAAGACGTGCTGGAGGTAGGGGAAAAAAGACGTTTGTGAGACGGAGCACCTGCTTGCGATGGAGTACAGTCTTGTTGAAGGCTGATGACATATCAGCAACCCATAAGATTCAAGATTGTGTCTGGTAAATGAAAGTAAAGTTCAACACGAACTTGAAAACTCGAAAGCTCCACCGGACCGGTTCACATACGACCCGGTCAGTTAATTGACAGAAGTAGCTGAACAGTGGCCTGCTAACTAACGCAGCTAGCGACGCTACTGCCACGGGGTTTCCGAGGGACCGCCGCACGAGATAGCGGGTGTGACCACGCGGGTGGGCTGACAGGGCTCGGACATAGGAAATCACGCGACAAGCAGTGAGGATCGCCTGTGTCCTTTCCACGGACTTCCTCAGGACTTTCACGGACTTCCTCAGGACTTTCCCAGTACTCTCACGGACTTCCAGGGACCTTCAAGGACGCCCATCGCGTTTTACCTGGACGTGTGAGTAGCCGACAGAGTTCTCTTGGCTCGGAGGAGCGAAGAGGACTAGCCATCAACAGGCCTGCAACGGGATTTTCTTTTGTAAGGGATTGTTATATTTTGTTTCTTTTATGTGCCGGCTTAGTTAGTAATGTTAATTACTTGTAGCCTGTATGGTAATAAGATGTCCGATATGGGATATGTGACATGCACTTATATTGTTCTCAAATAAGTAAACGTTTTAACTACTTACCCTTTCATTGGTTGGCTTACTAAATACGTGTAGTGTGGATATTGTGTGTGTTTAGTGGTTAATATTTAATAAGGGTGCTGGTGTTATATGGTTAGCATAATATAGGAAACTAATAATTTAAGATTGATTCAAGAACCTAGGGCCATGCCCTCTTTATTATAGGGGTAAAAGGGGTACACTCGGCTGGGTCTGATCCTGAAGTAGTTGGCAGGTTCCGGGTGTGTCTGCATCTGGCTCTGGAACTTTGTGTTTCTCTTATTGGAATACAAACTTATGTCCAGCAGTTAGTTGTTCAAGCATATTTTGGTTAACTCTATTTTTAATTGATCTAATGGAAGTCCCTTATGGGACCGTTGAAAAGTAGGGGAAGGCATGAATCTAACCGTAAGCATTTCATACAAGGTTAGCTGTTTCATTCTATTAGCTTGCATGTGATAACTCAGTAGTGCTATAGATAGTGCATCTACCTGATTCTATTTAGTGCTTGCACAGATTTTAGATTTTTGTTTTGAGTGTCCCGTTACATATTCTGAGCTTATTTCAAACCTTGGCATGACAATTCTAGTCAAAATGTTTGATTACAGTATCCACCATGATTTAATTTCGCACTACATGCGCATTAAATGATAACCAAACCTAACAACGCCATTGGTGCAACCAAGTTGAAGTTCCTTTCCTTAACTATCTGTAAATAAAACCAATCTATTGGGAAGGGAAATCAAAGCCAGTATATCCAAAACCAAAGGTCGATATTGGTGGGTTTACCATCAGCCGCCTTGAAACCACGCTGTTCCCAGTCATGCACTAAATCGAAAACGTTACATGCGTCAGTAGGCCTATAAACCGCAAAGGTCAAATAAACGAAAACGCGACATGCCCCATTCCAATTCCACCACTTCCGCTGCCAGAGCTGACATATCTGACTCCTGTTCCTCCTCCACCTTCCACCAACCGGCTCTTCCTATGATGGTTGCAGCTCGTCACTTGATGATCAAGTGAGCCAGTGCTCACAGTGACTCTGCCAAGTAATCGTGACTGTGCCTGTCTTAGGTTGTCCCAGATGTCAAGGTGGGATCTTACCTGTCACTGGCCAACCAGCCTTCCATACTGGCTTATTGAAGGAAGCCGTGCCTGGGATACAATCATTCCCCACCCATACGGTGGTATGGATTGCGAAGTGGAGGCATGTAGACAGTCATCAGTCCCAGTTACCCATGCAGCCAAATGTGTGTGTAATGGATACACATCAGGGCGATTACCCTGTGTGTGCGTTAGGGCTGTCACTTTTTCCAAAAATGAAATTCGAACGAATTTCGAATGTCCATAATTAATTCGAATACATTCGACCCCCCCCCCCCCCATAGAACACGACAACAGTCTTGATTTTTTATGTTGCTCTTTTTATTTCTTGTGGAAATCACGTATACCTACTGAATTCATAACAGCACAGGATAAAAACACATCTTTGATAACACATTTGTAAACACAACAAGAGGAAGCTCCGACACACAAGTGCGGCTGTCTTTTACACATTAACAATAACTGCTCGGAGCGCGATTTGCGGAGCGCATGTCGTCCATGGCACACACAGCCTATTTAAACGAACAATCTGTGAGGCCGACCTCCAACACGGAATGCTGCTCTTTTTATTCCTTACGGAAAGAAAATGAGACTTTCACATGCCTCTGAATTCATATAGGCTAACATAGGAGTTGAAAAAAAAAAACTCAAATAGAACATTTTTAAATAAAGAAAAGAGTGCGCCGATTTTAGCTAGAACAAGGCAGCATGGCCCGACTTAATTTCTTAGATTATTGGCCGGAAAAACAAGTCTGTCGACTTGGTCTGGATCGAGTGCAGCTCTCTTTTTATTTACAATATTTCCTGCTGAGGAGAACACGCGCTCGGAGCGCACAGACGTTCCTGGCACACACAGGTACTTACGCGCCAACTTTGAAAGCTGTGGGTACCTGTGACACCATGTATCTCTCCACCAACTGAGCGGGTTTTTATCTGCGGAGAGAGTCTCCTTCAAGTAGTCTCGCAGCTCTCCGTTACTGCTGCAGCTGCTTCTGTCAGCCGTGCTGTATAAGTCCCCAAACAGGCTGCCCATCGCGCCCAGCGCAGCAGCAGACTTTTCTCCCTGTCGTGTGCGATCAGTGTCGGTCTCCGTTTCAGTGAGCTCGTGTGAGAGGCTTTCAGTCACGAGATGTTTCTGTGCAGGGGAAAGGTGGACTAACCGGGAGAAGCGGGGATCCAGGAGGGCCGCTTTATTGAGGAGAAGCCACTCGCCGCTCTCTTCTTTATAGCGCATTTTTAGATTCGCCACCATTCGGCCTACGAGAATAACAAAATGCATTATTATTATATGTAGTGAATTCGGCACAAATGTAATGTTTGGCTTTAAGGCATGGTCTTAATATTTATTCAAAACATAAAAGCAAATACCTCAGACTTCTTTGATGGCGGGTTTATGCGCGGCTTCATGCGTGCTCAGCTGAGACACCATGACGTGCTGCAGGGGGAGGACAGCTGATGCTGTCGGGTAGGCATCGTTGGAGAGGGCAACTTTGAATGGGTTTAGTGTGTCTTTTAGCTGCTCAACTATAGTCAACTCTGAAGTGCTCAGTTCGAGATGTGAAATTTTTTGGTCAAAGATGACTGCAGCCACTGCTGCCTGTTGCTCTGACGCGCGGCAGATCATATCATAGGTTGTATTCCACCTGGTTACACAGTCATTGATCAGCTTTTCCTTTTTTAATCCGAGGAGCTCCTGCTTCTCTTGCAGCAGGCAGGTGTCAGATGGAGACCTCCCAAAATGAGTCGCCGTCTGCTTTAGCCGGGAAAGAGCTGTGTCAACGGCTTTCACCTCCAGCCCCTTACGCACGGCCAGGTTTAGCGTGTGGGCTAAACAGGGAACATTTATAAGCCCTACATTCCTTATGGCGTTTACGTAGTTTAGAGCATTATCTGTGGCCACGGCAACAACCGTTTCACGGGAGATGTTATATTCATTCAGCGTGCTGGTGATGCTTTCTGCAACATGTACAGCTGTGTGACTGCCTCTCAGCTCCTTAGTGCACAACACATAATTGTCTAGGTCCCACAGGTCTGAGATGCAGTGAGCTGTAACGGTTATATAAGCGTGTGTGGCCAGCGATGTCCACTCGTCTGGTCAGAGCGAGCGTTTTGTGTTGTAACACTGTCTTTAGGTTTTCCCGTGTCGCATCATAGAGC
Source organism: Pollachius pollachius (assembly GCF_949987615.1). Taxonomy (NCBI): domain Eukaryota; kingdom Metazoa; phylum Chordata; class Actinopteri; order Gadiformes; family Gadidae; genus Pollachius; species Pollachius pollachius. The sequence continues at coordinate 4,551,998 of NC_136953.1, read as the reverse complement.
TGCACTATCTGTGATGAGATTGTGGTTCGACTTGGAATTCTGTATTGTGGCTCCAGCTCTCTCAATAGCTCCTGAAACCCGTGTCCCGAAATGACAGCAATGGCGCGCATATCCTTACATATAAACTGTGTGATTTTACCGGTGATGGCCTTGTTACGGGCGTCAGGTAAGGGGCCTGCTGAGTGAGCCGAATAGAATGCTGTCACGCGCGGCTGTACACTCTGTGCTGCTCCGCTCGGCAGTTGTTCCTCTACTGCTACATTTCGGTGGTAAGCTAGCAGATGAGTGCGCAAATTTGATGTTGTCGATAAGTACGACAGCTCTCTTTTACAAAGACGACAAACGGCCTTGTCTTTGTTAATGACTTTTCCACCCACGGTGTAAAAGCCAAAATGCTTCCATACGCTGCTTTTTAAATGTGATGGTGTCGTTATGGTCCGCTCAGCATTGTACTCCTCGCAATTCTCCATTTTTAATAGCAGTTTTTTAATAGCCGTATCTCGGTTCGCGTTCTCTTCAGTTACGTTTTGTTTCAGAGCCCTCGTGGCCTATCTGTATCGAATGTTGATTCAACATTCGATATAGATAGCCAGGCCAAGAGGGTCGGCAACAGGTCAAACTGATATAAAATGTTAGCGCGCCCTCTGCTGGATCGAAAGCAGACTACTTAAAATGGTCTGAAGTTCTTATGAGACGGCAGCACACACAGTTCGAATGGAGAATTACACTTCGAATTCGAACTTTTCACCCCACCTTCGAACGAATATTCGAACTTGAAAAAGTGACAGCCCTAGTGTGCGTGGGGGCGGATGATGGGGCGAATCCAAAAGTAACTTATCAGAGTTAAAAATATCATGATATCAAATGCTAACATTTTATCAAAGCGTTAGTTAGTTGGCAGTAGTAGTGGCATTTGAAGGGTAAACCCACTACGTCTGAATCTAAATTGAGAACCTAGCATGTAGGATCCCTTCCCAGAAGATGCAGCGCTAATCCATCTGTTGTCCTTAGATCGATAGATAGTCCTTAGAGATGTAAAAAGAAAAATCCCAATATTAAAATTTGCATGTTCAATATCACTTCTGCGTTAACCGTGTCTCATATTATCAATTCCTTTCATTATTCTACCCGACTGTCCTACACTAACTATTTAAATTGGAAGACTTAAGCTTATTTTATTCTACCTATTGCTCGCATTTGATGTTGTCCACACTTTGATTCACTCCTATGTACCCAACACGTCCCTCCGTGTTGTCCTTATTCGCTCTACCTTTTGCATACCACATCAAACGTGACGACTTGTTCTAGTAAAGTTAAACCCAGTTTTATCTTTACGTATTCATAGCTATACATGTCCCCGACATGTTCATTACTATTTCCAAAACAGCTTTTTTAGCTATGCAAGTCCCTGACCTGCCTATACCATTGCATAAACAGTATTTATTATTATATTTACCAAATTTTTTGTTGGTCAACATCAAATTGATACATTATTTACATTTTCTAATAATGACTAGAATTCTCACCATATGGAAAAATTCAAAAAATAAAATCACAAGTTAGTTATTGGTCGACACAAATGTTATCGTAATCAATTATAATAAAGACACTATCCTAATTAACCTTATTGTTTGTTGAAAGTATGCTTTCAATATCCCCTCGTGTATTCCACCAGGGGAGTAACCTCCATTGTCTCGGTGGCCCTGACACACACGAGAAGACATGCACACATGGCATATTTATCTTCCATTTGTGTTATATTTTATTTATGTTTATTTTTATTTTATTGATTTATTTATTTATATATATATATATATATATATATATATATATATATTATAATAAAAGTACGAACAAAGATACATCACAACATGCATCAATAAAAAACAAAACAGGCATACTGTACAACAATCTGAGGTCTCAGGTGGGAGTTCGCCCTGCGTCTCACTTCATTCTCTAAAGGTTCGCATGGAGAAGTCCGCTGAGTGGCTAAGGTCCCTCTTTTGTGAGGCGGGAATACCCCAGAATTCTTTAACAAGAATCCCCAGCGCTGGTTACCCCTGGACTTCTGTGGACGATCGGTATGCATGCTATGGACAACTTTAAAAGCTAATTGTTGATGTTATGGTGTCTAGATAATTGTCCCTAAATCCTGTGATCACCATGTAACTCTAATACTCCAATACAGGGATCTCCCTTGATTTATTACCCCTGGGTCGGTCCCTCCCTTGGTAAGTCCTCTTCCGGTTCTGGAATCCGGCTGTTCTAATTATTGAATACAAGATCATGCATTCATTTTGGTGGTACGATATTGTATCTATTGCAATCGCTCCAACGGAGGCAATAGTTGACCCGTGAACATGTCATGCAATGTTATTCTGATGTTTGCATGTAGCAGCTGATTCGTGCAGAAATTTACCCGATTAGGTTCAATATTTTCAAAAAATGTTTTTTAATTGAATTATAGTAGTTGAGCTCCTAACTCCCTCCTTGTGCACCGGTGAAAACCATTCGCATTATTTATTAATTGAACTTATTATTTTAGTAGTTAATCCCCGTGTCTATTTTAACCATCCTGGTTCTCTAATAGTAATGATCATAACACAACCAGTGTCTAGGGCACTCCTGTCATGATACACAAAACACACAAAAACAGACAGACAGGCCCAGCAATCTGGAAAAAGTAATGTTTGTGAGTGTTAGGCATTCTTCACTGCTTATACCGCCACTTCCTGAAGAGAGAGAATCAATTTAGAAAAAAAAATGCAAACTTTTGCAGATTGTTAAAACAATTAATGTTGGTTAATCAAAAACACAGTAATTATGGTTTATTCAAAATACATGCGTGTTCTGCAGATATTAACTAGGGAATGGCTCCCCTTATCTCAGCACTCACACAGTCACTCAAACACACAAACAAATACAAAAAAGATACATCTGGTCCTAACACATAGCTAGGTGTTTAGGGTGGAAGGGAGTGTGGGGAAGAGAGAACAATAAGAATTTTTTTTTCAACTTGACTAACAATAGAAAGGGGTTCGGCCTCCTTCCAACTAAATGAATACTACTATTATCAAGAGAGAGTGTTTTAGGGTACAAACTAGGTGTGTAAGGGTGGTGCTCCCTAAGTCGCAGGCCAGCGTGATCTGCTGGGAACCCATCAGGTTCCTGCCTAATAGGTTGATGGGGAATGGGGGGTGTATAGGAACGAATGAGATCCTATCTGTTCCAGTATGTACAAGTCAAGTGGGGTTTTGAACGGCTGTTCCATGGGTTACTAGGGGTGGGTATTGTTAAAGAAGTCACGATTCGATTCGTATCACGATTCACATGCCACGATGCGATTCTATCACGATGCATCGCGATACTTGAATTATTGCGATGCATTGCGATGCATTGCGAATTTTCACTGAACACTGTTAAAAAAAAATTAAGCCATTACCAGTGGCTGACTGGCTGTGTATGATCTGGATAGTGTGTTCAATTGATAACTCAAAGCAACTCAATTCATACATAGCTGTATTTATTGAAACGACTATTACTGGATACACTGACAAGAAGTGCTAAGGATTTATAAAACTTAAAATAACAAAATAAGGATAATCAGTGCCGTTTACATGGCCTCAGTGGTCCTTTAAACCAATGAAATGAAAACATTCAAACATTTCCCCTTTTGGAAGTAGCTGCCATTATAACAACAATATCCTTTCATAAACATAAGAGGACAAACTGATGCCACAAAAAGTGAATAGGCTTTATAAAACTATATAAAAAAAATATATATATATATATTGCAAACATCCCTCGCAGCAAAATGCATCAACTGCATGTGTCCAGTGTCCAGTATCCACTCAAAAAACAAATGAACAAGTGTTGAACTAGCAATAACAGCTATAATGCCATTCTTAGTGCTTTATGTTTTTGTTTAGGAACAGAAGCTGGTCCAGGTGCTCAGGGGAAATGACACTCCTTTTGGCAGAGATAATGTCCCCTGCAGTAGAGAAAACTCTCTCTGAGGGGACACTAGTACCTGGAATGCTCAGGTGTTTTTTAGCTACTCGAGACAGAAAAGGATACTGGCCCTCATGTTCTTTCCACCAGCCAAGAGGATCATCACTAAGCGCCAGGGATGCTTCCTCCTTGTATCTTGCCATCTCGTCTTTTGCCTGGTCTTCAGCAGTTTTCAGTTTCTTTGCAGGACCTGCAGTATAGGAGGACAAGGCCATAATAAAAATACATAAATAAAATGGATATATACACTATATTACTCAGTACATTAAATCATCACCATGTTATTCGTTACATTACATTATAATTAAATGCCATATGCATGTGTTTATGGGGCATCCCCAAATTAGGAAACACTCACTAAGAATATTTCTTTCAGTATGTTGTGGTAGCATATTTTTTATCTTACCTGCTGCATAAGTTTGTCCAAGTAGGTCAGCTAGAGAACAACGTTTAGATGTTTTTGATGAAGATGCAGCAGGCATGTCTTCTTGGTCAGGGTTTGGGCTGCTGTCCTCCATTGGGTCTGCCTGAAGTCTACTTGTGCTTTGCTAGAAAATAGTAAATCAACACAATCTTCAGAATGATGAATTATTTTATCTTGCACAATACATTTCAAATGACAACTGCATTTACCTATGATGGATTTATTTATTTATGAATTTAGTTAAAGATATGTATTTATTACTTATTTATGCTTTATAAACTGTGAATACATCCGTTCATATTTTATATTTCTATAATACATTTCAACTGTATTGCTGTTAATGTTACCTGTAATGCCCACTTGGTCCTGGTGGCTTCTGCAGTTACTCAATTGTAGACATCTTCCCTCTCATCCTCGGAAAGGAAAGGCAAGGCCTTAAAACGGGGATCAAGAGCCGAGGCTTTATACAGAGCTTCCTTTTCGTTTAAGTATCTCTTGTTAAGATCCTGGCACATTGTGGTTTTTAGCTCCCGTGTGAAGGTGGAATCACTCGGTTTGTCTTGGAGCTCATGGACGAGTTGGGCATGGAGTGGTGCTACAATCGATAGCGTTGGACTGCCCTCCTCTGATACGGCGAGTGTAGCCACTTTCATGGGTTTCATGGTAGCGACAACCTCCTCTGCAGTTGTTATGTCGGAATCGGTGAGTGTGCAGATTTCCTTCTCAGACTTCCGTACCTCGGTAGACAATAGCGCAGCGTGGATGGCAGGCTGTTGCTCTAAAAAGCGCTCCAGCATGTCGTGCGCGCTGTTCCATCGAGTGGCGACGTCGGTTATCAATTTGTGGTGAGGGAGGTTCAACAAAGCTTGCTTCTCACGCAGTACATGGGACGCAACAGTGCTGCGTCTGAAAAAAGTTGTCACCCGTCTTACTCTCCCTAGCAATCTGCTGACAGCGGGGAGTTTCAGGGCACGTTGGGATGCTAAATTTAATGTTTGAGCAAAACACCTGAAACGTGGCATATCTGCCAGCTGAGCGGCGATTGTCATGTTCGATGCGTTGTCAGTCACTATTGCAGGGTCTTTGTCAGTCAGATCCCATTCTTCGAGTGCTGCCCTAAGCACTTGTGCAATGTTGGTGCCGGTGTGAGACTCGAACAAAGCCCTGGTTTGCAATACATGGGAAACTAACTCCCAGCCCTCGTTTATATGATGAGATGTAATTGTGATGTATGACTCCGTGGCTCGCGAAGTCCACCCATCGCACGTTAGTGCAATGCATTCGGCGGAGTCCAGGGATTCTTTTACCTGTAGTTTCACCTCACCATACATCTGTGGGACCATTACTTCAGTGAACTGTTTCCGGCTCGGGATTACATAGCGAGGCTCCAGTGTGCTGATCATTTTTTTAAACCCACGGTTCTCCACCACACTATATGGTCGCAAATCCTGGCAAATGAACTCGGTGATTGACTCTGTAATCTTCTTTGCGCGTGTACGTGTTGGGGCTAGCTTGCAATCGAATGTTGTTTGTTTAGCGTTGTTCAGTGGTTGTGGCGCTGGCGGCTCTTGTTTTTCTGGATGGCGCCTCTTCAAGTGTGCCTTTAAGTTTGTTGTGTTTCCACAGTATTTCATTGCGAAGTAACAGTGTTTGCAAATTGCGTTCGTCATATCAATTTCGTTTTTACCGTCCTTGTTTTTAAAGCCAAAATGTTTCCAAACATCAGACTTGAAATGTGACGGAGCCAGGCGAATTTGTTCTGTCTCCTCCATGTTTTGTTTAAGAATGACTTGTCGCAGTATCGCGCGGCCGGAAATGCTTGATGTTCGCCAACCATTCATGCAATTTTAATTATTCATTTTTTTAAATTATTCATTTTTTTAAATTAATAATCGATTCTTGGCGTCAACAATCGATGCAGTAGATCGTGAAAATTAGAATCGCGATGCATCGTCATGACGATTATTTGGCACACCCCTATGGGTTACCCTATTGTTGTAAGGCGTACTTGGGCTCGCCTGGTGGGGGCAGACACTTAAAGAGTAATTCCGGTGTAAAATGAATTTGGGATATGTTTTGTATGATAACGAGTTGAAACGTTCGTTTTGGAGCACAAAAACCGTATATAGACGCTTTCTTCAGTTGGCTGTTTATAGCTGATTCTATCAAAACGCTATAAACTTAGAACGATGGGGGCACTGGTTATGGTAAAAACTAAATCGCTATTTTAAACCACTTAAAAGGCTAAAAGTAGCCCGACACTTCTATGGTAGTATAATAAGGGTCTTAACATATAAAACGAGGCATTGAGAACTTTGTAAGTGTACAGATTGTTTATTAAAAATTACATTTTATACACACAATACCATCAGTAGATCACCCGTCAACGCCATATTGTTTTTAAGACTTGATAGGTAGATTGACGAACACAGAGATTGTGACATCCGTCAGCAACACGCAAGCTCTGTGTTCGCCAATCTACTTATTGAGTCTTAAAAACAAAATGGCGTTGACGGGTGATCTACTGACGGTATTGTGTGTATAAAATGTCATTTTTGATAAACAATCTGTACACTTACAAAGTTCTCAATGCCTCGTTTTATATGTTAAGACCCGTATTATACTATCAAAGAAGTGTCTGGCTACTTTTAGCCTTTTAAGTGGTTTAAAATAGCGATTTAGTTTTTACCATAACAAATGCCCCCATCGTTCCAAGTTTATAGCGTTTTGATAGAATCGGCTAAAAACAGCCAACTGAAGAAAGCGTCTATATGCGTTTTTTGTGCTCCAAAATGAACGTTTCAACTCGTTATCATACAAAACATATCCCAAATCCATTTTACACCGGAATTACCCTTTAAGGGGATTCTGGGGCTAGGTGCGGGGAAAGCAGTAATAGTTCGCTTCTTGGAAAGCAGGGAGTCGCCTAGTTGGACTTATAATAGTCCTCTTCTTGTGGTACAGGGGGAGATGTTGAGATAGAACTGGGAATAGTTCTCTTATCAACCAGTGGTGGGAGGTGTTGAGGGGGGGGGGGGGGGGGCCTCGGCTACAGAGACTACGAAGAACTCCAAATATGGCGGTGGGGGAAACGACAAACTTATCAATCGATAAAAGAAACTCCTGAGTTCTATCTGCCCGGCTGAAGTATGTGGTATTTTATGGCATAAGGCCACCACTTAATCACAATTTACACCCCCAACACACTCTTATCTGCTCCCTGTGCTGTGTGTATATTTATATATACACAAATAGCCCTATGGGATCCTCGGACTACAAACAGAATTTATTGTTTATAAAACCAGCCACAGAGAGAGAGATGTAGAGAGAGATGGGGGCGGGGGGGTGGATTTACGATGAGGGTTATGGAAGAAATTAACGATTACATTTTTTGGCAAGCTACGATTACTATTAGGCCTATGTATCTAATAGTAGAAAGCATCTAAAACACCTCTGGATTCGTAGCTAAGGCTTAACACGGCGCCAGAGTCTGGGGTCAGTGCGTAAATTAGAACTCGCCACGACACCAGAGGCTCTGGGGTCAAGTCGTGCTGGCCTCAACCTGGTGTTTAGATTTATGACTGACCCGCCATCGGCAGACATCTCAATATGGAAACAGCTTTGTTTGTGAGAATAAAAAAAAGAGTGGAGGCTTCGGGACCCAGAGGGGAAGATATGCGAGCTATGTGAAGGGAGGCAGGGATACAGCCTGCCTATCTCCAGAGAGAGAGAGAGAGAGAGAGACAGAGAGAGAGACAGAGAGAGAGAGAGAAGATAATATAATTTTAATTATTTTCCTTAATCCCACATTGAAACTGCGGCACATTCTATTTTGTTACCCAAAAATGTATGCATGTATATCCACAAAAAATATTTACACATCTCTATATGTATACATAAATATTATTCTCCCAAAGATGTCAAATGTTATACGTTGCAACATTATAACCAAAATATTATATTATGCGCTCAGAAATGTGTTACATTATCGAATGGGGTTTTATTGCTATGGGTTTATTAAAACTAGAGGTGGAGTGCGCACAATGCGCGAGCTGAAACTGTAGTCATGATAATAATCAAAATATTGATATTTAAAGCAAACTCAAACTAAATTCATATAGTTATGATGTTCTTGCCCCTGAAGTTTATCTTTTATTTTTTTCATACGTTTTATTTAACTTTGTAAGAGCTTGCCATAAACTATGAGTCTCACAAGGTCTTATGTGTGATGGGGGAGAGGGGGGGGACACTAACAAAGTCCAGCCATGTCATTAATCCAGACCTCAAGGGTGGTGGTCTGGGTAATGTCACACAACCGACCTATAACAAACACATAAAAGTAGGGAACCAGGTATCTGGTAACATTGGCGCAAAAAAATTGGAATGAATGAAATATACAAATTAAATATCATAGTTCACCTGCTGATTTGTCAAATGCGATAATTATAGTTGCACTTTTGGCTTAATAAGTTGCTGCCAACACATTACTATGGCTTGAAACTGCAATGGATCTTTAGGGGAATATATCTATATAGAGACATATATACACAGAGAGGGAGAGAGATAGAGAGAGGGAGAGGGGGAGAGGGAGAGAGATAGGGAGGGAGGGGGGGGGGGGGGGGGGATGTCAACACCTCAACAAGGTCGTCTGTTTCTATTGTTCCAGATAAGAGACTATACAGTCTTTACAGAAAACATTATGGCCCCTATGGACAAAACCGAGTACTTTGCAGATCTTTTCTAGTTAGTACTTAGATAAACACATTGCGTTGAATTCCTGTGGGGAAAAAAAACGGTTATTATCCACAGAGCGTCAGTGGGGCATGTACTGCAACTATAACCTGCAACTACAGGAAAAATCAGTTACGTGCAGCCTTCAGCCTTGCCTGAGGAAATAAGGTTATTTACAAAAAGCGTTATGAATCATGCACATTGGCTTACACTCTTGGTGTTTTTTAGGTTTATATTGCATTCACTACCTCCAGAGATGTGAATCTCAAACTAATGCCAGAAGATGCGACCGGGGATACAACGGGGAAGGCAATAGCCTATTTATTCCCGGAGGCACTTGCGGTCTGCCGTATCATTTGGTAACGGCGTTTAACTTAAATGATCAGAGCAGCAATGTATTCGTGGTTGTTATATCCCCTCACGATACAATATAGTCGTGGTTGTAATATCTCCTCACGACACATAAACAAAAAATCTGGTCGTGGTTGTAATATCTCCTCCAGATCAGAAAAAATAACCATACGTTTTATGTCTCCTCATGGTACAAACATTAGGCCTATATGGGATGGATACAGTCTATCCACAATCCCATTAATACAATTCTGGCCCTTTGCTTCTTCAATATGATTATTTTAATTAAATCTCCTTCAGAGTTCTCTGCGACCGTTTAACTACGTCTGTTATGCTTTTGTAATCCCAGGGCCGGGACTGCGGAGCGCCGCGACCAGACGGTGGCTCAAACAACTCTTACACCTAAGTGTTCCTATAACTAATCCTATGCAGATTCAGTCTTTATGACAATAGGTTCTGCTTAGCTGATTTGTGGCGCCTGTGAAGAGTTGTAGAGCGTTGCGTGGCCGCTCGGCCTTTCTCAGAATCACGTACGGGGTCACAAAATTGTCGTGTTCTTAGGAAAGTAGTTCAATTCGGTATGGTAACTATGAAGCAAAAGGAGGGAATTGTATTTAACATGCGTGGAGAGAAATACCGCAGAGCTATCTTACAGCCCCGGGGGGCTTTCCCCGGGGCTCTCAACAGGTCTGCCATATGTCTCTGACCTCATCTGACTCCCGCTCCCCGTTTGTATCAAGTAGGCGTGGCCTATGTGAAGTAGGCGTAGCCTATGTGACTGATTGGCTCCGGCTTCCTCACCTGTCTAAAGGTGCTGCCATCTGGAGTAGTTATTGCAGCTTATATGTTGGTCCTGCTCCCCTTGTGGCTATGTATAGTACCGTATTTCCCGCACTATAACGCGCACCGGATTATAAGGCGCACCTTCAATGAATGACCTATTTTAGAACTTTTTTCATAAATAGGGCGCACCGGATTATAAGGCGCATAGCATAGAAGATACTGCAGTCAAACGTTTGACTGGGGATGCGTTATGCATCCACTAGATGGAGCTGTGCTAATTGTATAGCTCGTCACGCGCAACGCAACTGTGAGGACGAGTTGCTGCATTTAGCAGATATAAAACTGGAACCTTTATGACAAAAAAGTAAAACACAATAACGCAGTTCCAAACCTTAGATTTTTTAAATATCTTGCAAACGTGAATGATACGAAGTAGAGCATCGCACCCTCGAATATTGTAGTGTGGCCAGTCTTCCGCCCGATTTCCTGGCTCTGTGATCGTATAGTGTAACCTTCCTAATAGTGGAGGAATATCTGTCGTGTGGTCTGAACCAGCCATAAAGGGAATGTCAACAAAACAGTCAGACGAAGTCAAACTTTATTAAGCGTTCTGACAACTTTGTTCATTTGTAAACACGAAACAGAAAAAGAAACAGTCTTATACCGCTAATTCAAACGTTAGCATAACTCAAAATTGTTCAGTTACTTTTTCCAGTTCATTCCACAAATCCCTCGAATTCTTCCCCTTCAGTGTCCGAATTGAAGAGTTCGGCGAGTTCAGCGTCCTCCACTTCCGTACCATTGATTCATTAATGTTGAATTCTCTCGCTGCTGCTCTATTCCCATGTTCTACTGCGTGACTGACAGCCTGGAGCTTGAACTCTGCGTCTAAGCGTGTCTCTTGGAAGGTGCCATTTTGGAGTCTTTATACGTGACGTGGTGTGGGACTGTGAGTAAGCGCAGTAAAATGCTGTGTGCACTGACTACGATAGCCGTAATGCTGCAAGCGGTGTGGCTTTATCGTAGTCGCAGTGAAACATTTTATTATTATTATTAAATTGTTTTTATTGGTTTTTCATACTGAAACATTTTGACAGAGCGCCGTTTACAACCAGTATGGATCAACCAATTAACCAATTGATCCATATATAAGGCGCTCCGGATTATAAGGCGCACTGTCGTTTTTTGAGAAAATTACCGGCTTTTAAGTGCGCCTTATAGTGCGGAAAATACGGTAATTACAGCTTATATGTTTGATCCTGCTTCGTTGTGGCTATGTGGAGGTAATGCAGCTTGTGTGTTCAATCCTGCTTCCTTGTGGCTATGTGGGGGCAGCTTATGTGCTTAAAATACGTAAATACGTGGCCGGCGCCCCTGACTTGGAGGAGGGCTTTATTTCGAATTACCAATACCTAGCCTAGCCTAAATCATTGACGTTCAGACGCATTTAAATGGTTGCTGACAGTGACAGGTATATCACACTATTAAACGAGGATAAACGCTATGTATTTTTGTTGATTTATTTCGTATTGATAATAGTTTATTAATAGTTGGCAGATATATTCAAGTGAATATTTCACGGAGGGGCGGCGCCCTAGCGGCGCCCTATTGACCCACCGCCACTGCCTTCAGCAATGCAATAATATAAAATAATACAATTTATAAGAGAAAAACAAAAGCCACCTGAGACATAAATAAACACACAAAGAGAAAGAAATATCTATATTTTTTTTGCTTTTTCTCTATATATTTCAAGGCAAGGTTCTAACGTGTCTGGGGAACGGGAATTGAGAATCGCTGCTCTATAGCATATCCAGTGTAGCTATTGCAGTACTACAAAGTTTACATTATATTTGTGCCTACTATAAATATGAACATCTAATTTATTGTCCATGTTGATTCGGTTAGGAGCATGACCTTCAGCTCATAGAAAGCGAGGCATACCTAGTTAGGAAAAGATCTTAGTTTAGCTTAAAAAATTTACATTTCAATGTAGTTCCACAGTTTAGTTTGCATTTAATTATTTTCTTTTTTTTTTTTCTTTTTTTTTTACAAATAAGCACATTATCTTTATCAATAAGGTGGCATCATTGCATTTGGTTTGTAGAAAACAATGAGGGTAAGATGGTTGTTGGTTGTCCATGTTTGAAAATTCCTCAATGCTCCTGCAGAGGGCAGTGATGCCCCATGATGGCTTTAAATTATGGGAAATTCCAGAAGAATACGACAGTGATACATGTTTGACCTTTATTCAATATGTTACTGGTCATTTATGTTTGAATTGTATCTTCGGGATACAGATATCAGACTGATGTTATTTGTCAGTCCAGGCATTGTGGTTTTGCTTTTAGTAAAATGTAAGCACCATGATGTAGACTCTTATGTGGGGGAATCAGTATAGCATGTGAGCCTTGTACAACTTATACTTACTTGTATGATACCATGATCAAGACGGTGGTTCATCCAGGGCGAGGCTAGGCCATTGCACTTCGGCTGTGCTATTTCACTTCGGCTGTGCTGACCCGTGCGAATTCCCCAAATGTGGGAATCTCGACTGCATAATTTGTGGTAGTGGGGGACTGCGTTCGTGCTCTCCCCTGATATTTTTGTGAAGAATAACGAATTTTGTCTTATGTTTCTGATTTAGTTTAGGGTCAGGATGCAGATTTATCTACAGCCTATACTAGTGGTGCATCGGATCACGGATTTCCCGTGATCCGTCCCGATCAACACTCACGGGGCGGGACGCACGTGATCCGCGGGTCAGCTGACAAATAATAGTTGCGCGTTCACGTGATCGGCGCATTGGGAATGCAGGTGTATACTTTGAAAAATGTTTAAGTTTAAGGAAGAGGAAATATATAAAAGTATTGTTTGACTTTTTGAGAGAAACAGGTTTATATGATAGGATATAGAGTAACAAGAAAGTGTGAATGAGTGAGTGTTTGGATATTTTTTTTTGGATTCATTAAATGGATCAGAAGAGGGCGGTAATGCGCCAACATGTGGATGCCAATTGCCAACCGCCGTAAAACACCAAGAAGAAGAAGAAGAAGACGTGATCGGCGCATGCTTACTGAACATTTAGCGTGGCAGCATGGCGAGCGGCGGAGCGGAGGAGTTGGAGAGGCCTGCATCATTTAAATCAGCTGTATGGGAGCACTTTGGCTTCCCTGTGCACTATAATGAAAATGGAATAAGGGTGGTGGACAAAATGGCCCCGGTGTGTCGGCATTGTGGCACCAGAATGCCATACGACCACGGCAACACCTCGAGCATGGCCAGCCACGTGAGGAGACATCATCCCGATGTGTCGGGAGTAACTGGAGGAAAAAGAAAAAATGCACTGCAACTGCTTCTCCCCGATGCATTTAAGCAGTGCTTTCCTGCGAGCTCCGACCGGGCAAAAGCCATCACCAAATCGATTGGGGTGTTGATAGCGGCAGACATGAGGCCATACTCCGTTGTGGAGAATAAAGGCTTTAAAAACATGATTAAGGTGCTTGAGCCACGGTACGAAATACCCTCGCGCACCCACTTTACAACCAAGATTGTTCCCGAACTTTATGAGGAACAAAAAAAGATAATTGTGGATGAATTATCCAAGGCATCCTCCGTTGCCATCACTACAGACGGGTGGACCTCTAGAGCCACTGAAAGTTACGTGACGGTGACTGCGCACTACATAACACCGGAGTGGGAGATAAAGAGCCCAGTGCTGCAGACACGCCCACTCTACGAGAGCCACACCGGCACAAATCCTGCGCAGGTACTGACAGAAGCAGTAGCAGAGTGGAAAATAGAGAGGCCAAAAAACAACATCCCAGTCACCACAGATAATGCCAAAAACCAAGTAAGTGCAGTGAAGGAAGCTGGACTGGGGCCACAGATAGGGTGCTTTGCCCACGTGATTAATTTAGCATCCCAAAGGGGATTAGCATCACACAAGATGGACAGACTGCTTGGGAGGATCAGAAAGGGGGTTTCATTTTTCCACCGCAGCACAACAGCAGCTCATGTGCTGAAAACAAAGCAGGAAATGCTACAGCTGCCTACTCACAAGCTGATACAGGATGTCCCAACAAGGTGGAACTCCACTTATGACATGTTGGAGCGCTATCTTGAGCAGCAGGCAGCTATATACTCTGCACTGACTGACAAGGCTCTGAAAAAAAATATCAGAGACATTGTCACCTTGTCTGATGATGATGTGAAAGTGGCAGAGGAGGTCCTCCAGGTGCTCAAACCACTCAAAATGGTTACAACCCTATTAAGCACTGAATCTGCTCCATCTGTATCCATGGTCCTACCCCTAAAAACAAAGATTATACAATCCATGGACCCATGTGAGGGAGACAGCACCATCAGCCGGGATGTCAAAGCTGCTATTAAAGCAGACCTGAACCGCAGATTCACTGATCCTCCCGATCTACAGAACTATCTACATAGATCGACTGCACTGGACCCAAGATTCAAGTCCCAGTCTCACCTAGATCCTGCCCTGCACCAGAGAACATACAATGATCTCACCACTGAGATTGTGGGCAAGTTGGGCACTGAAGAACATGAAGAGGTAAAAACAATTTAAAATACGAGTGACTTAGGCCACTTAAATATACTGCAGTTCAGTCTTAGTTATTTTGCTATAAGAATTGTACGTCTTTTAATTGAAATTAATAATAATAATGTTATTGCTGCAATAATAGTTCTGTGAAAACTGAAAAAAAATGTTGCCATGATGGCTAGACGTTACCTTGCTGTGCCTGGCACTTCAGTTCCCAGCGAGAGAGTATTTTCCACTGCAAGGGACATAGTGACTGCAAAAAGGTCTACACTCTCCCCAGGCAATGCAGACATCCTCATCTTTTTGAAAAATAATTTAAAGTTATAAATCCAGGTCCGCTGTGCTTCTCTGTGCACTTTAGTTTGTTCATGCACTTTATTTTGTACAGCCTGTTATTCACTGTTGAATGTTGAGTTCCAAGCGAGAGAGTATTTTCCAGCCTGTTGTTCACTGTTGAGTGTTGAAAATAAAACAAAAAGCAATTGAAAGCTAAGTCACATTTGTCTTATCTTTTTCGTTGTTGATGCGAAAATGATCCGATCCGTGACTCAAAAACCGTGACCCGATCTGAACCGTGAGTTTTGTGATCCATTGCACCCCTAGTGTATACCAACTTTGAAAACCCTGAGTTGTTCGCCTTCATAATGGTTGAAGTCAGTGTTATTTCTCCATTGGCCTCCATTATAAAATATAGCTCCCTGAGTACCTTCAACAGTGGTTCTATGAAATTGTTAGTTAGTTAATTAATAGTAATAGTTAATTTGAGCATAACCTTGTTAAAGGATTATGTTTGGAGGGACAAGGAACGATATGGAATTGTGGTATGTAAGGAACTCTGGAAAATAGAGAACACTGAGTTATGCAGAATTTTGTGTTAACCTTTGAATGTGTTGACCTTCCTGTGAAATGTATCTTTTTTTGCTTGTTAACCTTTGATTCTGTTTTGACCTTGAATCCATGTCTTACTGTCGTTCAATTTCCGAAACTTCAAAGGTACAGCAAGATCGATCCTGACAGGCCATATGGGTGAAGAGCACAGCGGCATGATACGAGTTTAAAATATATAGTTTTATTTCTAGTAATTTGTGTGGAAATTGTCTGACTGCTGATTGTAATTTGTCAGTCAAATGTTCCATGATGTAGACTCAGAGTTCATCTCGACTCTGCATAGAAACCAATGCAAAGCCACCATTGAATGTTGTACGTCCTGGCACTTGTACATTGCACTTATTCAAGGTACTTAATTGTGTAGCATCTACAGTAGCTGCTATCGTTGCTTTACACGGGGAATGGGTTAGCCTAGCGATTGTAATACTTGCACTTGGTTCTATGAACATCTTTACTGTACCGACAGTTATATATTGTTTCACTTCTTATGACAAATGTACTTATTGTAACAAATGCACTTATTGTAAGTCGCTTTGGATAAAAGCGTCTGCTAAATGCCCTAAATGTAAATGTAAATGTAGACTCTTATTGGAAGAATCAGGAAAACACGTGAGCCGTGGATATGTCATACTTACCTGGCAGGGGAGACACCATGATCAAGAAGGTGGTTCACCCAGGGCATCCTGATGACTGTCCTCTCCATCTCATCACTGAACACTAGAGGCCTTAATGACCCTGTGAAGTGTCTGACGGCTTTCACATTTTTAAATAGTGGAAAAAATGACATCTTTCTACTCCAAGAATGTAATATACCATACAGAGACGATTACAAGACATTTGAACAAAGATGGATTTTTGGCCAATCTGTATGGTCAGGGGACAACAAGAACAGAGCGTCAGGGGTTGTGGTTTTATTCAAAGAGGTCTCGCTTGGCAGGGAGTTCAGAGGTGTCTCCCTACACGAGAATTTCTGAAGAGACGGGGGTCATCTAAGAGCACAAGATGTCCCAGGGTGGGGTGTGGTGGGGACGGGGATGTTTCACATTTGTTCTGGTCGTGTGGGGTGGCTCGGAGGGTTTGGGGCCTATTGGGGCCATGGCTGGGAGACCTATTTAGAGTCCCCACGGAATCAGATGTCCTGTATGGGGTTATACAGAGTGGTGATTGTAAGGGATGGGAAAGATGGTGGGCCTTGATTAATTGCATAAAAGAGTCGATTTGGAGGTGTCGTAACCTAATGGTGTACGAGAGCCTTTTGTTTTCAGCGGAGTCAATAGTTAATTTGAGCATAACCTTGTTAAAGGATTATGTTTGGAGGGACAAGGAACGATATGGAATTGTGGTATATAAGGAACTCTGGAAAATAGAGAACACTGAGTTATGCAGAATTTTGTGTTAACCTTTGAATGTGTTGACCTTCCTGTGAAATGTAACTTTTTTGCTTGTTAACCTTTCATTCTGTTTTGACCTTGAATCCATGTCTTAAAATGTAACTTTGTGCGTGACTTAAATAAACGGCTAAAAATTGAAAAAATTGAAAATTGGTTCACCCAGGGCGAGGCTCAGCCATTGCACTTCGGCTGTGCTGACCCGTGCGAATTCCTCAAATGTGGGAATCTCGACTGCATAATTTGTGGTAGTGGGGGACTGCGTTCGTGCTCTCCCCTGATAATACTGTGGAAAATAGTGCTCTGTTCAGTGCTTTGGTCAGGGCCTAAAGATCTCGCTGGTCCGATTGGTCCAGGTCGAGCAGCTACCGTCCCCTCCAAGGCCAGCGCAAGGTGGACGACGGTGTCCTCGGCACCCCAGCCGTTGTGTCACTCAGCAAGCCGGTGTTACACCGAATTCTGTGACCCACCGAAAAGTGTGACCCCAGGGGGCGCTGTTGCATATTTTTTGCAATATGCACGAGTTTGAAGCGTAGACAGGCATGACAAAAACATAAATAAAACATTAGATCTCCCCCAACCAATTACCTTTTTATTAAAGGTGCTGAATAAATACATTTATTTTGATTTGATTAGCATTTTACAGACCCATACAATGATAGGGCGTTTAGTACGGTCCTTCACCGTTGCTTCTTTACCCAGAAAAAGCTACAGTCAGTGTTAAATTACGCTGATTTACCTTTGAGCATTCCCTATTATAGGCTACTGTGTAAAACGCTGTTTAGAATTAATGTTAGTATCAAGAAAAGAAGGACCCACTGGTGGGGGGAGATCTTATGTTTTATTTATGTTTTTGTTATAACGCAAACGTGCATGTTGCAGAAAATGTGCTACAGCGCCCCCTGGGGTCACACTTTTAGGTGGGTCGCAGAATTCTGTGTAACACCGGAGCTAGGTATGGCTCCAGTGCCATTGCCCCGGAGATCCTCGGCAGCCTAACCGCTTTCCTTGCCACCAGGGGGCGGTAAGCAGCTGCTAATTCTCCGGTCTTTCGGTCGTGGCCACAGGGGGGCGCTGCGCTCCCATAATACAGGGTGCGTAGTTCTCCATGGGCTTGACCGTCGTTCACGAGTCCTAGGGAGAGACGGGCGCCCAGGTTAAGCAGTTATGCAACTCTCGCGCCCCCTACACTGCACGACTAGAGTTGCCTTTATTGAACACCAGTGTTGGGATGTTTCTTTAAAAAAGTCATTAGTTATAGTTACTCACTACTTGTTCCAAAAAGTAACCGAGTTAGTAACTGAATTACTCTATAATAAAAGTAACTAGTTACCAGGGAAAGTAACTATTTGTGTTACTGTAAAAAAAAGAAAGCTATATGTCAAAGAATTTGGATTTTTCTGAGCAGTTTTATCTTGGCCTTAATGTGTTAAATGGTTGAACTGCCCATTCAAGGCCCTGATATACTTCCAACTGAATTTTAATTTGCTTGGTTGCATAGGCTGTGGAACATCTGCCGAATACTACAGAAAATGCCAACTTTTCATCGTATTTCTCCGCCATTTCTGCTGCTTCATCGAATCTGTTTGGTGTGTGTGGCGCGCGTGTCCTGACTTGTGTGTAAAAACACTGGTTCCGATAAGCTACCATGAAACACGACTCTGTCTTAGCCAATCATAATCGCGTATCTGGTTGTTAACCCACCCAGTCTCCTCACTAGCAGTTTGTGTTTGGAGCCAGGGGTGTGTTCGTATAACGCAGTTTATTCAATCAATTCATAGTAACGCACCGCATTTAACTTACAGTAACGGTAACGGCGTTGTAACGACAGAAACAGTAATTAGTAAGATTACAGTGTTATTAGTTAAATAACAGCGTTATTACAAACACTGTTGAATACACACACATGACACATCAAAACACACTCAACATAACTAATTAACATAAATATTCTTTTATCTTATATATTTTTTTTACATTTTTATTCTTCCTCCCATACATGAACTGTAAAATGTGCATGTCTTTTAACTGGTACAGCATGAAGCGAGTCTCCTCGTCAGACCAAAAGTGTGTCTTGTTCCTTGACCTCTCCATCGTGTTGTTTGCTGTTTTCGACGGCGACAACAACACAACTATCGTCTCCTTCTACTTCCGGCTCACGGCCCCGGGAAAAAATCTTGAGCATGCGGAGAAAGCAAAATCAGATTCCAATCCGATTGAACGTATACATGCACGATTAATGCAACTATCAATTGAAGGTTGATCGAATCTATGGGTCTTAATCCGAATATGAGAAACCCGATTCTGTCCGATTTTTGTCAGACTAAGGTTCATACATGCATCTTAAAAATCCAATCATAGTCAGACTAACCCAAGAAGGGGGTACGAGGATTGATCTAGGTGGTACTCAACATTTGTCAGTGATTTCCCAAACAGTCCTGTGGCTGACTAAAGTCTCAGTACCAAAGATAAATGCATGCAGCCCAATGTTAAAAAACTTCCCTTCCTTATGACGGGAGACTCACTCAATGAAAGATTTAGACAGCTTGCTCTTGGTCGTTGATAAACTTTTCGGTGGCAACAGACGGTTTGTCTAAAAGTCGGCTAAAAGTTTTTTCCCTTAGCTGAGAACCGACACATTGATAAATATTTTTGAAAGCAAAATATTGGTTGGGACAAACACCACTGCTTGGACCTTTGTATTATGTATTGATGCAATTATGTCCACCAATCGGTTTTATGTGCTTGCGCAAAGGGAAACAAAACCTTTCATCCAATGCTCATCATCGCCTTATATTGAATAAGCTTCCATCACTCCCTTTTGGGAAAAATTGGTAATGACGGATTAATGGCAAAAGAAGAATGAATTTCCTTTATTTTAGAAAAGATTGGTTGCAGTCACTGAGCGCAGCATTGCTTTTATTTGAAGGCCTGTGAACTTTGGCAGGACCCAGTCCAAAGGGTGGAAATGCAGTCTGTGATTCATTGTTTAGCACATTGAATATGTTCTGCTTTAATCTGTGTTTAATCTGGCTTCCAGCCACTAGTTGGTGAAGAAAAGCTTCAGGGCATCCCACTGTGTCCACATCTGCTTGACAACATGGTGGAGAGAGAGCCAATGGATCTGAGGTGGCTCAGAATTGTATGAGGCTCAACATGACAGAATTCTTGAAATTTTTCTAGCTTGATGCATTTTTTTCTTTCTTTTTACAAGTAGCCATACACATCCCTGACTAAATGATAAATGGATTGCATTTATATAACATTCACCCATTCATGCAGACATTCACACACCAACGGCGGTGTCAATCAAGCAAGGCGACAGCCAGCATGGTTGGCTGTCCAAAAGCCACACACTTTGAGGATGATGGTTGCAGGCCATGCCTTTGTGTAGAGATGCAATGAGTGACAGGTGCAGTGCACCGTTAACCCGGGTCGACTTGAGACGCTGTTTACAATCC
The DNA here is from genome assembly GCF_949987615.1 of Pollachius pollachius. Lineage (NCBI taxonomy): Eukaryota > Metazoa > Chordata > Actinopteri > Gadiformes > Gadidae > Pollachius > Pollachius pollachius. The sequence goes on along the minus strand of NC_136953.1, from coordinate 4,531,397 downwards.
GAGCCAAATCCCACGAGATTCTTCAGTTGGATATTGGCAGCTGGGAAGGACTTCATCATTTTGGTATGCAGCCTCTCTGCTGAAGCCCTCCCAGTGTCAATACTTGAGCCAATTTCCAGAAAGGGGGCTGGACAGATTTTGATCCATCATCAAAGAAATGAACAACAATGCAAAGTGTTTTCACTGTGCCGATGTCTGTTTTCATGCTGATTTCATAGAGAGTGGAGCTGAGTTGATTGGTTGCTCTCAAACTGCAGGCTCTTACTTTCTGGGTTTATTGAAATAGCTAAATGATCATACATTCTGCCATTTTGGAATTAGTGATCGTATAACAAATACGATAATTACCGTACATCTGGCATAACTGTCCGTGCGTAATCAGACTCTCGTCTTGTAGTTTGTCGTCACAGCTTGAAGAGTTATTGGGCACTATCTTGCATCCAGCGTAATTTACTTTCTACACTGACGCATGTGTCGTTGCTAGTTTGCAACGGTGCAGAGCGTTCTTTTCCCTCCACCAACACGCGTCGGTAAATTAGGCAATGATCTTGCGCCCCAAGGGGCGGCTCGGCGAAAGGAGGAGGCGTGTTCTGGCGCAAACGTTCCCTGGTGCTATTTTACAGTTTCAGAAAACAATTCCGCCACAAACAGGAAATGCCTGGTTTAAAGTCAATGACGCGTTGTTCAGATGCTATTTTAAGGACACATGCATAATGTTGCTTGTGCACCTCGCGCATAGACTTTGCTTCTTTCATCTACCCAGCCACACATTCCTGGTAAATTATTTGGGAAAGAACAGCTGATACAGCGGTAATAAGTTGTATTTTTAAATCGATTCTGTTAAATAAAAGTAAATGTGGGCCAGATTGTTGTTGGTCTGTCGTGTAGGACATGTGGTGGATGTAATTCCTCAATACTCTGCGGAGGGCAGTGATGTGCTTGGACCCGTTTATTTAGCTGGATACCCCAAAAGAAGAATACACAGTTGAATGATGGGAAACAACAGAGATGCAGCTATAAGCATTATTTATATTTTTATTAAATATTTTAATTGTATCTTTGGGATACGGAAATCAGAATGCTTGATTGTAGTTTCTTAGCCAAGGCGTTCTTGTAGTCGGTTAAATGTGAGCACCATCATGTAGACTCTTATGTGGGAGACTCAGTTCAGCACATGAGCCATGTACAATCCATACTTACCTGGCAGGGGAGACACCATGATCAAGAAGGTGGTTCACCCAGGGCGAGGCTTAGCCATTGCACTTCGGCTGTGCTGACCCGTGCGAATTCCTCAAATGTGGGAATCTCGACTGCATAATTTGTGGTAGTGGGGTCTGCGTTCGCGCTCTCCCCTGATAATGTTGTGCAATGAAATTAAGAAAATATAGGAACTTACAATCAGTGTATGATGTGGCTTGTATGTGTAATGTCCTATTAGTTAAGATAAGGATGTTTAAGGGTGGTGTTTGTTCAGTTCAGTTGCACTTGGCTGCAATTCATTTATCTTATCTTATCTTATTGTGTATTGGTTTGGTTTTCACACAGCAGCAATGGTAGAGAAGGTCCAGGTCTTGTCTCTCGTCCTGTTATGTCAATTCATTCCTAGGTGAACCAGGGGTTAGTCAGGCAGTGTGCAGCTTCCATGAGGATATCCGTTGGTAGACAGGACTTTAAGGAAATAAGTGTTGTATTTCAGTATATTGTGACACTGAAATACTAAAAACTGATATTGAATACTAATTTGAGACTGAATACTGAGTTAAACTGAATAATGTGGAACACAAAACTGCATACTGCTATACTTTTACTGCAATTTTCTGCACAAGTTCAAAAAAATGAAATGGTGCACTTAAAGGCCATTACATGGTTTTGTTTAACTCTGAAGCATGAAATGTTGAGTTATCTGCTTTTGTCAAAGTAAAACAAAGTTACATTTTGTAAGTCACCTGTATTTTAACTTAATCAAAGCAACCCAACTGAAGTGATTTATGAAAATTAATAAAAACAAGAAATCTGTTTTTGCAAATCACGAAAATCACTGTCATTTGCAATCATAATACTGAGCTTATCGATGGCTATTTAAATTGTTGTTATAATAATCAAGCCATGGTTCGATGGGCTCCTCGACTTGGAGACCTGACATTTAATGACTCTTGTGTTGCACGTGGTTCCCATTAAAACAACCCAGTAAATACATGCAACGGGTGCAAAATTATATTTAATTTGTGCATTAAAATCAGTTGGTGTATTACCATGGATTTATTATAGGAGTTATTAAACACAGGTCGGTGGGTGTAATGTGACATCTCACATGAATGAGGGATGTTTTCACACACTAAAATAATCAGACACATTGCACATTAGTTTGTAAGAATTTTATTTATATAATAGATACTAGGCGAAACAAGTATACGTTCCTGGTTTGTAATCTAAGCTAAAGCCATCGCTAAAATCGAATCCATGGTGGAAATTCATAATTAACTATTTTATTGTATTTCATTTCAGTTCATCCTTCGTATGTAATAGATTTGGTAATAGATTAGGGTTAGGCCAGATTACTAGCTAAAGGTAGAGCCAGTTGGCTGCAGTTTTAATAAAATACATTTTCAGACATTTTGACATCTCTGTCTAGAATGAGTGAGATTGATGCTCACATTGCCCCAGATCTAGTAGAGACCTTTTGTCTCAGGTATTGGCCTAACAGCTTTTACCCTGCATCATCCTCTTGTTTTGTCCCCAAACCTCAACCCCCCTCCTTAGCAATACCACCCCCATATTAAATCCTCCAAATGGGGGATTCTCACAACAACATCATTCCTGGTAGTGGGGGTCTTGCTGCATCAGTATGCGCCCTGCCCCCCTCATTAAGTAACAGTAATCTCCTGCAGTAACCCGCCATCGATGGTGCCCTCCTCACCACATATTACAGTGAATGACTTGAACTGTACAACCTTTATTGTCCCTCGCAAAGGGACGTTTTTCTAAAGGTTTTAACTAGAAACTAGCAAACAAAAAATACAAAATTACAAATTTCATTTTTTCTCCCGGGCCACAGTCCCCGATTGAAAGCTGATTGTCCCCCCACCACTCCTTCCCTCACCTCCACGACGCTACACCCACACCTTCCCCTTCCCGCTGGCGGAGCCCCCCTGCGGGCCACCCCGCGGGCAGCAGCAGCCGGGGGCCAGGCCGCGGTGCTGCGTGGCGGGCAGGTTCTTGTATACGGCGCGGCTGTAGGGGATGAAGCAGAGGCCCAGCTGGAGGTGGCGGGCCAGGCGGCAGTAGGCGGCCAGGGCCAGCACCAGCAGGGGGGTGACCAGCAGGAAGCCCACCACCAGCAGGGCCACGCAGCCCCCGTCAGACAGCAGGTCGGAGCAGTAGCGGGAGGTCCCGTGGGGGCGCACCTGGAGGGGGGAGGAGAGAGGGGTGAGAGGGAGTGGGGGAGATGAAGGAGGGGAAGGTGAGGGTTGAGAGGTAGTAGAGTGATGGAGAGGGGAGAGAGGGAAGGGGAGATGGAGGGGAAGGTGAGGGTTGAGAGGTAGTAGAGTGATGGAGAGGGGAGAGAGGGAAGGGGAAATGAAGGAGGGGAAGGTGAGGGTTGAGAGGTAGTAGAGTGATGGAGAGGGGAGAGAGGGAAGGGGAGATGAAGGAGGGGAAGGTGAGGGTTGAGAGGTAGTAGAGTGATGGAGAGGGGAGAGAGGGAAGGGGAAATGAAGGAGGGGAAGGTGAGGGTTGAGAGGTAGTAGAGTGATGGAGAGGGGAGAGAGGGAAGGGGAAATGAAGGAGGGGAAGGTGAGGGTTGAGAGGTAGTAGAGTGATGGAGAGGGGAGAGAGGGAAGGGGAAATGAAGGAGGGGAAGGTGAGGGTTGAGAGGTAGTAGAGTGATGGAGAGGGGAGAGAGGGAAGGGGAGATGGAGGGGAAGGTGAGGGTTGAGAGGTAGTAGAGTGATGGAGAGGGGAGAGAGGGAAGGGGAGATGAAGGAGGGGAAGGTGAGGGTTGAGAGGTAGTAGAGTGATGGAGAGGGGAGAGAGGGAAGGGGAAATGAAGGAGGGGAAGGTGAGGGTTGAGAGGTAGTAGAGTGATGGAGAGGGGAGAGAGGGAAGGGGAGATGGAGGGGAAGGTGAGGGTTGAGAGGTAGTAGAGTGATGGAGAGGGGAGAGGGAAGGGGAGATGAAGGAGGGGAAGGTGAGGGTTGAGAGGTGGTAGAGTGATGGAGAGGGGAGAGAGGGAAGGGGAGATGAAGGAGGGGAAGGTGAGGGTTGAGAGGTAGTAGAGTGATGGAGAGGGGAGAGAGGGAAGGGGAGATGAAGGAGGTGAAGGTGAGGGTTGAGAGGTGGTAGAGTTATGGAGAGGAGAGAGGGAAGGGGAGATGAAGGAGGGGAAGGTGAGGGTTGAGAGGTGGTAGAGTGATGGAGAGGGGAGAGAGGGAAGGGGAGATGAAGGAGGTGAAGGTGAGGGTTGAGAGGTAGTAGATTGATGGAGAGGGGAGAGATGGAGGAGGGGGAGAGGACAACAGCGATAAGAGAAAAGATATGGGAGAGAGGGAGAGCAGGAAAGAGATATGGGAGACGAGACTTTAATAAATAAGAAAAAATGGTTTCCACCAATCACACTGCCTCAATTTACCTATTAGTTCTTAAAATGATGATGAAAGTAAATGTATTGCCTATCGTTTAAAGTTATATCTTTACCATCAACTGATCTAATATATATTCTAGCTCTAGGTTCAAGTTGGAAGCCTGACTTCCAAGTATTGTTCAGGGTATAAGAGGGATCCCGGTGCAGCGAAGACGATAAGGGATGATGAACCATGAATGGAATGCAGGTCTGCGGTGTGTGGTCAGATAGTGCTCAGTGTTATGACACCCACACGCTCACACATACTGAGAGAGCCCCTCTTCTGGGGCTTAAATGACTCATGCCAACACATTCAAAGCCCCCACCAACCCTTGAAAAACAAACAATGTCACCCTACTGTATCCTTACCCTTTACTGCTTTTCTGTTCTTTTTTTATACCTCTGAATCCAATGTCTGGAGAAAAGTTATTAATTTCAAATGAAAGTTAAAGTAGCAGTTAACAATTGGTTTTGCTTGTGTAGGGTTCAGTTGGAACCAGGTATAACTGGTTGGTTGGGGTTCTAGAAGGAACCGAGCCAGGAAGTGATTGAGAGGTTTCCTATCAGGGCTTAATCCCCCTTATCTGTTGTGAGAGGTGAGAGCCGCAGGGCTGGAGGAGGAGAGATGGAGGAAGGGAGGGGGACATTCCCCAGCAGATTGGCGAAGAAGGAATCAACTATATATTCTATAATTTTAGGGCAGATCTGGTCGTTGCTTCATTTTAATGTTGACATGTAAAATAAGGCGTACATTAAACATTCAAGTTTGCTCTGTCAGGTGTCAGACCTCCAGTTCCCTCGTGTTTTGAATTTTGTAATATCTTATGTTCAATATGTCGTATATAGTACTCGATTGAGTATTAACTAACTACAAACACCTCATTATTGAACATCTAACCAGTGACTGTTGGGATAACGGCGAGTAAGGTAGAATGTTAATCTCCCCCTTATTTGTTTTCACTCGCTCCTTTCCCACCCATCTCTCTCCCCCATGCTCGGCGGTTCGCCCTGGCTCTCTGTCGCTCCCTTAATCCCCTCTGTTAATCCGGAGTCACATGAGGTGTAGTCCAACTGGCGGGAGTCCCACAGCTGGGGGGTTCTCCGTGTTCATTAAGACGCTCTTCTGAGGAGATGTGTTGTAGCATCCCATTCAAAGCCCCTGAACCACAAAGACTACTTAGGGGAGCGATGCCGCTACGGACCCAGCCAGGTTAAGAGGGCCTCCTGACCCAGGGTGCGCTCCAGTGATCCCCAAGGCGTCAGGGCTCAGAACGACCCTGAACCCTGACTTGTCATATCCTGAACCCCCCCTCTGTCGTTAGGCGGATCATAGAAAAACGTGTTTGGAACTCCGAGAACCAAACTGATGAACGTGCTAATCTGTCGCTTAATGGCAACATGCAGCTATAGGTGAGGTTTGATCATGTCGTGGGGCTGGAGTTGAACTCCTTACCAAGATGCACAGGGTTCGATCTCTAATATTCGCTACCTAAGATACTTGCCTCCTTAATGACAGGTATCTGAACTCATTGTGACGCGCTTTGGATCACAACATTTGCCACGCCAGGGGTTCCCTAGCCTTCTCAAGCCATACCCCCCGTGGCTTGGCTTTTCGTCCCAAGGCCCATCAATATTATACATATTCAGGCCTCCTTAGGCCTATATATCAAACAGGCCTGCATAGGCAATGCTGCCAGCCACTTTTGGGACGCGACACCCAAGTTGGAAACCCAACGAATCCATAGCGATTAAGACATCTACTAAACCAGCTCAACAGAGGAGCCCTCCTTACCGTGGAATGGCAGAGGAAGCCGAACGCCACCATGGTGGTTGCGGGCGTCAGGATGGTGCCGAACACCACCCCGGCCAGGCAGGCGTTGATAGCGGCGATCAGCAGGTTCTGGGCTGTCACCAGCACGGAGCACGCCCAGCAGTCCAGAGAGCCGCGCAGCTCCAGCGGGGCGTCGCTCCCTCCTCCACCACCGCTCTCGGCGGCGGAGTAGGGCGGAGGCACCACCACGCGCGGTGGCGGCGTCTCTGAGCCTCCGCCCATGCCCACGGCGGTGGTGGAGGCCAGGGAGTTGGAGTGCTGGAGGTGCTGGTGGTGCTGGTGGTGGCTGAGTTGGGCCAGTTGCTGCTGCTGGTGGTGCTGGTGGTGGTACTGGTGGTGCGGGGGCACCTCCTCAGACAGGTCCAGGTTCTGGTGGTGAGCCCCCTTCTCCAGAGTACCAGACATACTCATTGGGAACTGGAGGGAGGAGAGGGAAGGCACAATTAAAACAGTTGATAAACAAATAGAATAAAACAAACTCATTAAATGTGTCTTCCAATAAATGGTCGTAGGGCCATTTGGCATTTATGGTAAATAGTAAATGGACTGAATTTATATAGCGCTTTTCTAACTAGTGGCCACTCAAAGCGCTTTCAATATCGCATAACATTCACCCACACATTCAGACACCGACGGCGGTGTCAGCCATGCAAGGAGAGGGCCAGCTCATCGGGTCTCGCTCAGGGACACCTTGACACACAGCTAGGCTGAGCTGGGGATCAAACTAGCAACCGTCCGGTTATCAGCCTCTCTCTACCTCCGGCGCCACATGCTTCCACATATATTGGGAAACCAATACATACAATAAATGAGGAATGATTCAGTCAGAATAGGATTGAGCTGTCTGGCTCTCCAGCCAGTGACTCCATGGTGCCGGGCTTAAAAGACCCTAGGTTCTTGTTCAACCGTTGGTCAGAGGTCTTATCTATGTGAACAGGAAGCTTGCCTCAGTGAATGCCTGCCTGTGATGATGAGACGATGGCTATCTCAAAGCTGATTGACAGAAAAGGAAAGGGGGCCCCCTGTTTATCGGAGTGTGTGGCGGAGAGTTGAAGGGCATCTTGAAATGAAAGCGTGTTTTTGTTTTCCACACAGCATGTAGCTGCTCTGTGTCTGGGGAGGGCAGGGTGGATCAAGGGATGGTGCCATTACATTCAAACAAGGTTTGATGTTGTTTCCCAAGGAAAGTGGCAATCAGAGCATAACTTACACCCGTAATGAAATACTATGGATATATTATGCATGCCACTTTCAACCCGAGTCAAGGTAGGGGACTTGCAGCTAGGATACTTTCTCTGTCACCATAACACACTTGGGCAAAGATATTTGGCACTGTCAGACCAGAAGTCTGACAGTGTAAGCTTGTGAATATGCGGCCAACCACATTTTTTCATATTTTGTTTAACTGCTTGCTTCAAAGTAACCAAGAAACGGCCGCTTTTATAGAAATTAAGTATAAAGTCAATAATTCCTCTTTGAAATGTAGAAGGTTGAACTGAAAAATGACTTGAGTGCAGCACTTGTGTAAATACACTATGGTGGATACATTCAACAGAGCGGCGGTGAGATATTTTAAAATGAGACACAGCTGGCTGTGGCAGAGTCGCTATAAAGAGGAAACATCTTGGTTAGACTCTCTCTCTAGGCTTCTCGCTAACTTCCTAAATTGTCTTCTATCTAAATAAGGGTTACGTATAAACGCTTGTACCACGACCTGTGCATTTTGTAGACCAGCCATCTTACATCCCAGCTAGCTTGGTCCATCAGTTAGCAGAACTGTAGACCTGGCCATCCATTAGCTCAATGCTAGCCCCAGCCATTCATCAGTAGGAGCTAGATGTTAGATGTCAGCTAGATGTTAGATGTCTCAACAGAATAAATGCTTATTCCCTTGAGCTCAAAGTAACTTGTGCAAGTCTATAGTATTAGTAATGGATTGCTGCACAGTGTTTGCTGGTAAAATACTCAAACCTTTCAACTTGATCTCAACAACTTATGATGGATAGATGGACAACCAAAAGTTCCCTCTCTCCTACTTTCCAAACTGTTCTTACGACTGCAACTCAACAATAAAGTAGTGCATCAGGAACACCGGAAGACAGTAATTGAAAGTACCTTCTGAGAAAATGGCCTTTTGTTTACTTTCCAAATCGGTCCCCCATTGTTTGCACAAGTGTTGTGTTGTCCATTCCAAGGTCATGGGATTTTTGTGTGTGTGTGTGTGTGTGTGTGTACCCAACAGACATCTGGTTGCCACTAAAGGTTTGTTGTCTGAAACCTGAAGCCCACATCGTTAGGGCCTCAACAAAAATTTAATGAGTGGATGATTCACTAATCAGTAGTGGTTAAGACCCCCTCTCCCTGACCTAGAGAGTTTGATGCTGCATTAACAAGTTCTATTGTTTCACGATTCCATTGTGTTAAAACAAAAGCAGTGACTTGCATCGATTGTTTTCTTTTTGGCAGTCTCACGTCCCTCATTGAGGTTATTTAGATCTCCCATGCTTTAGTTTGCTAATTAATCCTAGCATTGTTTATGGTTCAGTTACCATGTATCCGAACTTGGTTTCAATTTAATTATAATAAAGTTTACGATGATTGCTACATTTGTGTAACAATTTATCCATAATTGTTTAACAATGTCCACGGGAAGTTAACGCAGAGAACTAAATCACTTTTAAATTTAAAAACAAACTAGATTTACAATGAATCCAGAGTGTGCTGAATTGTGCCTGAAAGTACCACCGGTCGGCAGATAGTGAATGAACTTTCAGGTGTTTCATGTGTGAGAGAGTAGTGTTGTTAGTGTTGGTTCTCCGGCACTGAGAGAGGTGTCGTACTCACGCTGTGGTGCGGGGCCCGTTGGAACTCAAGCTGTGGGTCCTCCAGGTTGCGGCCGGTTGATCTCCTCTCCTTTCAGAACAGTCTCTTAAAACACTCCAAACCAAACCCGTTGGCCCTCAAAGCACAACGCCGTGTGCGCCGGGTCTGTCCTGGCTCCCCTCTCACGCCGTGCTCCTCGTCTGTGCAGGGCTCTGCGCTGCAGGTCAGAGTGGCGTTGGCTGTGATGTATATGTGTCTTTAAAGCGATGCACCACTAATCCCCTTCCCTCCCCTCTGCTTGTCTACTTTCTTATCTATCCCTGATGGTATGCCGGTATGTCAGCCTCCCGCCCACCTCCTCCTCCTCCTCCTCCCAGCGACCGCTGGTGTTGGAACCGATTAGAGTCCTGACCCAAGTTCGACTGAAGTGGGCCGTCGATCCAAAGATGAAGGTTGTGAATCCTACTCGGTATTCATCAGATCTCAGGTCTGTGTGTGTGTGTGTGTGTCTGTGTCTCTCTCTCTCTGTCTCTCTGTCTCTCTGTATTGAAGCCTGGTCCTCCTCCTCCACACAGGACACCCCCCCTCCCGCCGCTTATGTGGTGTGAGAACCCCTCTTAGGAATTCACCCCCTCACCGCCAGCCACACACCCCCTCTCCCTCGACCCAACTTTCTCTCCCAACACCAGCTCGGTCTAAAGTCACCCACCCCCACTCCCACTTTGGAACAGCCCGGCCCTGTTCATGAACCGCTCCCCCTCCACCCTCCGGTTGTTTCTGTGGCGGTGCAGGGCGGGGGTCGGGGAGAGTAAGGGTGGCTGTCTGATAAGTTGAGGTCGGCAGAGACCCGGTCGGGGGGCTACCGGGGGTCACACATGTTGCCTGTTTATATAAGGAGCCAACGGAGACGTTGACGGAGCCTTTCCAGTCTTCTGCTGTGGTTTGAGTGGTGGCTGGTCGGAGCGGGAGAGCAGCTCCGGGGCGGGCGGGGGCCGTACGGGATGCAGGGCTCGCGTTCGTTGTACCACAAGTCCGAACTTCTGGCAGTTTATGTTTCGTGACTGTTTACATTTTGGGATGAAACACAATCGGCCACATCAGGGTTCTGACATGGAGATGAACTTCCAGGGAGGGAGGGGGGGAGGAACAAAGGGGGAGTAGGGGTGAGGGAAGGAGGGGACTTAGGAGGAACAAAGAAGGCATGGGGGGAGGGAGAGAGGAGGAGGTGGAGGAGGAGGAGGGGGTCAGTTAACAGATAGGAGAGAGATGGTTCCTGTAATCACTCTTAACTGATGCAGAGCCTTCCCTCCCCCTCCTTTGAGCGTTCTGTGTGTGTTTACCGTTCCTTTGCTTCATCGCTGTTGATTGGGGCGTATAAGTCTGTGGGGAAGGGCTATCGATCTTCACAATAACATCAGACGAGCCTGAGATGTACTTGTGGATATTGTGCATCACGCAACAGGAGTGGGGTGAAGGAGAGGACAGAGAGTGTACAGGAGGAGGCTGGAACGTTTTGTAAAGCACACGTGGTGGTCACGACTCATTTCCATATTCGCTCTTATTTCCATTGGAGCCAATCAGAGCTCAGTCCTGCAGCAAGCAGGTGGGTCGAGGATTTTAGAAGGATTTTAATAATTAACCTAATTTGCTGCTATTTCAAAGTTTAAACTTGGCCAAAAGATACCAAAAAGCCCTGCCTACTAATAAGAGGCGCTAACATGTGCTGGTCCTGCTGTGCAATGTCGTCAAAAATGTGCAAAATGTTCAAACCACTAATTTGCATTCGGAAAATCGGTAGGACTTTCACACTATGGAAGCCGTGAGTGCCATCGGAAACTTTGAGGCGTCAATGAGTGGATCCCACTTGCATACATGTAGAAATCCTACGTGATACTGTAGTTTAGCATTTTGCGCAAAAATAACACTGTAGGAGAAAAAAAAAGGTCTTGGCTTCCATTAGTTTTGAGCAATATCAACATTGTAAGGTCAGAATCTCCTCCACCTTTGTTTTCCACCAGTAAATTTAACCTCAAATACGTTGACACCGCGATCTACTGCGTTAACTCCCAAGTTAACACTGTGTTTTGAAAACGCCGGCCTATAATTCTTCTTGAGAGTTCTCAGAAGGAGAGGGGACATGTTATCCCCATGGTTACGACCCACACCCAATTTGTGACCCACACCCAATTTTGTTTTTAGTACCGTTGTGGTTCACACTATGAATTCAGTTTTCTGAACAAATACACCAACGTTCATCTTTGTGTGATAGTTTTGTAACCAGACATTTGGCTGTAGATCTGCCTCTGCTGTCTTTTTCCAAGAACTATCAGTTGGGAACGGGAAGGTTCACAACATTTCCTGTTCCTGGTATTCGGAGCACTGTTCCCACGACAACTGTCCTTCCCTTTGGGTTCCCTGTGTGTGTACACAGTGAGTGGCTCGTATCTCAACTATTTTGATGTGTGCGGGGAAAAGGCTTTTTTTTTTTTTTTTTTAACTTAATTTTTATTTGAGTTTCATACAAAATCATACAGAATCTTACTCCTCATATCTGCTGTTTCATACACAAGGTAACAGTTATGGTACAACAAAGGAGATGGAGACACAGTGACAAAGAAAAATATAAAATAAAACAGAATAGAATAAAACAAGATGAAATAAAATTATATCAGTATACCCATAGCAGGGCTCCACCTTTTAGTGAATATATGTTTTTGGAGCCTCAGGGAATATGTTATTTGTTCCATTTGATATATTTCCTTTATTTTTTCAGTCCACATATTGTGTGTTGGAGGGTCAGGCTTCAACCACCTTACTGTAATACATTTAATTGCTGTTGCTAGTAGTATCTGTAAGAGATATTTTTTGGCTCTTCCTTCCATGCCTCTTGGTAATAGACCTAGTAGGGCCACCATTGGGTCCATTGTAATATTTCCATCAAATATTTTATTAAGTGTTTCAAACACTTCCTTCCAGAATGCTTCCAGTTTTGGGCATAGCCAGAGTATATGGGTCTGATTACCAATGTGTGGCCCACAGTTTCTCCAGCATTTATTTGAGTGTGTTGTGCTAAATTTAGCTGTAATTTCAGGTGTCCGAAAGAATCTCATGACTACCTTCCATTTAAATTCTCTCCATACATTTGAATTAGTTACCATATGTACTTCAGTACAAATTTCTTCCCACATATCATGTGATATGTTGGAATTAATTTCAATTTCCCATCTCTCCTTAACCTGTGCAGTATTATTCAAATTCATGCTCAGGAATATTTGGTAACAATAGCTTATTATTTTCTTATCCCATTTTTTTGTTTGTACTTTAATCAATAACTCTTCAATTAGCGTTGGTTTAGTAACTTTGTCCCAGTCTTTGTGTTTTAATAAGAAATCCCTTAACTGTAAGTATCTGAAGAAATCTGTTCTTGGTATCTTAAATTCCTCCGACAGCTGTGTAAATGATTTAAAATTGCCAGCATTGTGGAGTTCATGTAAATTGGTGAGTCCATACTCAGACCATTTCCTGAAGCCTGTATCCAATTTAGAGGGCACAAAATCATTCATATATCCAATATTTGTAAGTGCTGAAATTGTTTTAGGTAGCCCGAATGTAGATATTATTGTCTTCCATATTTTTAATGTAATTTTGGTCCAGACACCCATACTTATTTTACTTGGATGGACATCTAAGAATGGCAAGGCCTGTATAGGTCTTTCACATAAACTCTTTTCAATATTGAGCCAGCGTGTGTATGATAAGTCCTGAAGCCATATTATGAGCGGTTTTAGTTGCGCAGCCCAAAAGTAGTATCTCAAATTAGGTAGTTTGAGCCCTCCCTTTGCTTTAGATAACTGTAACACTTTTAGTCTAATTCTTGGTCGCTTTCTCTGCCAGATAAATATTGAAATAAGTTTGTCCAATTTGTCAAATGTAGTTTTGGGGATGTCAATAGGTAACATTTCAAACAGATATAGTAATTTAGGCAGCACATTCATACGGACACTCTCAATGCAACCCAGCAGAGATAGGGGCAATATTGACCATCGGTCTAAGTCCTTACTAATGTTATGAATTAAACTTTTGTAATTGAAATCGTATAGTCTTACTAATGACAGTGGTATATGAATTCCTAAATATTTGATGCCATTTATTGGCCAATTGAACCCACTCTGCAATTTAGTTGTATCTGAGATGTTGCCGCCTATATCCATGGCCATTGTTTTGTCCACGTTTAATTTGTAGCCCGAGAAGTATCCATAAGTTAAAATGATGTCCTTTTAAACATGGTATTGTTGTTACAGGTTTTGTAAGGTACAGCAATACATCGTCAGCATATATTGAGATTTTATGCTGTTCTCCGTTTATCGTAACTCCCCTAATATTATCATTATCCCTAATCAGCTGTGCTAATGGTTCAATACTGATATCAAATAACAGAGGAGATAGTGAACAACCTTGTCTACATCCACGTTCCAGAGTGAAACGGTCTGAGAGAAATCCATTCACCTTAACTGCGGATTGTGGATCCGAATACAAGGTTTGTATCCATTTGATGAAGTTCGGGCCAAATTGGAATCGTTTCAGAGTTTGAATAAGGTATTGCCAGGATACTCGGTCAAATGCTTTCATGGCATCTAGGGATAATATCATTGACTCCTCTTCTTTAACTTTTGGGTGTGTCATTAAATTGAATAACCTTCTGATGTTGTCTCCATAGTATCTCCCCTTTATAAACCCTGTCTGATCGGGATGGATAATTTCTGTAGTCATTTTATTGACACGTCTTGCCAGAATAGCAGTTAGGATTCGTAGATCTGTATTCAATAATGAGATAGGTCTGTATGATTGGCATTTGGTGGGATCTTTGCCATCTTTATGTATCACTACTATAGTAGCCTCTCTCCAAGAGGGGGCCATGGTTCCAGATTTTAATGCATGATGGTAAGCGTCTAGCAATAAAGGTGATATACTCTCTATGAAAGCTTTATAAAATTCGTTAATATACCCATCCGGGCCAGGGCTTTTATTATTTTTCAGGATGGAGATTATCTGACGTATTTCCAGGTCCTTAATTGGCTCATCCAGTTCTCTTGCCATAGATTCAGGTAACTCTTTCAATTTGATGTCTTTTAAAAATTGTGCCAATTCCTCATCATTTGTGCAGGTGTCTGTATTTTTGTATAGATTCTTGTAAAATTCTGCGAAGGACTTGGATATTTCATCCGGCTTTGTGAGAGTTGAATTATTTTCCTTTAATTTCTGTACTATGTTTGATGATTGTTGTTTTTTAAGTCTAAATGCTAATAGCCTACTTGCCCTATTGCCATTTTCGTAGTATTTTTGGTTAGTGAATCTTAAATTGCCCTCTATTTTTTCATTAATTAAGCTGTTTAGGTCTCTGCGTGCTTCTTTCAAATTATTTAATAAGCTTGAGGTTGAGTTTCTTTTGTGTTGCTGTTCAAGCTGCCTTATTTTGTCTTCTAGCTCTCGCTGTTTTTCTTCCCTTTTTCTTTTTCTGGCACTTGTAAAAGAAATGATTCGGCCTCTAATATATGCCTTTGCACAGTCCCATAGAGTAAGAGGTGATATTTCAGGTGAAGTATTAGTGTCAAGATAATTTTTTAGTTCAGTTTTTATAAATGCAATGAATTCTTTATCATTGAGGAGCGACGCATTTAATCGCCATTGTTTAGTTGCTGGCCTGTTACCAATGTTCCACGACAATACGAGAGGAGCGTGATCGGATAATGTAATTGGGAGGATCTTTATGTCAACTACTCTATAAGATTCTGCCTTGGGAGTAAAAAAGAGGTCTATTCTGGAGTATGAGGAGTGCCTATGCGAAAAAAAGGTAAAGTCTTTGCCTTTAGGGTGTTTGTTTCTCCAAATGTCCACCAGGCCAGATTCTGTCGATAAATGCCTAAGCATATTGCTCATCCTAGAAGTAGAAGTGCTAGACATAGGATGTCTATCTAAATGTTGGGACATGACGCAATTAAAATCTCCTCCTAACAATAAAATACCAGAGCTATGCTGTAATATTATGGAGAAGATTGTACGAATAAAGCTAGGATCATCCTCGTTTGGAGCATATATATTCATAAGACAAACTTCCACTCCATCAATCAATCCATTTATCATTATAAATCTCCCTGTCGAGTCTTTATGAATTTTGGTTGATGTAAAATTGACCTGTCTGTGTATCAAAATAGCTACACCTCTTTTCCGACCAGATGGGTGTGATGAGTAAAATACCTTATCTGCCCAGGACTTCTTTAATTTTTCGTGTTCCTTATCTGAAAGGTGAGTTTCTTGCAGGAATGCAATCTGGCAACTATTTCTCTTTAACAGATTAATAATTTTCTTTCTCTTGATTGGGCTGTGGAGACCTTTAACATTGTAACTTATTACCTTAAGAGATCCCATATCTCAAAAGCAGGGTCAAATGTAATTGAAATAAAAGAAAGAGTAAAATAATATAAAATACACTGATAAAAAAGTTGTAGAAAATAAAATCAAGCAAATAATAAAGCGGGTGTACAAGTAAAGACTGGAGACTACATGAAAGATATCTAAGAATTACTAAGATAACAGCATTATATGTTTTGTAGCATTTCAACTTTAACAAATTATTCTTATCCTGAAAGAGTATGTGGATGGAAAAGTTCACTGTTGCTCTTCTTAGATCCCTGGGGAACATGGGAATCAACACAAACAGAGCTGAACATAGAACTACAATAGCCGAGAACACGGCTGACATAAGTGTCCGGTTGGTCCTGTGGGGCACAGTTTCAGGCTGCATCTCGAACTTGCAGCTGTGCGAACAGTCAGAGTTCGCTTTGGTTTGGGCAGAAGCCAAACTATAGGCTATTCAGTCAGTAGATGTGCACATCGAGCTGCCCCAGAACCTCATATAAAATAAAGACATCTTGAACTCAATAACTTAAATTTCAAATGTAACTGTAGTAATTACTTTAGCCAAAACGGCAGGCAGCCATGTACTTTTGAGTATGCTGATAATCTCTCACTTATTCGTTACTTACATAATGTGCAGGTGACAATCCCTCATTCAAACAGCTGGCTTAATAGATCGCATATTCATAATCGTATTGCCATAAAGGTCGCGGATTTAGCGTATCAGACTTTTTTTTTTTTTTTTTCTCTTTTTCTCAAACCTGATGACAGTAAGGGATACTGTCTCTTAGTGCTCCGGTCCATCAGCTGGAAGGATGTGTTTCTTTATATAGTCCATTGCCTTAGTAGCATCCGCGAACTCCCGCTCATCGTTGTTGTTGGTGATGCGGAGCCTGGCCGGATACAGCAGGCCGTAGCGGACCCCAGGTTTCCCCTGAAGCATCTTCCTGGCGGGTGTAAACGCTGCCCGGGCTCTGGCGACATTCGCGGTGTAGTCCGGGAATATAGCGATCGGGTTTCCCTTGTAGTTGAGTTGGCCGCCTCGGTCTCTGGCTTTCCTTAGAATATCCAAGGCATCTCCCTCGTTGTGTAGCTTCGCAATAATTACACGGGGCTTGTCTCCGGGTCTCCTTTGTGTCAGGCTGCGGTGTGAGCGTTGGATTAGTACCTCTCTGTCCAGGTGTAACACCTCTTTGAGAAGTTTGGAGACCGCGGTGGGAGAGCTCGACCTCGGTTCTTCAGTCACTCCCGTGATGCGAATGTTTCCCCTCCTCATCCTGCCCTCCATGTCCTCACATTTTTCTTTTAAATCTTCGACTTGCTTCTTGAGGTCCGATACCGTAGTTTGCACCGATACAACTTCATCCGACCACGCTGACAATCCATCCTCGACGGCCTTCACATTAGCTTGCGCCTGCTCAACCTCTGTGCGGATAGCTGCTGTGTTTTTAGCTATCTCAGTTTTCACATCAATCATTTCTTTCTTCAGCGATTCAAAATCATTCGCCAGCGCATTCTTCAATTCTTCTCTGATAACTGACGATATTTCTTTTCTCAATGAGGAAAGGATGTCGGCTTTGATTGTTGCGGTATTCATGCTTGTATTTACTCCAGGTACAGGTGGGGTCAAGGCGGATTTATCTGGACTTTTAGCCGAGGAGGTTTGGGGCCTTGTGTTGGCCCGTGCTTCGTAGTTGTATTTCCGGAGATTTGCTGCCATTGGCGTTGGTTCTTCTTCACTGATTTTGCCGGGTAGTGTTGATTATACAGTTACCACATTTAATTTGTATTTTCGAGCATAGATGTCAAATAATATATCTTTGTAATTGAGATTCTGGAGGAGCTCACAAAAGTGCGACTTACTCCATTGCGGCTCGCTAGCGCCCCCCGGGAAAAGGCTTTTGATAAAAACGAATGCACAGAAGGTGATATTTTAGGCCTCCATTTGACAGCTGAAGACTTAGAGACGGCAGGAAGCCGCTGCTGCTGCTGCTGCCATCCCTTCAGCTGACAGGTGAGTCAGAGACGGCAGGAAGCCACCACTGCTGCTGCTGCTGCCATCCCTTCAGCTGACAGGTGAGTCAGAGACGGCAGGAAGCCACTGCTGCTGCTGCTGCCATCCCTTCAGCTGACAGGTGAGTCAGAGACGGCAGGAAGCCACCACTGCTGCTGCCATCCCTTCAGCTGACAGGGGTCAAGAGACGGCAGGAAGCCACCGCTGCTGCTGCCATCCCTTCAGCTGACAGGGGTCAAGAGACGGCAGGAAGCCACCGCTGCTGCTGCCATCCCTTCAGCTGACAGGTGAGTCAGACGGCAGGAAGCCACCACTGCTGCTGCTGCTGCTGCCATCCCTTCAGCTGACAGGGGTCAAGAGACCGCAGGAAGCCACCGCTGCTGCTGCCATCCCTTCAGCTGAAAGAGGGGTCAGAGACGGCAGGAAGCCGCCACTTCTGCTGCTATCCCTTCAGCTGACGGGAGTCAGAGGCCGCAGGAAGCCAGGTGATATTTTAGGCCTCCATTTGACAGCTGAAGACTTAGAGACGGCAGGAAGCCACCGCTGCTGCTGCCATCCCTTCAGCTGACAGGTGAGACAGAGTTCCACTGCTGCTAGGCAACAGCTCTTTTCTACGCTGCTTTTGAGGTCATATCAGCATAAAACTCGCAACTGAAAGACTACGTATTCCGTAACAACCAATTTGCGCTCTGTTTCAGGAAGTCACAAAACAAACTCGATCAAAACTTCATCAATATTAAAATAAATTCGGTGGTCAACTATGAACTGTAAAATAATAAATACGAATGAAACCCTTTTGAGTTTATCAAAAAGCGTTTATTAATATTCATAGTAATGTCACACAAGTTCACAAAGTGTTTTAAGACATGTCTGGCTCAGTTTGGTGTGTGTGAGTGTATGCAAGTGTTGGTGTGTAAATTCTCTAAACAGTGCAGTTTTAAATAATCGACCACAAAGGGAAATAGAGGGGGAAGGTGTATTGCAACAGGAAAAATAGAAATCTCATTTAAAAAAATGACGAACAAAAAAGTGTTCAAAAAGAACATTTAGCACCATCTATCCCATAGTATTCAACAGATAATATCATTAAAATCTCATCTTAAAAAGTCCCCTGCCCCCTATGGAATAAAAAATCATAAACCCAGAAGAGAAATTAAAACACAATAAACCAAATAACCGTTTCTCTCATATCTAATAAACACACACAATGACAGCGTTCTGTTAGTAGTATCGTCTATGTGAGCTACAGGGAAACGTGGTGTTATGTCCAAGATAAAGATGGAGGGGGGAGAGAGCCAAGCACCAGCTAAACAGTAGTCCCTCGCCCGACCTCGTATTTCTTTAGTCCACACTTTATACCAAACAGACATGAAGGGGACACTTAGCACCTCTGGATGAACGACCCTATGGAGAAAACCAATGTCCAATAAATAGAAGAGAAACACTTTTAAATAAAGGAAAGAGGAACAGAGACATGTACAATGGGGAAACATTCGGCAGTTATGATATAGACACACAAACAAAACCCACACTTGATGACGATCGCTTTTTTGACAATTACAACCTGATGGTCAATATTAACTCTCCACAAGGAAATAAAATTTGTAGAATGTCATAATAAAAACAAGATTCACACATCACGATTCTCAATGACAAAAAAAAAATTCAAGATGAAGTCCCGAAAAAAACCAAAGTCTATGCAACCCGTATGTTTTGAAGCATTCCAAACCGTTTTTTTCTCATATTCTTAATGCTTTAGAAAATGTTCATATCTCTATTCTTAGTATTTTTCTAAATACAAGTGACAAGGCCAATGTGGTATATATCTAGGCTGATCTAGTTTAGAAAAAAACTCAACACAATAAATTATTTTTTTCTCATAAAAGCACCCCACGATAATCGCAAACAGCATGTACAAAATTCAGTATTCAACACGGTAAAAAAAAACAATTAAAACATGCCGTCAGACCGCTCCTTTGTCGTTTGTTCAATGGCAGCACTGACTGCACCGTGGTCGTCAAGTTCACTGTTGCCAGGGCAACTGGCTGGCGGAGTGCACCTTCTGAGAGTAAACTGGCATTTTTTTGATTGGCGGTTTTTGAATGCTATGTAAACTGGTATTTTCCGTTGGCTGTTCGGCAAGTATAAGCAGTAGTAAAAAAGAAAAAAAGGTTTGATTTCTTTTTTTTATATAATGACAGTTGCAAAGTGAAATGCTGTGTTTGTCCCGGCTGGCAGGAGTTTTGGTTATGACTGAGAGGAGGTGGAGGGCTGTCACCGGGAGCCAGACACGGACGACTGCAGGGAGAGAGAGATGTCAGGATCACTCCAGAAGGGCGGGGCGACAGGAGAGCCAGAGTACGAGGTGGTAGGGAGGACTCTTACCAGGTTGAAGGAGTCGTAGGCGGTCATGAGCTCGTCGATGCGGTACTGCTCCAGCACCACCACATTGGCCAGGCTGGGGCTGCGGCGGCGGGCGCAGTCCTCACAGTGCACCACGTACGTCTTCCTGCTGCTGCTCTCGCTGGTCACGAACAGCAGGTCAAACACCTCCACCTGGTGGACACAACGCGCCATTGACATCAGTGGAAGAAGAGACTCAACGTGGTGCATGTAGTTTGAAAGATCCTGTTTCATGGCTTCAATGGGAATTCAAATGCATTGAGGATCAGGTAGGGGATTATGTTCGCAGATGTCCACAGATAGATTTTGGGGGGTTGGGTGTGCACACCCTGGCCACCACGCTATCCTTCACTATCATGAGGCCTTCAGAATAGCGAGGTTAAATACTAGGTCTGTGTACTCACGTCACACTCGTTGCAGTAGTAGGCGGGCTCGTCCTTGACACGGCTCTGGTAGGAGATCTTCTTGCCCCCGGCCACCAGCTGGTCTCTCAGCACCTGGATGTGTTTCATGGACTGCAGGAGACAGTGCCTGCAGGTGGAGATACAAAGTAAGCTCTCTACAACGATAACACCCTACTGCATTAGCTGGCTCCATCTCACACCAGTGACTAAATATTTCCTCTTTAGATGACCATTTTTCTAATTTACTTTAATTAACCGTTGCTTACTAAAGGGTTACAATTCAGCCAATGGTAGAAAGAAATTCCTGTTCAGGTCACTTAAGTATCCACTATAAAGATACTTAGTTAAAGGGTAATTCCGGTGTTAAATGGATTTGGGATAGGTTTTGTATGATAACGAGTTGAAACGTTCGTTTTGGAGCACAAAAAACGCATATAGACGTTTTCTTCAGTTGGCTGTTTTTAGCCGACTCTATCAAAACGCTATAAACTTGGAACGATGGGGGCACTGGTTATGGTAAAAACTAAATCGCTATTTTAAACCACTTAAAAGGCTAAAAGTAGCCCGACACTTCTTTGGTAGTATAACAAGGGTCTCAACAACTTTGTAAGTGTACAGATTGTTTATTATAAGGACCACTACCAAAGAAGTGTCGGGCTACTTTTAGCCTTTTAAGTGGTTTAAAATAGCGATTTAGTTTTTACCATAACCAGTGCCCCCATCGTTCCAAGTTTATAGCGTTTTGATAGAATCGGCTAAAAACAGCCAACTGAAGAAAGCGTCTATATACGTTTTTTTGTGCTCCAAAACGAACGTTTCAACTCGTTATCATACAAAACATATCCCAAATCCATTTTACACCGGAATTACCCTTTAAGTTATCTCCAGTTCCGGGTCCACCCCCCACTCACTTGAGCATCTTGAAGGTGTCGGGGTCGGTGACCTTGACGGTGCGCGCCACGTTCCAGGACACGTGGATCATGGGGACGATGGACTTCACCTTCTTCACCTCGTTCCACTCAAACCGCTCCAGAGCCAGCTGGTACTGGTATGCTACACACACACAGAGGCGTTAACATTCGGTGAGCAACAAGCCAGGTTATCTGCTCGATTAATGTCAATGCATCCAGTGGCGTTAGCCCGCAGCTTCTAGCTAGCTCATGCCCATATATGGGGTGTCATGGCTCCAGCCCGGCTCACCATTGAGAGGACCCACGTTCCAGGCGATGTTGTTGCACCAGCCCACGGCCTGGACCCAGTGCACCGTGCCGGCGTTGATCCACACCAGGTCCCCGGGCCGCTGGATGAAGCGGTACACGGGGATGTTGGCCTTGTAGAGGTCCTCCAGCACCGGCCACCAGGACCCCGTCAGGTAGTCCACGCCGTGCCTGAGTAGAAACCCAACGTTAGGCTCTCAATGTCGGCATGACATCTCTAATGGTACCAGAAGTGTTTAAGAGCCCCGGTTCACCCAACAGGTAGACAAACCCTCTCTAGGGACCTGGTGTGACGGGTCCTGTTGTGGATACCATCGGCCGAACGACACTTACTTCTCACAAAAGTCGCTGATGGCGTGCCAGTAGTTTTCGTGCACGGAGAACCACTCGCAGTCCCCCGGGCCGATGTTGACGTTGACCGAGCAGAAGTTGTTGTTCTCCTGGTGACCTGCGGGGGGCAGCGGAGGGAAGGTTACATGGCTGTATGCATGTGGAGATATCACTACATTGACTGTACATAGGACGAACCCTAAATAAAAAGGTGCAAGAATATGGTTTCAGATCATTTTCAGTGTTTCCTGGTTTGGTAAAAATGTGTTGGACCAAGATCAAGCAAATTTAAAGACTCCTTATCGTCCTTAAATCAAACAAAAATGGATGTTAGCGTGACTCCCTCTTTCTACGACCAACTGAAAAACAAATGAGCTCATCGGGGGACTCGGACCACCCAACAAGACGATTGGTGGTTGAGTTGGGGGGCGGTTCTTACCTGGGGTGCGGCTGCCCGGGACCTTCATGTAGAGCTGGACGGTGTTCATGCCCAGGATGGTGTGGCCCACGTGGCTCAGCATGTTACCGCTGGAGGCCACGCGCATGAAGGCGGGCAGCTTCTGCAGCTCCTGCAGCTGGGACTTCCACCTAGGGGGGGGGGAAACGGGGGATTAGGGGGTCTTCAACCCAATACTTCAAGATAAATCTATAATAAGTGAAACCCCATTGTCTAGCCTTCTTGTTAAATCAATGTATTGTGTTTGGATGGAAGGTGACAGACGGTTTGGAGTTCCTAGCTACTTACCGTTTCGGGTCCGAGAGGTCGATGTTGGTGCCGAATTTAATGATCTTCCCCACTGGCTTCTGCTCACCACTGACGGAGGAAAAGCACATACATAGATATTAAACCACGCATTAACTTGCATTTTTTATTACCAGTTAAAATAGAGGAAGTTTCTTATTACCTGCTGCCAGCTTCTTTAGGTGGGTCCTTGCTGGGGGTGTCAAGACAACTCAATGGCTTCTTCTCCTTCTTGTCACCCTCTTCTTCATCCTCCTCTTCACTTCCTTTCTCCTCCTGTGGACACATGAATAGAAATGTTAACACCCAAATACGTAGAGACACAGGAGTACAATAAGGGCCATCACAGAGCTAGTAGCGGTGGTGCCTCAGGGGGAGATCCCAGATGGCTGCTCTAGGGGACGGTACTCTGAGTGATGGGGAGGTCTGCTTACCTGCAGGCTCTCCTGGAAGCTGGATGCCTGGTACTGGGCGTACTTGGCGATGGTGGTGTGGGAGCGGCTGCTCTCGCAGGGCCACGTCTGGCCCGTGCCGCTGGGGTCCCAGTTCTCGTCGGCGGGCTGCTGCACCTGAGTGCGGACCTCCACCGCCTGCTCCGCGTTGGCGTCCACCAGAGACTTGGTGGAGAACAGGCCCAGGTCTACAGGAGGAGGAGGAGGTTCTAGTGTGAGTGTGTTCCCCGTCCGGTCTATCTCTACTGGAAGAGCGTGGGTAGGGGTTATAGCCACTAGGGCTGTCCCCTGAAAGTCAACGATTCGAATCATCAGTCGGGAAACCCTGCAGTCGACTCAGAGAATCTGAGTCGACTGCGGGGTTTACCGCCGTCTTTCTTCCTTTATTTATTTTTTTAAAAGACCCAACCTATAGTGTAGACGTGTTAGACCATATGCATGAATCGACACATTTATTGTGACATTTTATTATTCTTCTGCAGCGGCAGTTGGTGCTGAAAATAAATTGCAAACTGCTCTTACAGATGCCACTGCAGGCTTAATATTCACCATTTGCATCATAGCTCTAATGATAATAAAGAGAAGCTTTATTTAGACAGTGTCCATGTCACTGTGGCGATTGATTCATTGTAACTTTGTTTGCTAGACAGAATCTCGCAGAGGGAAGCGGCTGTCTCCCCTTACATTATTGCTACATTTTCTCTGGGAGCGCAGTCAGTGTGGCGACACAGCGCTGTGTATTCTTTCGGGCTCAATAAATGCAATCAGATCGTGAACACGGAGCTCATATAGTGGATTATCCACTAGCCTATACATGAGCCCCGTGTTCATTATCGGACCGCATTATGGGCAGGAGCCTAATTAAAACCCGACAGGAATAAGTTGGCTTCAATTACGACGAGTTTGATTGACAGAAAACTGTTCAGGTGAGAACGTAATGAGCGCAACGCGCAAGCATATATAAAAGGCCTATAGCCTACCAAAACAGAGTGTTAATAGACAGAAAACTCATTTTTTTAAACCTCCAAAAGACCTGCCCCGCACGGCCGCCGAATAGTCGAATCTCTGGACTGAAAAGGCAGATCTGATTCGACTCAGAAAATTCCGAGTCGGGGAAAGCCCTAATAGCCACCAAACTTATTATTATGAAGCTCCGGTTGCAAGAATTACTCCATCAACTTCTGAGTTAATTATAATAAAGTGTCCTTGCTTTACATCCATTCTTTGTGGCATTTCTTTGTTACCTGGTTGGTTGTGGCACATACTGATTTAACGTCATTCACTTTGTGTGTAGTAAGGAGACAATATAAAACATACGTGCCATGAATCTAGGATGTTGTAGTGCCCCATACCCTCTACCTGCTTCCTAAGTACCCATCTGAGTGCACTCTCGCTTTTGATCAGAGCGTCCGCTGAATGACTCAACAGTGAGGAGGTGAGACTAGCAGTGTGTGAGTACGTACTGAGTCTGAGCGATCCAGCCAGGCCTCTGATGACCGTCACAGGGTTCTTGGGGTCGGTGCAGAACTGCAGCAGCACCGGGGAGAAGGCGTCTCTCTTGCTCTCCAGCTGAACAGGATCATGGACACGGTCATTTTAAGTACGGCTGTCAATTGTTTGTGAGGTAGGCTTATAAGGTAACAAAAAAAATAGGGTTGAGCAGAATTAAATCATAAGCACCTGAAAACTCTTTAATAACCAGAGGAAAAACACACAACCCAATCTGAACGGTATGATTGTCTAATTCAAAGCTTCATCCGACATTCATTGGTTTAGCGCGTTTGGCGACTTACATAAATGCTGGGCGTCGGGGGGTAGAGCTTCTCCCTGGGGAGGGGCACCTCCGAGGTCATGGTGGGGGGCTTCACGGAGAAGGCTGGAAGCAAGTAGGACTCTCTGAACTTCCCCTTGACCCTGGATCCCCTGGGAGCGCGCAGAACAGGGTCAGTCCAGGCACTCAAACACAGGACACGTTATGCTGCAGGATGGACCGTTCCTTTTGGGATCCCAATCCAAAACTAATAAAACATCTTTAGCTTTATATTGGGCCATTTTTCCTTTTTATTTTTAAAATGCTTAAAAGGTCCAGAAGCTTTTTCTGAGCATGTTCATGCGAATGCAACCAACGGCTAGAATAAATACCTGGTCCTCAGCTTATATTTATTATTCATGGGTTTCAGAAGGCTTTATATCAATAAGTCTCACTGGTGACTGGTCCTCGGGGGGTACTCACTTGCAGGCCCTGATGATCTCCCCCGCCTTGTTCCTGATGGTGATCTCCTCCAGCGGGATCCTCTTCTCCTCCACCTCCGAGGCGATGAAGGTCTCCCGGTCGCCGCTCTCCACCTTGATCAGCCGGATCTTCAGCTCCTTGGGCGGCCCATCCGAGAGCGCCTTCAGCTTCAGGAAGTCGTTGGCGCCCGCCACCGCCGTCTCCGACTCGGGGTCCAGGCGGCTCGGCGACGAGGAAGAAGAGGAGGGCATCTCGCCCCTGGATGTCCACTCGCCGGGCTCCCCCTCGCTGGCGGAGCCGGCAGTCGCGTCCTTGCGTTGCTTCTTCTTGTCGTGCGAGCGGTTCTTCTCGCGCTGCTCCTTGCTCTGGAGGTCGAGGTCTCCGAGGATCCGCCGGTCCTTCTCCTTGTGGCTCTTGCCCTCCTTGTGGCGCTTGCGGTGGCCGGAGCCGGAGTGGGAGGACAGGGAGGGGGAGGAGGAGGAGAAGGCCATGTCGGCCCTCTTCTCCCGCTCCTGCTTCTTTCTCTCCTTGCGCTCCACGTGGTTCTTGCTGTGGCTGTGCTTCCTCTTCGTCTCCCCGTCCCTCTCCCTCGCCCGCTCTCGGCTCTTGTCCTTGGTCCTCTCGCGCTCCTTCTCCTTCCCGTGTGACGCGTGTCCCCGGTCCTCCAGCTTGACTTGGCGCTCGGGGGAGCTCCTCTTGTCGGCATGCCGACCGATGAGGACGTCACAGCTCCGGCCCAGCTCCGCCAGGGAGGTCTCGGAGATGGTGGTGAGCTTCTCCATCGCCTCCTCCTTGATATCCGCCGGCTCCACGGTGGAGGGGACGAACGCCGTCCTCTGGTCCGTCGCCTCCCTCCGAATGTCGGCCACCGCCGCCTTGCTCTCCACCACGGGACGCGGGGAGGTCTTGGGGTCGGGGGCCACCGGGGGGCTGAACCCCGGGTGGGCGGGGTCCGAGGTGGGGGAGCTGCCCTCCTTCTGCTGGCGGTGGATGTGGGGCCCGAGCGACAGCGACGATGAGTACTTGACCCCGAGCAGGGCGGAGGGCGGCGGCCTGCCGAAGGGCCCGCCGCGGTACGCGTACCTCTGGCTCTCCAAGACGGTGGCCAGGGACTTGAACATGCTGTTGACGCCCGTCTGGTGGAGGTGGGGCCTCTGGGGCGGCGGTGGGGAGCAGGAGGGCGTCTCCGACTCCTCCTCGTCCTCCTCCTCGTCCGCCTCACTCTTGCTGAGCTCGGGGAGGCCGTACAGCTTGGCCAGGTCACTGTGCCGGTAGTTGGTGTTCTCCTCGGGGCCCGGCCCCACACGGGGCCGCTGGAGGAGTTGGGGCCCGGCGCTGGGGGCCACCTTGAGGCCCTCCTCCTCCTCCTCGTTGAAGGAGGAGGTGCGGCTGCAGGGGGAGGCCAGGGAGCCCTGGCGGCTCAGCACGGGGGGGCTGGCGAACTCCTCCTGGTTGGCCGGGTGCTTGGGCGCCGGGATGAGGTCCGGGGCGCAGGGGTAGCCCGGCCCCCCCGCCTGGGCCGGGTCGCCGCCGGGGGGGCGGCCGCCGACGCACAGGGCCTCTTCCTTCTGGATGGACTCGTCCAGCATGGCCATGATGTTGGCCAGGCCGTCGGGGAGCAGCGTGGACAGCTCCTCCTCGAAGGGGCCGCCGTCAGAGTCCTCGTCCAGGGGCCGGAGGAGCAGCCCCCCGGGGGCTGAGGACGGCGGCCCGTCCCTGGGGAAGGCCTGGTACAGCTTGGGGGGCTCCCCCAGCGTCAGGGTGGGCAGGGAGGGGAGCGGCCCCGGGTGGGAGCTGTGGGGCTTCGGGCCCCTCGGAGGGTCTTTGGAGGGGCCGAGCGTCGGGGCGAAGGGGGACTGGGTCGCCCCCGGTGCGTGGTGCAGCGTGGGGGGGCTGTGGCCCCACAGCTCTCTCTGCCGCTGCTTCTCTCTGGCGTACTCCGTCTGGGGGGTGAGGGGGGGCGGCCGCAGTCTTTCCAGGGGGGTGCTGGCGGGGGTGGTGGTGACGGCGTTGGGTGCTGGGGCCGACGGAGGACAGGGGGGTACTCCGCCTCGACTCAGCCAGGGATAAGGGGGTGAGGCCTGGGTGACTGAGGCAGATGGGGCGGGGGGGCTGGAGAGGCGAGGGAGGGCGGGGGGCGGCGAGGAGTCGCCTGCCAGCAGTCTCTCCAGGTTGTCCATAGCCGTCTGCTCTCTTCTGCCTTTAGCATTGGCCTCCTGCTCCTCCCTCCTCTTCTGCTGCTGCTGCTGTCTCCTCCTCTCCTCCTCCTTCCTCTCCCACTGCCGTTTCTCCTCCTCCTTCCTCTCCCACTCTCTCCGTTGTTTCTCCTGCCACTCCCTCCGTTGTTTCTCCTCCTCCTGTCTCTCCCTCTGCCGTTTCTCCTCCTCTTTCCTCTGCCGTTTCTCCTCCTCCTTCCTCTGCCGTTTCTCCTCCTCCTGTCTCTCCCTCTGTCGTTTCTCCTCCTCCTGTCTCTCCCTCTGTCGTTTCTCCTCCTCCTGTCTCTCCCTCTGTCGTTTCTCCTCCTCCTTCCTCTCCCACTCCCTCTGTCGTTTCTTCTCCTCCTGCTTCCTCCTCTCCTCTTCCAGCCGCTCCCATTCTCTCCTCTTGCACTCCTCCTCCTCCTTCCTCTCCAGCTCCCTCCTCTTCCTCTCCTGCCTCTCCATCTCCCTCCTCTTCCTCTCCTGCCTCTCCAGCTCTCGCCTCTTCCTCTCCTCCTCCTCCTCCTTCCTCTTTTCCTCCTGTTGCCTCTCCCACTCCCGCCTCTTCTGACACTCTTCCTCTCGCCTCTTCCTCTCCGTCTCCTCCTCCTCCTCCCTGGCCCTCTTCCTCGTCTCCTCTGCCTGCATGTGGCCCTCCAGCTCGGCGTCCAGTTTGTCCAGGGCCTCCTCGATGGACTGCGAGGCCGGCACCGGGGCACACAGCTGGGGCTGACCGCGGGCCTGGCTGGTGCTCTGGGGGTTGGGGCCCGGCTGGTGCCCCATTCTGGGGAGGCCGGGGTGGGCGTGTCGGGCAGCGGCGTGGGAGTGGTGGTGGTGAGGGCCCGACGGAGCCACGGGAGTGTAGGAGCTGATGGAACCAGAGGAGGGTCTGCTGGTGATCACACTCTCTCCCGCCCGCTGGAAACCTGAGAACAGGGAGGAGGAGAGCGCTGATGAGGACGTGGAGGACGGCGGCGGCGGGGGTGGAGGTTTGGGCGTGCCGTGCTGCTCCGTCTTTGTGGTCCGTCGGTAGTAGGCGTTCTCTCCCTGCGTGGGTGGGGGCTGGAGCGGTGGTGGCGCTGCGCTGGGGGCTCCCTGATGCTGTGGTCGGTGCACCACCCTCTGCTGTGGGTGATGGTGGTGGTGGTGCTGGGCGGAGCCAGCCTGGGTTCCCTGATAGCTCGACTGCAGCAGGGCGTCCCGCTGGAAGGTGTTGGTGGCGGGGTTGGTGGCGGGGTTGGAGGTCTGCAGTGCCGGCGCCCGTTCTCGTTGCCAGAGTACATCGCCGCCTCCGCCTCCTCCTCCGCCGTTCCTGACCAAGCAGCTCCCTGTGGTTGCCGTGGAAACAGCCCCGGAGGGTCGGCCGCTGATAATGCCACCACTGTTGTTGTGGTTGTTGTTGCTGTTGCCGTAGCCACCGACAGAGCAAGAGGGCTGAGGGGCGGGGGGGTTGGGGGTGATCACAGGGGTACGGGTGGGGTTCACTAGAGCGGGGCTGACGTGGTGGTGTAAGGGGTGGGAGTGGTGTAGCGAGGGGGCGTGGCTCTGTTGGCCCTGAGGTAGGATCTGGGTGGACCTGTAGAGTCCCGCCTCCTGGGAAAAACACAAAGAGATTTGATTGGTTAGCTACAGAACCACACACTCCTTGCTGCTTTTTCGGGGATTTTGATCATTTCAAATTGTATCAATGATGCGTCTGATTCTTCATAAACATGGAAGTAACAGTAACCGATAACAATTTGTTGGCCTCATAGCATAGTTTCCCAAGTCACATTTTGGCCAAATTGTGATATCTAACCTAACTCGACACTCCTAACGCTGCTGATTCACTGTGCCTCATTGGCTGCATCCTAAGCCAATCAGAGCACTTTTTACATTCCATAATCACAATCTGCCTAAGTCATCTATTTCCTTTGGGCATATTTGATGCTAAATACATAATGAACCTTAAAATATGACTTAGACAATTATGCTATGAGGCTAAGGATAAGCAGCGTCTTGTCAGCCGTGGAGCCTCAGGACTGGCTCACATGTCCTCTGGCTCCAGACTGAGGCTCTCCTCTCAGGGTGCTCACCAGCGAGTGGCTGCCCGCCCGGCCCTGGTACTTCCAGTCGTCGCGGGCGGTGCCGGGTTGCTGCTGAGGTACGGCGGTGCTGCTGGTGGGCTGGGGGGAGGGCGCGGGGTGGGCTGGGTGCCCCAGCCCTGCGTGAGGCTGGAAGTGACTGTAAGGCACGCTGCTGCTGGTCGCGGCTGGGGGGTTCGCTGGTGAAGACCGGGGCGGGGGGGCTTGTTCCCTGGCACCCCTGGGGGGCGTATGGTGGGACTGAGCGTGGGAGGCCCCCTGGGGGCCCCTGTGAGGCTCCAGGGCGGGGTGGCGGGGCGGGGCGGGGGCCGGTTTGGCACTCCCGGGCTGGGGGTACGAGGAGTGGGGGGACTGGTTCACCACCGGTGGCTGTTGTTGTTGTTGTTGCTGTTGTTGGAGGTGGTGGGAGTGGTGGTGGTAGCCCGTCTTCTGGGGGCCGGGGTGGTAGCCCCCCATGGAGGGGGAGAGCGTGGAATGAGTGGAGGCGGGGCCTGGGGGCTTGTGGCTGTAGCCGCCTTGTTTATTGGTTTCCTGGAGAAGGGAGAAGAGGAGCATCAGCCTCTGAGGCAACACGTCAACGACACACAACCACTGTTCCACCTTAACAAACACGAGCAGAAACCAGTACTTCAATAATAGCAAAGGATCAGTAGAGGTGAGAGATGAGACAGAAATAGACAAACATAATTGTTAATAATGTAAATTGAAATTGTATTAGACAAGCTTGAAAGTGTAAGCTGGCAAATCCTATCCGTCCACGCAAGCTCAGGCTAGCCCGGTGCGTAGCCCCGACGGCTGGTATCATGACTGTACCACGGTGGTACCCTCGGTGTACCACAGCTATACCGCGTACCATGGGTGTACCATGGGTGTACCATGGGTGTACCATGTCTGTACCATGGTGTACCATGGGTGTAGTCGCGTGGCTCAGTGGAGCTGGCTTACCGGCCGCGCCTGGAACTCGTGAGGAGCCAGGCTCTTGCGCTCGGCGGTCTGGGGCTGCCAGGGCGCGTTGCCCTTGCCGACGGGGTTCCAGAAGGCCGGCTTAGGAGGGGGGTAGTGGCCCTGAGACGCCGCCTGAGGGTGGAGAGACTGGGGGGCCGCCGGGGGGCCGGGGAAACGCTGGACCCCCCCATGGGGAACCTGGAGGAGGGGAGGAAGGGACCATAGACGTGAGTCACTGGAAGAACGCGTCCTAGTTCACCTTGAGATTCAGAGGGAGGGCAGAACAGGGAGAAGCCCACCCAGAACACCCTGAACAACAATAGTCACAAAAGATTCATAATAAGGAAAATTGACACTAGGACACATCATTTGCACTCGTTTTATGATATAGCTAATGCCATTTTTATCCCAGCCCTACTTCCTCCTCATCTCCTATTGGCATCTAACAATACATTTTGATTGGTCATGACCCCATCTATCCTCCTTCTTCTCCCACTCCCTCTGCCGTTTCTCCTCCTCCTGTCTCTCCCTCTGTCGTTTCTCCTCCTCCTGTCTCTCCCTCTGTCGTTTCTCCTCCTCCTGTCTCTCCCTCTGTCGTTTCTCCTCCTCCTTCCTCTCCCACTCCCTCTGTCGTTTCTTCTCCTGCTTCTTCCTCTCCTCTTCCAGCCGCTCCCATTCTCTCCTCTTGCACTCCTCCTCCTCCTTCCTCTCCAGCTCCCTCCTCTTTCTCTCCTCCTATCTATCTGGAGCTTCCCCTGGAGCGTTCCCTGGAGTGTCCCCTGGGCGCCTCCTTACCTGGTCGGATCTCTTCTTCCTCTTAGGGCTGGAGGAGCAGTCCTGGTCGGGGCTGGGCCGGGAGGCGGGGTGTAGAGCGGGGGTGTGCTGGATGACAGAGTGCTCCCCGCCCATTGGAGGGCCCGGTCTCTTCAGCTGGCCCCCCACCATCTTCACGGGGTAGCCCCCTCCTCTCTGCTGCTGGAGAGGGGAGACACAGTGGCGGTGTGAGCGACGCAGGCTTGTTGTCCGAGAGTTTGTTTTGACTCGGTTTCCGTTGAATTTCTCTCAATGCTTACGCATTTAATCTCTATTACATTCTACTTCATTCAAAAATGATACGTTCTGAATTTGTATTATTCCCTGTATTTGTAGCAGCGTTTAAGTGCCAATTGTATCTGAAAGTATCTTGGTTCTTGAATGTATTTTTTTCGAGATTAAAAGAAAGTTGAATTAGTTCTGTAAGGGGGATTTTTTTTTGGACCGGCAAATCTGTTTAACTACTACCGTATTGACGAAATAATTCCATTCTTTATCTTTTCAAAAGATCACAGACGTGTGTCGGTCCCAGCGGATCGGGGGAAACGCGTAGTATAGTAAGCATCGGCATAGAGTAGGCGTTACAGCGGCTGTAAAAACAGGACCTCAACCAATTAAAAGACAGCCTACCTGCTGCACCTGAGCCCACATCTCCTCCCCCAGTGGTTGAGGGGCCCTGGGGACATGGGGCTCCTGAGGCCCCCCGAACTGGAGCGGAAGGAAGACAACCAGGATCGTTAAGCCAACACACACAAACACACACACACACACACACACACACACACACACACACACACACACACACACACACACACACACACACACGTGTCTTTGTAATCATTTTTTATCATCAGCTTCCCTTAAGTATACATCTCCCAGTGCTCTGTTTGACTCCCCTGATAGGGTGCGTGTGTGTACATGTGTCTGCAATTACTGTTGTTTACCTGTGTGTGTGTAAAGTTGTCCCTGTGTGTAATGTTTGTGCCCTCTCTCTGGCTCACCTTCAGCAGTTGGCCCACTCTGCCCGGGGGGAGGTGAGGGTTGGGTGGAGGAGGACCACCACCGCCCCCACCACCGTTGTTAGCGTAGCCTCCCCCTCCATTTCCTCCGCCACCACCAGCATGCAGTCGCAGGACGTGGTCACCGGGCCCCCCTTGTGACGGGGGCGGGTGGGGGTCGTAGAGCTGGCCAGGCTGCTCCCACCCCCTGTGCGGCGGCGGGGGGTGGAGGTGGTGGTGAGGGGCTCTCGGTGGCTCCCGCTGCATGCCCGGTAGCGAGGCATGTTGGGGGAGGTCGAGTTTGTCTCCTCCCCGCACTGGCATGGGTCTGGAGGAGCACACAAAACACAGTTCACGCAGATGCTAGCCTTGTTCTGGGACACGACGTTTTACGGCTGGGTCAGTTTACTCGACAGTGAAAGACACAGCACTAAAAGAGTCCAGGGGAAGGTTGGGGGGCTCACCCATTATTGAAATATTTCGGATGGTTCAGTCCGCCCATTGGACCAAGAGGTAGATGGGGGAGGAGCTGGTGTTGGTTCATTCCAGGTGAACACCTAGCGTAACGATAAGCACAGTTTACACATTAGCAAGCTGTCATGCAGAATGATTTGCTTCCAATATGCTGTCAAAAGAATGTTATCAATTAGGTTAGCAATTTAGACTAAATCAAAAGCCACGAAGGCAGAGAAGCTCTGTGATGCTGCAAGAAAGGGGGGGGGGGGGGGGCAGAAGGAGGCATCGTCATGACAACAGACCTGGTGGGCGGCGGCCAGGGGCGGCTGCCGACGGGAGCCCATGGTCCCCTGTTGAGTCCGTCCAGAGGGAAGGGCTCCCGTGTGCCACGCCCGCCAAACTGCTCTACCGCGTGATGCATCCAGCCTGGGGAGAGACACACACTGCGTCAGTACTACTACACACACACACACACACACACACGATGCATCCAGCCTGGAGGCGCAGACAGAAGTACACACACAGCCTGAGAGCGCAGACAGATAGACAACAAGAGTTAGCTAAGCATATAACACACACGCGCACACACAAACGCATACATCCTCCACTTTGGTGCAAGTTTAAATAATGTGCAGAACATTTTCTGTAAATACACACAAAAACATATACAACATCACAAAGGGCCTCCTACTGCTCCAAATGTCCCCACAGTGCAGGGCGCAGGTCCGGTGAGGACCTGTGTGTGAGGCGGCAGTACTCACCAGACTAGCTGTCTGCGTGAAGCCCTCCACTGCAGCAGAGAAGAGGTTTCACACTAATGCCCAGAGAGTCTTCCGGTAGCCAACTACTACTTCTACAGCACCAAGGACCCTGAAGACCTGAGAGAGGGAGAGAGACAGAGGAGAGAGGGATTTAAACCTAACCCCACTGTTCGCGGAAACATGGAAATATGCAGTGGACCAGTGAGAAAGACAGACACACACAAGTCAATAAGTGCCAGTTCTCTTGTCTTCGTTATAGGCGTGTTGTGAGTGAGCGAGAGAGAGAGATAGAGAGAGAGGTGAAAGCAGACTGCAGAGCAAGAGAGAGAGGTGTGGTAAGGATAGAGAGTAGAGAGAGGGTGTGTGTGGTAAGGAGAGAGGAGAGAAAAGAGCAAGGCAGAGAGCAAGAGGGTGCAGGACGGGACTGCAGATGAAGAAAGAAAAAAAAAACTGGATGAAACCTCTTCCTCCAGAAGTTGATTTATCTCCCAATTTTCTCCATCTCCAGACCTACATACTCTACACCCCATCACCAACACCTATCTGCTCGCCATGACAATAAAACCGTATATCAACGGTTGCACTACCACTTCTGTAGTTAGTTATCTATATACACTGCCTTATAAAATGTAAAATGGGAGGCCTGGCAGTTGACTGCTCTATGGAGTGAGGCTGTAGCTCCCGGTGGATGCCTGCAGGGGGTGCTGGTGAGCCCAGTGTGATGAGATTGTTCGCAGGGTCCAGATGGCCTCGAACAACACAGACCTGAGGTTACTAGGCGACCCACCACACAGAGAGAGGACTGGGACAATTGCCAGAAAACTGTGCACACTTGGTGTGTGTGTGTTGTACACGGTGTGTGTGTGTGTGCGTATACGGTGTGTGCTAGTGTGCACGGTGTGTGTGTGTGTACACAGTTTGTGTGTGTACACCGTGTGTGTGTGTCTGTGTTGTACACAGTATGTTTGTATGGTGTGTGCATGCACGGTATGACTGCTGCCAAAAGTGCGAGCTATACGTGAAGCGGTTTCGCCTACACTAGCGAGGATGCACCAAGCGGTAGACGTCTCCGTTATCGGTGTGTGTGTGTGTGGAGACACTGGGTTTAATCTCATTAGGGCAGGCATGATGGAGGCGAGAGAGGGGGTCGCGCAACAGACGGGCAAAGACGGGTGGAAGGGTAGATTAAAAGGGAGGAAGAGACCGATAAGGGTGGAGGAGGGAGCGAGAGAGATTAAGGTGGAGTAAGGAGAGAGAAAGGGCGTGAGGTTGGCTGAGGGAGAAAGAGAGAGCATGGGAGATAGAAAATGGTGTGGAAGTGTGTAGTAGGAATGGTTCCATGGACTTTAGACATACACACAAACACCCACAGGGGAGTCAAACAAAGAGTCGGGGGAGACAGATGCATCAGAGAAGCTGATTCAAACCCTGTACCACACCCTTACACACAAACACCTCCCCTGACCCATTCAACACCTGACATGCCCGCATACAAACACCCAACCACACACACACGCAGGGTAACAAAGCACCCAAGGTGTCAGATAGGAGAAACAAAACGGCAGGTTTCAGCGTTTTTTTAATAAGAAACAAAAGGTGAGCAAGAACAAAGGAGTGTCTGGCGAGGCATCAGTCACGCACACTCACATATGGCATACGCTAGTGGCGTCCGGAGGACGTAGAACTTCCTCCCTGCATGTTATTTTTACTCCATCATCTCCATCAAAGCCAGAACGGTAATGCATTAAGAGCCAGAGATTTTCCGTTATGTTCGAGGGGAAAACAGATCGATAGTCTGTCTGTGTCTCTCACCCCGTCTCTCTCAGCCTCCTTCTATCTCGTCTGGGTTCAACAGACACTGGTGTGAACCAGAGATAGACCGTTAACCATCACGCCTGGACCCCTACTGCTATTGGACACCAACTGCAATTGGACATTTGGTTTAAATGCCACAGAGAAAAAGAGGCTAAGAGAATAGATTTGAGAGTTGAAGTGAATTACTTTGAAATAGGGCTGTGTTGTGGAAAGAGTTGAGAATGTAGGTCAAGAATATAACGTTGGGCGAAAAGAAATTCAGTTGGATCAATAAGTGGTCCGAAGAGGGGGGAAATGGTTTCTTGAGATGGTTTTTGCCCATGCCCACTGACACACTCAATGGTCTCTACATGCGCACACACACACACACACACTAATCTCTTGGCACACTAACACACACTCAACTGTCTCCTCTTATTTAAGAGTATAATTACTTAACCCTACAGTTTACACAACTCTATCTAATTCCACACACTGACAAACAAACTGGACTGTATCTACACAAACACTATTGTGTCTACACACACACACACACACTAGACAGTCTACTCACACACACTCACCGTCTCTGCTCACACACACTAAACAGTCTCTACACACACAGTACACCGTCTCTGCACACACACAACACAGTCTCTCACACATTACAGTCTACCCACACACACACACTACACACTAACAGTCTACTCACACACTACACACATACAGTCTAGTCACACACACACTACACAGTCTCTACTAACACACACTCACTACACAGCCTCTACTCACACACAACCCAGCGTACCTTTCAGAGTAGCAGCAGGTTATTGATTGACGGCAGTGCGGGGGCTCAGCTTCGGGTGTCAGTCATCTCCCTGGGGCCTCTTCAACCCTGCAACACACACAAACACACTATGTTAGTCAGCTGATACATACATCAGATCCAAATACACTAATGCACTCACAAAAACACACCACTTTGTCATAATGCATGTAGTCAGCTGATACATACATCAGATCCAAATACACAATGCACTCACAAAAACACACCACTTTGTCATAATGCATGTTCTCTCCCTTTCTTTTAATGTGTGTGTGTGTGATAAATGAGCGACTGAGGGCGGGACGTACACAGCCGCTCTCCAATCACGCTGATGCAGCTATTCATTGTACCGAATACACAATAATGTTGATTGGACCAGGAGGGAGAAAGTCCCTCCCACCCTGCAGCTCCCAAACTTCAGCCTGACTTCTCCTGAGGTCACATGTCTGTTATAAAACCAGAGGGTTCAGAGGTCAAAGGCTGAACCCAGCAGGGGGGTTGTGGGAACAATGGGACAAGAGAGACAAGAGAGAAATAGCGATGGGGGTGGGGGGGGAGGAGCTGCAACACACACACAGACACACACACACGAGACAAAGCGACAGCCATGACAACGGTGGCTGGCAGAACGGCCAGGAATAGAGGCAGACCGCGTTTACAGCTAGTGCACACTCGAATCTGGGTGAAAAAATACCTGCAGGACCGAGGAAGAAGACCGGGAACCCGAGACGTTTGAAAGTATGCACAAACACCAAGGACTAACCCAGGATGTGTGTGTGATTGTGCATGAGTTGGGTTGGGGGGGGGATGTCTTGAGTTCACCCAGGGACGAGGCACTTGGGCAATAATTACGTCTTTTATAGCGCAGGGCTGTGCGTGCGCGGTGTCAACAAACAGTCGCGGCTCCGCTCTCAGAGCTATCATGTGGCGCACGCCCGGCCCCACCGGCGGGGAGCGAGACACTCTTGATATAACCCTCATGAACCACGTGACGACGTCTCGCTATGCAGACTATGACACCGTGCACGTGTGTGTGCTCACGTCGCGAGGAAAGTGTTGGTGTGTGAGTGAGAGTGTGCTATCCGCCGTTGAGGGAAAGCCCTGCTGACTCATTGCGGCATACCCCGGAATCCTGTCCAGGCTCCGCCCCCTGCCGCCGCGCCATCAGTCAGCTGACCGGAGAGAGGGGGCGGAGCTTGTTCCTGTGAATGAGCGCAACGGGGGGTTTCTTGCGCGTCAATGCGTTTCCAGACACTGGTGTACAGACATGTGCAGGGAGGAAAGGTGCTGGCATTCCCCCCGGGGGTGGAGGAGGGGGTAGAGAGTGTTGATTGGAATCAGACCCACGGGCCCCGAGGGAGGAGTGAGGTCATCGGGTTTTTAGCTCGTGGTGACTTCCGTGACGTCTCGAGAGATCGTGAGGTCTTTCACCGGGGAAAAGGTAGGCGTTCGGGAGAATCCGAACCATCTTACTTTGATTTGATTTCCTTGAAAATGTAAAGTGTGAATCCGAGTCACACTAATTCTTATTCAGTCAAAAACGATTTTTTTGTCATATAACAAATGGCTGGGATTTCTTCAAACAAGCGCCTCAGTTAAAAAAACAAGCCCTTGACGTCAAAGACCATTTCCTGTCTCCAACCTGTGTCAGCTTTTCAGAAGGGGAGGGAGAAAGAAGCGTGGCTAGGGGCCTCACCATGACAACTGCTTTGAACCACGTTCAGACATGTTGTGAAGACATTGTCGAGGTTGTGCTTGGAGTTTGTCAGCATCAGATTTCTGACTTGCGAGGAAAAGAATTAGAAACGTCTTTGGCCATTTCTAGCTAGCTGCTAGAAATGGCAGCTAGCTGGTTCAAGGTCCGCCCAAGTCAGTAAGGACACAATGAGCAAACTAGATGGGGAGAAGAAAGTGTCTATATTAAACCCATTCAGGAACCGTAGAGATTTCATGTCAATTGGTAGGTAAGAAAGTCTGGTTCAATTCCCCGGTCCCGCGGCAATTAAGAAGGGGGGGCCTCAAACACATGACCGCAGAACCCCACCAGCCCCCTTCATTGAGGTAGGGGCAAGAAAGGAAGCCACCTTACTGATTTAATCTGGAACCAACTACTACAAGAGTCCCCGCTAGAGCCTGCTCTGGAGCTATGGTGCGTCCGACCACGGCTGGGGAGGGCACCGTGTGGGTGTGTCCTACATCAACAGT
This sequence comes from Pollachius pollachius, assembly GCF_949987615.1. NCBI lineage: Eukaryota > Metazoa > Chordata > Actinopteri > Gadiformes > Gadidae > Pollachius > Pollachius pollachius. The sequence goes on along the minus strand of NC_136953.1, from coordinate 4,492,836 downwards.
GGACATGTCAACCGGGGGGGGGGTGGGGGGTGGAGGGAATTAGGGGCTGGACAGTGTTGAGGTGGAATCAGATGCGACCGGCCCCGAGGCGAGTCATCGTCCTTCTAGCTGTTGGTTGCCTCCGTAATGTTTCAGAAAGACTCATCATGAAGGTCTCGTAGGTGTAGAGGTAGTCCTTCAGGATAAGCCCTTTAATGGAGTCATTTTATTCCCAAAAACGAGCAAAAGCCTCTCAAAGGTCCATCCCTCTCTACCAAATGGACTCTACCTCCTGACATCAGTGAGCCTCGTCGGTCAACACCTCCATCGCTGTAGCAACTCACACAATTTGTCATCCCAGCGACAGCGTTTATTAGTTGCAGAGAAAAAGAGGCGTGGCTAGGGCCATCACCATGCCAACCGTTTTGTACCCCTGATTCAGCAACCAATGATGCTAGACATAAGAAAAACACACGCACACACACACTTACACCTGTGACTCACAAACCGAGTCCACAACAGTTGTGTGCTGGCCAGAGCTACAGCTTGCGGCTTAGTCACAAATGATACGCCTGGAGTTTAAAAAAAGGAGAGATGAGGACTCACTCCGCTGACGCATGTCTACCTTGGTCCGCGGCCAGACAAACAGAGTGGCCAGCAGAATAAAAATAGACCAGCGCAGAAAAAAGAATGGGCGCGGAGATGGAAGGGGAAGCTAAATGAAACTACACCGGGGCATCCCAGGTCGAGAAGGGAGGAGAGGAGCGGAGGGAGTATCGACGGGGAAAAGGTTTTGGGCCATCCCTCGAATACAGAGAAAGATAAGACCCAACAAGAGGGCGGGGGACATAAATGCTGACAGTGGACCGGAGGACCAAGCTGGCTCAGCATTACCTCTCTCTAGTTCCCATCCGTTTCCCTCCCTCACCATGGAGTGGTTCTAGGGTCTGGTGTCTGGGGGGCGCCTTCTAGAGGAAACACTATGCCTGGCACACCAGACCTCAGTGAAACACACATCCTCTGCACATTCCTCCACCCCATTCAACACACCGTTCCAAGCAATGCGCTGTGTGTGTTGCAATACGGTGACGCAAGCTACATCGCCTCATTCACAATGTTTTACGCACTCACTAAAAAAAGACACACACACACACACACACACACACACACACACCACTATGTTTGGTTAGGAGGTCACACGAGGACAGTGGGGCTCCAGTGTTGACATCATGACTAACAGCCTAATACCCGCTGCACTAACACACAGCCGTCGCCATGACAACCAGACTCAGCCGCGGGACCGGGCTGACGGAGAGACACCGGCTGTTGGGGGGGGGTCCCGGGTATGTGACTGAACGCCGCGCGGGTGGTAGCCAATGTAAAATAGCTACCATCCAGAGTGCTAAGGTCTCCCATTGTTGGAATCGATGTGGAGAACACCTGCTGTGTGCCTCCGTCACCCCCCCCCCCCCCCACCCACCCACCCACCTCAGCACCCAAGGGAGAGACGGTTAGCCCTACATCTGTGTGTGGAGAACAAACTAGAACAACAAACCAGGAGTTGTGGGAGACCGGGGAAGGGGGGGAGGGGGTGAAAAAAGCCTGTTGCTCTGTTTCTGTCACCTGGCCTCAACACCACAAATGCGTGAAGGATAACAACTGGATGACGCGAGTGTGGTCTGTTTCCCTCTCAGTCACTCAGACAGGGGGTCTGTCTCGGTGTCTCTCGACCTCGCTCTCTGTTTACCCTTTCTCTGTGTATTCATCTTTCTCCCTCTCTCAGAAAAAGGGGAAGAGAGACAAGAGTAGAGTTTCACACCCCCACAGGAAGCTTTCGTCATTGCCACAGGAAGTAGGGCCTCAAGCTACCATTTGTGTGTCAAGTTGTGTGGACACACACACACAGACGCACACACACACGTAACTTTGACAGTTAGAGTGACACCAGTGACACCTGGGCAGGGCCGAGATCAAAAGCTCCGAGAACAGCTCGGGGACCTCTTCTCACACACGCTGTCTCACGGGGCGAGAGTGGCTAGAGCAGCAGGCTGAACACACCACCAGCAGCAGATGACTCCCCGCCGGGTCCCAGGGCCGGGGCTCAGAGGCCTGGTGCACTGGTACAGCCCAGGACCCCCTCATGAGTTGACTGGGAGAAGTGGCTGCATGTGCACGTTTGTGTGTGTCATCGCTCCAGTCACTACAGTCTGGTCGCCGTCTTATTCAGAGAAGTGGACGAGGCAGGGAGGAAATGAGACTTGGTAGCACAGACGTCTCAACCCTGTCCAGTCAACCCGAGTGCATCACGTTCCTGTTTTCGTTTATCTAAAAAGCAAATAATGACTCAAGGCAAGTTGGTTGGGTTGGGAAAAAGGGGGAATTTACTCAGAGTGGAGGTGTGTTTAGTATCGTTTGTGTCTCTGAATCACATGACTTTGTGATAATTCTGAACAATAAAAGGATTCAAAACAAAATCCCCTGTTCGAAACACTCTGTATGCCTCCAACTTTCCATTCCATTTTAGCCATTATCTGTCTTAATTTAACACATACACACACATACCAGCAGAAACAAGTTCATGTTTCCATGACAATGGTTTCCCGGAAACCGGCGGGCAGATTCTTTAGGTAGGTTATACGAGGAGAAATGAAAATCGGTGCGGTAGAGAGGGGTACACCGAGAGCCAGAGAGAGAGACCGAGGGAGAGAGAGGTACAAAGAGATAGAGAGAGAGGTATTTGAAGCAGGGGTATCTCAGCGGTCAGCAATGATCAACATGTTTACAGAGACGGGAGGACAAGGTGAACTGGAACCCTCTCCTCTTCATCATCCTCATTCATCTACTTCTGGTTACACAACAAACCAAAACGACGACAACAACAGCAGCCCTATACGCACTTCTTTGATTTGTGTGCATGTACGGTTACTTCAGGGGGGCTACTATAGTACTGTTATACTAACTAAACAACACAGGGGCTACCCCCAACAAAAGTGCCATTGCGGAATCCCCAAATCTATCATAAAGATGCCTCATGGCTTTTTTTGTGGTCAGTTGGCGGGGCTAAAGGACAAAGTACATGCATTTGTGTGTGAGGGAAATATGTCCAAAGGAATGTACTTTCTCAGGTGTGTGATTCCGACACACACACGCAGGCGGGGGTTTGCCCAATTCCCCATCGGCCGTGACATCATCGGTGGCGTCTCGCCAGGGCACGGAATGAGAGGAAGTGAGCGCAACAGCTTTCTCTTTTCTATCTTTTCTCTCCACTTCCTGCTGAGCGTGGAAACGGTTCACTGCTCACTCGCACACACCCCTGTGTGTGTTGGTGACACATAACTTTTTCAACTGTGTTTGTCAAATAAACAAGACCACTTCAGCAACTTCAGACAAGGTTAAGCTAGGTAAACACCTAAAGATGTGGGTCCCCGGGGTTCCCCACAGGACAGAGACCCCCACCCCACCCCCTTCCTGTACCGGTCCTGGTCACAGACACGGTTAGCAATGGACTAGCTACAAACACATGTACACACACACACACACACACACACACACACACACAATAGCCTACAAATCTAAACAGGTTTTTGTTTGTTGTTTTCCTTTTTATAGTTAATGGTGCTGAGCTTCCAACCGTCAAAACGTTATGTATGAGGTGGCTAAGCAGGACGGACCGGCACAATGACCTGTTTCTCTAAACAGACAACGCATAACTGCTTTCCCCTCCCTTCACACTGCCATTCACCTCTGTCAACAAGCAGTTTACACACTCACACATTCCTTTGTACTTGATCACAAGATAGCCAACTTAATGCAGTGTTAATCAGCTCTTTACTGCTAGTAACATGACTGGCCCATCGACAGTCATCCCCGGTCTGTGTGTACAGCTTTAACATGACTCTGTGCTCTTCATGACACACACTAGAATGGGCGGCGATTGTTCATTCACACGCTGCTGCTGAGATCACGGGGCCAACCGGGGGCGGGTGATTCGAGGCAGAGCCACGCAGTCAGGCCCCCTCGTAGCTGCGAGGTGCGAGGGCAGCGATGTCGTAATCGTGTGCTGCCTACTGGCCGGACGGTTTACTGCCTCCCGACATCAAAAGGGAGACAGGCAGCCACTCGTTTCCATGTCAATCGCTGTGATGGATCGGAAACAGACGTTCAAAGGACCCCATGCCAGCACACTCCACACCCTTTAGATCTCTGTGTTTTACTGCGGTCAATAAAATACATATAGTGGGGGCTTCGGGTGAAAGACCACAGCTAATTTCCCCCCATAAACAGCCTCTCTGTTACATCACATCGCCACTAAACAATAACATTACCCAACTCGGTACAAAAAGCCACTGAGCACATTCTGGTGTGTCTGAGCTCAAATTGGCCCGACACGTATCAGTGATGTCGGCTGCTGCTGGCAAGTCAAGGATAGACTTTATCCCCAACACACACACACACACACACACACACACACACACACACACACACACACACCCACACACACCAAGAACCAGGCTTCTCTCCCTCACACACCCCTCCCCCAAACAGGGGTAGGTAGAGCGATGCAAATCACTTCCTTTCAATCCGGCTCTTTGTGTGCGTTAAGGACTGACTACGGTCCATCCATTCACTGTGTACGGCTGCCGACCCCCCCCCCCCCCCCCCCCCTTACCCTTAAACACAATGGCCCGAGATTTCCTTACACACGCAATTTTCTCTCTCTCCCCCTGTCCCGTCCTCTTCTTTAAAACATCAAACACACACCCATCCTAAAGTGCACCTCCTAAACGCTATGTGGAGAGTTAAATGTATATCGTGGCACTTCAATAGCCCCCCTCCACAAGGAACAATATCAGGGACTTCTCTGTCATCATAAATTCAGGAGTGTGATGTGAGGTCAATAAAACCCTGAACCGGCACACTCATCAATTCTGGACGCCAAACTAAAGTATTGCGTCACCCCCCCCCACCACCACACACACTCTAATCTATTACGATCATCGAACTCATCGCCTCGAAACAAACGCACGCGCACGCACACAAACGTCACGGAGCAGCGCAAAAATAAGCCCACGTAAGCGTCTGACAAGTCGCCCTCGTCCAAACGTTTAAACCCGGCAAAGTGCATTACAACTAACTATTCGTTAGCAAGTATACTTAATGCCATCCAACGCAAGCCCCAAAACAACCGGCAGTGGAGTTAAACACGATCAGGGCTACGATGCTCTGCTGGGTGTTAACGTTTCTCTAGGATTAAGAGTTATTCTACAGTCACTGCATATTTTACATTTTAGGATCAGCTTTTCAAGCTGATCCTAAATTGCAAAATATGCAGTGACTGTAGAATAACTCTTAATCCCGGAGCATAGTGCAGCCCTAACAGGGCACATGACTGGGATACTTCCACATCGAGCCGGGCTGGTAAAACACACACACACTTACCGTCAAACAAGAAGTGAGCTTCGCCGATCGTCCTCAAAACGATCAAAGGTATATAAATCTATAGAAACACCGTTGTGTTAAAGGTATGGACGTAAATACGATCCTTTTCTGGTGTCCGAGGAGCGCCACTGAACCCGTCGGTCTGCAGATACATTCCCGACCAGCCGGCGGAATAAGAGCCACTAATCCCGTCTCACACACACAACTTCCAAGTTTTAGATGTCACTCCGGTAAGGTCTTCTTCAAAATCCAAAGCCGACTCGCGACATGAAGAGGGTTTGAGTTCATTATTCCGTTTGGTTTATTCGAGTCCTCGGGTTTCCTTTCTTACAGTTCCGTCTATTCTCTCCGTCCCTCTCTCTCTCTCTCTAGCTCGCTCGCTCCCTTCTCTCACACACACACAGAAGCCAGGACGGCAGGGATCATATTGCGCCGAGCTGTTTTTTTTAAAGGGACAGAGGCACACATACACACACACGGCCGAGCCTCCGCATACACACAAAGGCACGCCCCTTCTGACGTCAACCCACGTCCCCGGAATTCCCTGACAGCGCAAACTGGCACAGAACCGACCGCCTTCCGCCGCCCGGGCGCACGAGCCTGAACCGACCGTCTTCCGCCGCCAGGGCACACGAGCCTAATCGCTTCTTTTTTTATGTGGACTCGTGACGAAAACTGCGGGAGTGTATTTCCTCTGGCTTGCTATTTTTAAGCAAGACAACTGCAAATAAATACGAGCAGAGTGAAGCCTACCATGAGGTAAAGGAGAAAACAGAAGGTTTTAACATAACAGGTCATCACCAATGTTTTGTTCGATTCCCTACATTTTTAGGCTCTCCTAAAATAGTTTTGCTTTTCGGTGGAAAGGTTGTCCATTCTTTTTGCAATATAATGCAATTGTATTTATACATCAATGCCACATCCTCAACCCAAAATATGTATTCAATGAGATTTGGATTTTCCTGGATATATCTTACCTCAGCAAAAATGAGGTGTACCAATACATCTATCGGAGCTAATATATATATATAAATACATAACTAATTATTATTAACAATTCATTCTTCAAAATGGGCCAACTCCGGTGTGTCACTCTCAGCACAAATAAGCTTTCGATGACCGGACAACCGGTTGTCGCAAGCGTTCGTTCCAATACCTCGACACGATCATCCGGTAGAACGCCAGAACGCCAGCCAGCCTCTGATGCGAGCAACTGTTTGTGTCGGATGCACGTGAGCGCACAAACATGACCGCCACACAAACACAGGGTTATATTTAGAGAGCGCTGGCTCAGCACCGGCTCGGCAGGGCAACAAAACGAACCTCCACAGGGGGAGGGGTATGTGTCACTCATGCTAATGAGATACCATTAGTGCACGCACGCGCGCACACACACACACACACACACACACACACACACACACACACACACACACACACACACACACACACACACACCAATTTCAGCCTTAAAGGATGCTTCAATGTTTGGAAATATGCCTTTTAGGTAATATTAATATACTACCGTTTTTCAGCTGAATTATCAGATTTAGTGATTGCCCAACTATCCCACTACAGACACAGAGAAGCTTAAACTGACACATCAAGGGTCTCACACAAAATAGGTCACTGTGAAAACCGGTTATGTTGCACGTATCGCAAATATCACGCTTTGTATGAATATTTGAATTCTCTAGACTTTGGGGCATTGCTAGTGCGTGAAAGATCCAGGAAAAAAATAGAAGAAATGCATATTTTATATAGAGTGGACACTGTGTGTGTGTTTCTCTGGATAAGTTATCAAAGGACAGGCTGTTCAGGAGTTTGTGGCCAAATATGTGTTGGTGTGTGTGTGTATATGTGTGTGTGTGTGTGTGTGTGTGTGTGTGTGTGTGTGTGTGTGTGTGTGTGTGTGTGTGTGTGTGTGTGTGTGTGTGTGTGTGTGTGTGGTGGGAGTGATTAGCTCTGTAAACTGAACAGGATAAAGACTGGCTGATTGATGTGGCCAGGGTGGGACTGTGTACCACACACACACTGCCCACACACATTGCACAACCCCCCCTTTACACCCACACACACATAAGCATATAATATAATGGCGGGAGGACATTTCATCCTGTCGCCCACAGAACAGGGGAAGTCTAGGCATTAGAGAAGGTCCCCACAACGTCTGGAAGAGAGAGTGTGTGTGTGTGTGTGTGTTTGTTTGTGTGTGCGTGAGGTCGAAACAATGGAAGTGTGTATTAAATTGCTTCCAACTATGGAATTATGTGTACATTAACTAGTTTTTAGAAGGGAAGCAAATGTGTGTGTGTGTGTGTGTGTGTGTGTGTGTGTGTGTGTATGTGTGTGAGAGAGAGACAGAAGGAGAGAGGAAGGAACAATAGGTGAACTTCACGTGTGTATTAAATGGCTCATGGACTATTTAATAACTAGTGAGTGGAGTTGGCTGAGTGTGTGTGGACATGTTTGTGTGTGTGTCTGTGTGTGTGTGTGTGTGTGTGTGTGGACATGTGTTTGTGTGTGTGTGTGTGTGGACATGTGTTTGTGTGTGTGTGTGTGTGTGTATGTGTACCGAGCGTGTTTGTGGGAGCCCGCGGTGGTGGGTGGAGACTGTGTGTGTTTGTGTGTGTATAATTAAAGTTAGCAACAGGGGAAGAGCAGGAGTACAGCAGGGAGAATTAGTCTAGTTCTCACACCCCGGATATATATAGCCCCTCTCTAGTGGGTACGGGCCCCACAAATTCCTCTCATGCCGACACACACATACACACACAGCACATAACTTCAGAGGACGTAGACACGACCGACTAGCTCTGTGTGTGTGTCAGTCATAGGAGAATGGGTCCCTGGTACAGATAGTACTCTGCAGCCTCCTCCTGTATGTGAGATAGTGTGTGTGTGTGTGTGTGTGTGTGTGTGTGTGTGTGTGTGTGTGTGTGTGTGTGTGTGTGTGGTGACAGCTCATGAATCAGCCTTGTGGGTACACTGAGAGATCGACAGACACAATAATAATCTCTTCCACACACACTCACACCCCCACACAGTGGAGGAGAATAGCACCAACGTCCTAACAATGAGGGCTCTTATTTTGCTCATCGTGTGTGAGCACACTTGTGTGTTTGTGTGTATGAGTGCATTTTAAGTTCTACGTCCTTTCTACGCAAGCAGCTAAGCTACTGCTAGCTGCGGTGGTACGATGAAGCTGTCCAGAGTTAGCATGAGAAAACGGCAATTTCAAGGGGCCGGTCCCATTACATCCTCTGTTGCACGGGATTCCTACCACGGGAAAGTGCTGACGCAGCATCTCTACGGTGGCGGTGGAAGTGGTTCCTTTGCTGGCCAATGGGTCACATTTACAAATGCCTGTTTTTGCAGATGAAGATGTCCATTGTAGAAGGAAAACTTGTTTACTGACTGAGGTAATACTACTGTGTGACACGTGTTTATGTGGGCCAGCCCGCCCCCCCACCAGTTATAGTCAACACCAAAGTCTGTGCTTGTCGTCCCTTCAGACTGTAGATATATTAAAAGAAACAGTGAATAAATAATCATAACAGGAGCTCAAGCCTAGCTCAAAGGGAGCTCTTTCCAGGCTTTAAGATGCTGGCAACACGTGGAATTTGGCACCTAGGTCCACGAGGCCAGGGAAGCCGACCAGTGAAGAGTTAAAATTCTCTCCAAAGTGACTCAAAGCCTAATATTACTACTGTTCCTGTAGGGCTTACTCAGCCACCCCCCCCCCCCCCCCCCCCCCCCCCCCCCCCCCCCACACACACACACACACATACACACACACTCAAAAGCACACTAATGAACGCACACACATGATCGATTGAGGCAGTGGTCCACTCACACCCACTATTTCACAACCCCACACCTTTTTGACTAATCTCTCCCTCCTCTCTTCCTCCCACATCTCTGATTCACCCTCTTTACTCACGCTCAAGTTCCTTGAACAAGAGAAAGAGAAGGAGGCAAAAAGATAGGAGGAAGAGAGCGGCTGGAGAGAGGCGAGGAAAGAGATATCTGAAGGAAAGACCAAAGTGAGAGACTAAACAAAGAGAAAACGAGACGGGAGGGAGACAAACGTGGAGGTGAGAGAGAATGAGAGAGAGAGAAAGACACAAGTGAGTGGCTAACAGAGAGAGAAAGAAAATGGAGGGATAGAGAGAGAGCACTATATATTTAAGTCCACACTCCTGATAAAAGTTCAAAGTGAGCTAAAAGGGAGTGTGTGTTTTTATGTTTTTAGAGGGGAGTAAGTACACATTTTTGTATGTTTTGCGTTCGTGTGAGTAAGTGAGGGAGTGAGTCTGCTTCTCAGTTATGAGCTCTGTACAGTATGGGAGTGTGCCACATCTAGGATAAATACACAAAGGGAGTGTGAAGGAGAGAGAGAGAGAGAGAGAGCGAGAGAGAGAGAGAGAGAGAGAGAGAGAGAGAGAGAGAGAGAGAGAGCATTTTTGTGTGTGGACAAGTGATTTGTACCTGGTGTTGGCAGACAACGGCGGTTCCTTTGGTTTTAACAGCGGGCCACCATGTCACCTCCGACGCTCTGCAGAGAACACAAAAGGGCAAAGGGTCAGGCTTCGGGTGAAGTAGAATGAAAACACTGAATAAACCTGTGTTTCATAAACCTGGTTGGCTTTTCAGTCAAAGCTTTTGAACACACTGCGGGGGGGTTGTGTAAACATTAACCATGGAGTTGGCGGCCAAACGCAAGGCCACTCATGCAAACGCAGTAAATATGCGGGGGTTCAAAGTTCAACCGTGAGATCCGCAAACACATCAAAGACTCTCCCCCTCCTCACCCGAAGTGACTTGCCTCCGTCAGGCTGTGACGTCATCCCGACTCTAAATAATGCAGATAAGTCCTTGGTCGACTTATGAAACCCACACACATCCACACGCATAAACTGTGTTTTGGCATGCGTGTGTGTACGTCACGGTGCACAGACCGCACAGCAGGGCTTGGACCGGCACTCTAGCCATCTGTGCGTGCGTGTGTGTGTGTGAGAGGACGTGTGCATGCGTGGGTGAGTGAGAGACCTGTTGGGCACCTGTTGGCAGTCAAGTGACCAGGAGGACAGGTGGTGCCTTGGTGCGTGCAGCACCAGCAGCCGTCTCTAATCGGACCGGGGTTGATTGGGAGCGCAGATAAAAAGAGCCTCCACGTTGATAGGGGAGGGTAGTACTCGCCGGGCGCCAGGAGCATCAACGTTACCATGACAACCAACAGATATTGGCGCCAGGCTGCCCTGCGCTTATCACGGGCCAAGTGCGTCGCACACCGCTCCCCCTCTCCCACGCGCACACACCCGTGGAACGGAGAGCCGGTGTGTAACAGTTGTGTCAACAGCGGCCAGGTGAAGCCGGTTTGGGCACACACTGATCCAGGCTCCCCCTCCAACTCCACCTCTAAACCGGGGGTCAGGGCAAAGGTCGCAGCCCCTAAAGGGCCACAGCTGGTGTGGATGCGCCCCCCCCCCCCCCCCCCCCCCCCCCCCCCTTCACCATAAAGGTGGACCGCCCCTGAGTCCCAGTAGGGTGAAAGAAGGGTTAAATAACGTGTTCCACCTTAAGGGGGGGAGTAGGGCCCGACAGGGGGGTTGAATTATTTCGCAGTATCGGCAAATCGAGTAAACGCCACCAGCTTCAGCTTAATCAATTGACCTTGATCAATCGATACGCAGGCTGCCAGGAAGGATGCAGGGAAGAGGGTTGGGGTGGGGGCTGGTTGGGTGGGGGGGCTGGAGATGGAGACACAGGGTCTGGTCAGACCTGGTATCTTGTTTCCAGATAGTGTGCAGCGGTGGTTTTTCAACCAGCGGGTCGTGACCCATAAGTGTGTCCCAGCAGGGGACCCACTGGATGGCAGAAGGGCCATAATACAGTTTAGATAGAAATATGTATGAATTCTCACAGGGCTTGTCTGGTTCATTTGATCCTGACTAAAAAGCGATGCTAACATTGAGGAACACGGAGATCGGTGCATTATCTCACCGTTTTGACATGGTAATAAGAAAATATTGAGTAAAATATTGGGTGTCCATGCATCTCCTGGCCCGTGTGTAGTTGGATTTAACTTTGCAAGTCTGGATGTATTGCTATGTAGCACCTGTATTCAAAGTAAGACACATGTCAATTAAACTTGACTCCACTTAAGTTCAGAGTACAGAATATCTGGGCTTGCTAGTATAATATACACTATGTGAGTGCTGGGTTCCCATGACAACATCCGTTCAGTGTGATTGGTTGCCGACGTGCGGTAAGGTCACACAACGTGGTCGCTTACATCCCAAGGGGGGAGAGCAAAGGACAGACTACTGATGAGCCAGTGCGCCATTGCTTGATAGCCATTGTGATGAAGATGATTATGATGAATGTGAAGATAATGGACTGGCATGTGTTTGGTCTCTGTTGAGAACAGTAGTCTTGGAGTGTGTGTGTGTGTTTTATTTAAGGACGATGAAGGTGCAACACATACACACACACACACACACACACACACACACACACACACACACACACACACACACACACAAACACACAAACACACACAGACACAAACACAGAGACAAAGGAAGAGCCAAGTAAAGTTCAAGACGGCTGTACACTGCTGTGTACTGACAGCAACACGCAGATGCATGCACATTTATGAACACACACTGTCCTCTCTCAATCCCTCTCTCATTAACCAACACCTGCTTTGTCTTATTGGACAGGAGCCCTGCATTGCACAATGTGTGACATGGATCCTCTTGTACACAGGGACTCGTGTACAAAAGTAACAGCTTAATACACATAACACCCTCCCTCCCCAGATACCAGGAGGAGAGGCACAGAATGAGAGCCAGAGATAAGGGGGGTGGTTTCTACTTGCTGCATAGCGTGAGTAGAGAAGTAGTTGAGATACCCCAGTACTTAGTCACCTGTGATTCACTTCAAGTTAGGGCGATAGGCTTCATACCTGTGCACACACACACACCCACACACACACACACACACGGAGGTGGCACCAGACTTATCTTGATTTGCTCCAGTCTGACTGTCTGTCTGTCTGTATTTCCTGCCAGGTCAGTTGTCTGCAAGAATTCTCAATATTATCTAACTTTGTGCGCCGTCTTTCATCTACCATTATATGTCACTTTCTCCCTCGACCACACTCAGTACCTTACACATTATTCTGCCTGTTTCCCTGCAACACATTGAATATGACCTTGTTTATTTTTCACTGTAGGTAAACGCAATCAATCAATAAAGTTTGGTTTTCCCGGTCACCTTGTGTCTCCTTGTAGACATGCTGTCGGCCATCAAGGCACTAAGGTCAACCTTTGCACCTAATGTCTCCAAGTGCTGCACCAATAATGATCAGGAGATTAAAAAACCGGAGAGGGGGAGCTAGCAAAGATTTGCCAACAGATATGAATCCACCTTTTACCAACATCAATTATCTGTCTGGTGCTGGTTGTGTTTGACTCCCAGCGGAAGGGTACCGTGTTCATACCCCAATTTCAACAGTCTAGCTTGGATGATCCTTAGCGACCTTAATGATAAAATGTAAAAATTTGAATTAAATGCTGAATCAATATTGCATGGAAGATTGCAATGCAAGCTAGGCTAGAGACATTCTCAAAGTGTATAGGTCTGACTAAGGGGTGTATATGGTTTGTGGTGTGAGACAGGCAGGGGGTGGCTGAGGAGTATGTGAGGTCGCGACTCAACTCACTATAAAAAGGTCACGCCTTACCGAGAACCGTCCCTCACAAAAAAAATAAACATCAAAGGCAGCGGCAGACGCACGCAACAGCTCCTCCCACACACACACACACGCACACACGCACACGGGGTGACAGACAGTTCCTCTCATGCTATGGGTACGTACAGGCGGTGAAAGGCCGCCACCACATGAAAAGCAGAGGTTGGGGTTGAGACTAACTAGATCCAGACAGAAGCTCCGCGGAACAAGAGCACACACACACACACACACACACACACACACACACACACACACACACACACACACACACACACACACACACACACACACACACACACACACAGTCTGGTAATGAAGTGGCTCTGAGCAGAGAGAGAGAGAGACAGATACAGAGACAGACAGAGAGAGACAGAGACAGAGAGCGAGAGAGTCAGAGACAGAGAGCGAGAGAGTCAGAGACAGAGAGCGAGATAGTCAGAGACAGAGGGCGAGAGAGTCAGAGACAGAGAGCGAGAGAGTCAGAGACAGAGAGCGAGAGAGTCAGAGACAGAGAGCGAGACAGAGAGCGAAAGCGTGAGAGAAGGGGACAGAGGACACAGAATGAGAAAGGGGCAGAGAGAGAGAGAGAAAGAGAGAGAAGAGATGGGCAGAGAGAAAGTGAGAGGGCGAGAGACCACAGGAAAGAATAGCGTGTTGTAAATGGTGTCTAGACACAGTCTAATGAAAAAGGGGGCAGTCAAAGCCACAGCCGAAACTGCGGACCTCGGGAGGAGCGGAGCGGGGCAGTAAGCGCGAGACACTCAGCGGGTACGTGTCTCTTTATGTCTCCTGCCCCCCCCCCCCCCCCACGCGGGCACGGGAGCAGACCACTTCGCTTTGGGGAGCGTCACTCACTTAAACCACAGCTACGGGAACGGCAGGATGGAAAGCGAGGGATAATACCGTGACGTTTGAGCGCTGCGCGGGATAAACCGACTGGCGTCGGGCTACGACTAAAACAATACACCAGGAAGAAGGGGGAAGAGTGCGTCAGCCAAACTGACACAACACTAACTGCCACTTTTGTGTTCTGGATTTGAACACAATCTGATGACATTTCCCCATATTTCCAGTATTCTAGTTGAAGGTTTAACCGTGTCATGCTACCAGCCATAAACAGATTGAACTATGCTGAGTAGCACATTATTATTATAAGAGCCAACTACTCAAGACAGACAAAACAACAGCCTAGAGTTGCTGCGTGGGGAAAGATGAGCAGGTAGGAACTCAGCGACAAGGTTGACACCTCTTTAACAGTCAGCACTGTAACGCAGACACCACTTTCTACAGGGACCATTCTGAAATGTTTTGGGCTAGCGGGTCAAAACAACCTGCATGAGAGGCTTTTCTCATGTCAGGACTTGCCTTGCACACAGTCTCACAAAAATGTGCCCCAAAGCCTACATGGTTTTAGGAGGAGGGTGCACAGAGTTGATCTATTGTTTGCTGAGTGCACGTGTGCGTGGGCGAATTTGTGCCTCTGTGTGTGTACAGGACAGTGGTCAGGTCCCATCTCCTACTCTACCTGTCTAAACAGGTAAGAGAATGCACTGGCCTATGACAAAATGGCACCATAATTAAGTGTGTGTGTGTGTGTGTGTGTGTGTGTGTGTGTGTGTGTGTGTGTGTGTGTGTGTGTGTGTGTGTATGTGTGTGTGTGTGTGTTGGCACATGCAGAGGTGCGCTTGCATCTTGATGAAGCCCCATCTGTTCAATCAAACATACGCCTGAGCACAAAGACTGCTTTATCTCCACGGCAGCACATGTGAACACCACATGGTGGACCCTATAACGTCTTCACAGGACCACACACACACACACACACACACACACAAACACACACACACGGTTTCACCCCTGACGGGCCGCACACACATGCATTTACACGTACGTATTACACATGCCCATCATTCACACACTCATGTGCGCACACACATACTCAAACTCGCACGGACAAACATTTATACAAATGCCGACATCGCCGTTTCGACGAGTACTCCATCACGCTTGCTAGTGAACACAGAACCGCGCTGTAGCCAATGTATGCCTATATAAAGACACAGGCAAGGACTCCATATGCAAACAATACTACTGTGTTGCATGATGGAGCACAGTTCAGTAGGTGTAAATATATAAAGTGGTATCCAACAGCAGATAAGAAATACAATGCTGTCCAGTATTGTAATACAGTTGAACTGGTTTACAATACTGAGGTGGATTTATAACCAGTTGTATCAATTACATAAATAACAATATTGACATCCTGAGAATAAATAAATCCTCTCAAAATGGATCTAAATGTTATTGATTTGATTTTAAAAGATTTGTTAGGTTGACGTCCTCACAGCAAAATCCATTCATAAAGATCTGAACGTTGACCCCGTCATAATAAAATGATATGGGGTACTTTTGAAATACCCGATACCGTAAAATCTGATTCCACATCCGTCTTGGTGGATTTTCCCGTTTTCAAGAGGGGGCGCCGGGAAAAGAGCATGAAACATTTCCCTTTGATATGAATCCTACATCGTATGGAGTCCCATCCTTTTTCCACTGTGTGACATCAGCAGCTGGCACAGATGTGTGTGCGCATGGCACATTCTACGTTGACGCCGCACAGTCGTACGTTTGGCGGCAGCAAGAGAAATGGTGGGGCAGACCTAACTTCATGTTACGTCTGGGATGAATTATCAAAGACAGACCTGCATATTGTAATGGGATTGTTTGATGGAGTCTGTGTTTCCAAGCTTGCAGTGTGTGTGTGTGTGTGTGTGTGTGTGTGTGTGTGGTTGAGAGAGAGTGTGCGTTTGTGTCTGATTGGCAAGAAATCTGAAGTCAGGGGTAACGACATCACACCAATCAAAGAGCGATCTGCCGCCGTCGTCATGGTGATGACTTGTCAATCGTAATCATTGCTGTAATCCTCTCCTATAAAGATCTTTGTGTGTGTGTGTGTGTGTGTGTGTGTGTGTGCGTGTGTGTGCCGTCTGGGTTATAAAAACACACACACACACACACACTTATCTCTGATACGCTTTCATGGAGCAATGGCCTTCTTTGTTTAAGGTGCCTGCAGCAATTGTGTCCCTATCCATGAATTTAATGGACGCCTGAATGTGTATGTGTGTGCGTGTGTATGTGTGTGTTTGCATGTGTGTGCGCGTGAACGTGTGTCCTTGGCCAGCTGCGCAGGGCGGAGGAAATGAGGCGGAACTCAATCTGCCTTACACCTGTCTCTCTCCCTCCCTCTTCCTTACTCACTCCTTCATTCCCCTTTCTCCCTCTTGCTGTCTCTCTTTTCACGTATCCCTTTCCCTCTCTCACCAGTCTATCTCACTTCCTCCCTCGAACTCTCTTCACCCGGCCTCCTTCCCTCTCTCTCTCCAGGGTCTCTCTCCCCCTCTCCTTACTCCCTCTTGCTCCCTCTCCCTGCCATCTTCCCTCTCTCTCCTCATCCCTCTCTCTCTCTCCTCAGCCCTTCCCTCCCCCCCTCTCTCCCCTACGGCACCCAACAGCACCACTAAATCACATGCGCATGCATGTGCAGCCGCCTGCAGAAGTGAACGTTCCCCATCGGTGCGTGCAGCGCGTCATCTGGGCACAGAGGTTGATTATGCACCTGCCTGTGTGGGGATCCATACCAGTGTTAATAGAGTTTAATGTGTGTCTCTGGGGGGGGGGGGGGGGGGGGGGGGGAGAGAGAGAGAGAGAGAGAGAGAGAGAGACCCAAAATGACACAAGACTGAGATAAATAAAATGTTAGAGCTTGAGAGAGAGCATGACTTGGCACAGACAGAGAGAGATTGAGAATGAGAGAGAGTCAGTAGACAACGAATACAGACGAGAGAGAATAGGCCAGGGGGGATGGGGATGGAGAGGAGGATAAAGGGAGGGGACGGAGGGGGTTAGTTCAGGATGAAGGAACTCTGTGACATCGCATACATGTTCTGCAGCAGAGAGCAAGGGGGCGGGGAGAGATGGGGACATAAATGTGGGGGAGGGGATGAGGAGATGTCGGAGAGGAGGAGGGATGATGTGTGTGCGAGAACATTGTGTGCGTGCGTGAGTGCCTGTGTGTGTGAAGCACAAAAAACGGCTTTTGAAGCCACACCGACCTTTATATTATGTTTTGACACAGCGGCATACTTTTGAGGAATATATATAGACATAGACACACGAATGTGCGCACGCACACACATACACACACACACAAAACCAGCCCCCCCTCGTTCTTCTCCCTCACCTCATCCCCTGGCTTCCTCACACCTGCCTGGGCCCACAGCAAGGTCACACACCTCAATTACCCTGTGTTTGCACGCACACACACACACACAAACACACACACACACACACACACACACACACACACACACACACACACACACACACACACACACACACACACACACACACACACACACGGGGGAAGCATGGATTCGGGTAGGGTAGGGTAGATAAGAGCGAGGGAGGGGTGGTGCTGCAGATTTCACGCTAACCTGAGCACAGGCTAGGGCACACACACACACACACACACACACACACACAGACACACACACACACACGCACAGACACACACTAGTGTCTCCAACATATTATTTATGAGATACTGTGTGTAGAACCTGAACACACAGGCCTCTCTCTGCATCCATCCATCTCTCTCTCCATCTGTCTCCATCTTACTCTCTCTGCATGCATCTCCCACCTATCTTTCTATCTCACTTTCTGAAAAAGGGATTAAGATGGCGAAACATAAAATTAGACATAAGATATATGTAGTTCCCTGTGTACATAGTATTAATGTTTTTTCTGCTATAAATAAATGATTTTTGTAACATCATTCCGGTTGTAATAGAGATTAGACGACTATTCTGATATTGTGGGGGAAGTGACTTTATGGCATAATGATAGAAGAGCTACTCCCTTAACTGTTCCAACTCAATTACAGTTTCCTGGGTGTCCGTTACAAACAAAGGGTTAAACAAAGTTCCTCACATCAACTACGAAGCTATCAACCCAAATTCTCCGTGCTCCGCGGGGGGCACGGTGAGCTGAGACAAACGCCAGGGGTAACTCTACACGGCCTTCGCTCTGATGGGGGGGGCGGGGGGCAGGGGAAGTGTGCCCAGGGGTCTGCATCCAGAGAGGGTGGGTGGAAGGAGAGAGAGAGAGCGGGAGAGAGAGAGAGAGAGGGGGGTTGAACGAGAGAGTAATGGCACACAAGAAGTGTGGAGAGGTCTCGGGGGGAGGAGGGGAGCTGGAAGGGGCTGTGTTGTGGGCAGTGAGGGAGCTGGGTGTCAGACAGGGAGAAGGGTGGGCTGGGGGAGACCGGAGTCTGGGTTGGGCCTCACCAGACGGATCCGGTTACAGGAGTTGATGGAGCCCTGCGTGCATGCGTGAAAGCACGCGCGCGCGCACACACACACACACACACACACACACACACATACACACACACAAGGTCACAGTGCACTCAGTGCCCTCCAGACAAACACACACAGAAATAGCAAGCCGCAAGCCTCATAAAGACGCCAAGATCTCTCTCTCTCGCTCACAGAGAGAGACACACACACACACACACACACACACACACACACACACACACACACACACACACACACACACACACACACACACACACACACACACACACACACACACACACACACACAAAATGAAAGACAAAACCTGCATTAATGGATCCAAACAAAGAAGTAGAAGTAACTAAGACAACACTTACTTGGGTTAAAAAAAAAGAAAACTGAAACTAAACTTGTGGCGACAGTTGAAAGGGGATAGCCGGAGAGGGGGTTGTGTTGACACCACGCGTAGGGCCTGGTATGTAGGACGCTAAACAAAGACCGCCTGGGCCACGGCTTGACGTAGAGCTGAGAGTGAGTGAGTGAGTGAGTGAGTGAGGGAGTCAGGGAGTGAGTGAGTGAGTGGGTGAGAAGCAGAGTTGAACTGAGAGAGAGAGAGAGAAAGAGAAGGCTAGAGAGAGCAGCCAAAAAAAGCCTAGAAAGCATGTTTGGAAGACAAGGTAAAAGGGTGCATGTTGTACCCTTCTTTACTCTTGTATGCGCTGAAAAACAACCTCTATAGAACCATTACAAAAGTGTTATGCTTGCTTGAATCCCTCTCTCCAACCTCTCTCGGTCCCCCTCTTAATTGTTCGCAATGTCTCTCACGTTGTCTAAAAACAGAAACATAACCCAATGAATCAATTACTGTAAGCAACCAATCAGAATAATCGATGAGGTGACCTCGGGGTCACAGGCAGGAGTGTCTAGTTGCTAATCAGGCTTCTCTGTGCGTGGACACGGACCAGAGATACTAGAGTTGACTCCGGAAGTGCAATAAATACCTGGTGGGGTATGAATGGGGTTGTAATCCAAACGCCTTTTCATTCATAAAGACACACACACACACACGCACACGTACACGAAGACGCCCACACACACACACACACACACACACACACACACACACACACACACACACACACACACACACACACACACACACACACACACAGGACAACCTTCAGGTGTCCTTCATTCAAACAAAGACAGACAATGGGAGTGCGAGAGTGAGAAAATGAAACTGTATGAGAGCAGAACAGACACATCAAAGCGGCACTTGCTTTAGTTGCGTTGACAATTACGATGAAGAGGGAAAAACATGTGAGGGGCGGAACATCACATGTCAGCACGGGCACGCGAAACAGAGAGGGTGATAACGCGCAATACATGTGTGCATCTGCATCTGCGCCTGCTGTTTTAGTGTGACCTTTGTACAAACCTTTGGCCAATTGGAGTAGACTGAGATTCAACGAGGACAGCCTGGGACTTAGAATAGACTGCCATCATCAACGGCCATTGGTGAGAGACGATGGTGAGTGTGGAAGAAGGGGGGTTTCAAAATGTACGTTTGTCTCCCTTGGTTCGTAAAACGTTAACGACTCTTCCTCTACAAGACGGCTGGAGTCACCGCAGGGATTGTGGGTAAATAAAAGGTGGGAAAATAGGATTCAATGTCAATTATGTTATTTTATCTTCCTTCTCTCCCTCCCTCCCTCAATCCCTGGGCTTTCATCAGAGTCAATAAAAGCCCTTCTTCACATCCACCGCACATTATGCAGGAGACATCATAAACGCACACACAGCCTATCTATCAGTGTCCTTTGCCAATCGACAATAAAAGGATAATTGAGGCAGAGACTCTTGTGATTTGTCACACGTATGCCAGCACTGCCTTGTGGGTGCACACACACACACACACACACACACACACACACACACACACACACACACACACACACACACACACGTGAGTTCACGCAGGTGGTGTGCATGTGTATGAAATGCAAGTTAAACAAAGACCAATGTAACAGGCACAAGGTACATCCAGCTGGTATGTATGTGCACCTATGTACACCTATGTGGGCTCGACAGATTTCTTTTCACTCAGTGAAGTGGTGCTGCACAGCAGCCACTGGACTGAGATCCATTATCTTAAACAAATAAAATAAAATGTGGATATCACTTGAAGTTAAAGGTCTCTTATATTGCGAAACAGTTTCCCTGGGTTTGTTCAGCGGATATTACTTTATAGTCGCGGACACCGTGCGTGTGTTGACTGATCAGAATTGTTGACAGAAGCCACAACTGTGGTTGCTCAGGGCTACGGGACAACAGCTACAGTCAGAATCCCCTGCACATGCAAACTCAGCATGTGTGTGTGTGTCTATGTGTGGTGTCCATTAGAAAATTGGTTGGCAAATGAACTTGTGGTGTTTTTGTCTGACATAAGTACATTTGCTGTGCCTGTTTTTAATAATCAATTACTTTTTCCTTTTCCTCCAAGTAGAAAAACCCAGCAAGTTATAACGCCAGTTGTTACCGAGTGTACGCACACACACACACACACACACACACACACACACACACACACACACATATAAAACAACAGCCTCCTTTGATTGGCTTTCATGACGGCAGAGTCGTTGTTGTGTGGTCTATAAGTCAAGCGCGATACATTGAAAGCCCCGTTACAACCAAGACAATGTTGGCATGAAACCAGGGACTGAAATGAACGCCCACGTGCCCCAAATCTGGATAACAGTCGGCTTTGGTAGGCAGAATTGCACCTATGTTAACTGCAGGTGGTGCAAGGTTTGCTCTGTGTCTTTATTAGAAGTTTATTATTCGATTATTATTAAAGCCTTGCAAGTAAAACTGTAATGGTTCAATATATGTAAGTCTATGCCATTTGTGCTATGCTTGATTCACTGACAGCAGAGCTCTCGTTCTATTCTTGGTAAATCCAAAGCTGTCAACTATTCGGATACGAGATTTGAGTTGCTTGTGTCCCTGTTTGACTTCTATGTGTAATGTACACACAATACCGAACCTGGTAGAGCAGAGCCCCTCGCAAACTCCCAAGCACCTCTCTTTCTCTAGCGCTCTCTCTCTCTCTCTGGCACTATGTGTGTAGCTCTCACTCGCTCTGTCTAGCTCTCAGCCTCCCTTCAGCTCTCTCTCTAGCTCTATGTCTCTCTCTCTCTGTCTTTCAAGCTCTCCGTCTCTCTCTGTCTCCCTCCCTGGCGCCAGCCTCCCCCTCCACACCTCCACCCCAGAACCTGCTGTTACTCTGCTCTTATTGCCTCCCACAGCCTCCTCCTCTGCATCCTCCCCCACACACTAGACAGCCCTCCCCTCCCCCATAACACCCCTCCCTCCTCCTCCTCCTCCGTCGCCATTTTTTTTCTCTTCTTCAGGCACCACACTCAATCACCTCCTCTCAATACCCTCCCCCCCTCCCCCCCAACCATCGCAGACTCCATTCCAATGAATGCACAATCACACCACCACCACCACCACCACCACCACCACCACATCCCCACCTCCAGCCAAAGAAGTGGGTGGATGGGGCTGAGGTGCTGTACCCCACGGGCATAGGAGAGGGAGGGAGGCTGGGTGTCGAGCGAGGGGTACACGCAAGTGTGCACTCGTGCATTCACAAACACACACACACACACACACACTTCACTCTGTGTTATTGTGCACATCTCCAGAGAAAGGGGGGGGGGGGTGTAAATGTGTGTGTGTATGTGTGAGTGTATTATACATGGGGTATTACACATGGGGGGTTGGTTTGGTGTGGCTTTGCAGGACACAGCAATAGCTAGTGCTAGCTGCAACTACAAACAAACCCATTTTTTGTTGTTCCACGTCGCCAAGGCAACACATTATCCTTATCACACATCCATTACCTATTCCCTGTATTTCCTGTTCCACTGCGCACGGCATCCACCCCTACATCCTGCGGTACATTCCACACTCGTGTGCACGTAGTAGAGGGAGGGCTTCACGTACACATGCCTACGATTTCTCCTCCTCCCTCTTGCCTTGGTTTTGCATGGGAACCGGCGGTACAGTATAAACAGATTAGCGCAGCACTAGCGAGGAGGCTGCGTCCTGTGTACAGTATTTCCTAATAGGGCAAGGCGGCAGCGGCAACAGCAGACAGCTAGCTAGCAGGCTCGCGGCACGGGGCTGAGCTATCCCCAAACCCCTGTAGCACGCGACCCGGACTGAACTTCGCATGGCACGCTGCGATTGGACAATCGCAGCTGGACAGGAACTAGTGTGTGTGTGTGTGTGTGTGTGTGTGTGTGTGTGTGTGTGTCTGTGTGTGTGTGTGTGAGCGTGTGTGTGTGTTGGTGTGCAAAGAGAGGCTCCATTTCCGCTGGTAATGAATTAATGAAGATGAGAGAGGGAGAGAGCAAGAGAGAGAAGGAAAATTCCCCAGGGATAGAGGAAGAGAATGGGTTGCAAATGGAACAGTAACACAGTGAGTGTGTGTGTGTTGACGTGCGCGTGGATCGTTTTACAGTAGTGTACAGTATGAGGCGGCTGGCCCCCTGTGGCGCTACTTAGCGCTTGATAATTTGTACAATGTTTGTATGTGGTGGCACAGGCTTAATAAGGGTTGGAAGAATCAACATATATAGATAAACACACAAACACATTTAAGGCACACGGCCAAAATAGACTGACGACAAAGCAAAAACAGTCAAACGCGTCCAATCCCGTACAGTTAACAAAGCTGACACCAACAATAACTGCAGACAGACGCCGGTGAGGAGGCAGCAAGTGTTTCGTTTCTCACACACTCACTAGAGCGAGCAGCCACGGAGCGAGCGTGCGCGCACACACACACACACACACACAAACACACACACACACATTGTCATCATCTCTCCCACTGTTCTCTCTATAATCAATTACACACACGTAAGCACAGCCGGTGCTGCCCAGTGTAATGGTTAACCCAGTAGTCTACATTATAAAAATATATTCTGACAACACAAACAAAGATGCATGTGCCGCTGATACAGCAATTTATCAAAAGTTAATTAGAACCAGCATTTTGGGCCAAGTTTAAAAATAGCCACAATGTGTTTAGGTACTAAAGTCTCAAGGCATATTGCTGTCAGCTACGAAATATGAAGATGTTTATGTTTCATAAATAATGGGATTTCGTTAAAACTGAATATATACTCGGGGTCTATCCTTTGTATATAGCATTTATATTATTACACAAAATCTGCAGTTAGACTCAAAGAAAAGGGAAAAACATAAATACTCGAAACAAGCACCTAGGGGCAATAGTGAAGAAAAAAATAGTGGAGAAAACGAACAAGAAAATATAAACATGAAATAGTTATGAATTTTTTTCCTAAATAAAAAAGGCAAAGAATAAATACTGGAAACAATAACCGAAGGGCAATAGTGAAGAAAAAGAAACATGCTGGATAGAAAACAAGACAAAATAAATAAAATAGTTCTGTATTTTCTCCACGCTCCGACATGCTATCCAAACAGCCAGTGAGCCGGGGGGACGTTTAAAGCGCCCGGTGACATACACACTGAGCTCCAGCTGGACGGCACACACACACACACACATACACACACACACACAGCGCTCTCTTTGTGCAGCATTCCGCACGGCTAGCCTAGCCTAGCTCCCCGGCTCCGTCCACACACACAACCACAGCAACTTTCCCTTTGCTTTTGTCTCCACAGCGTAGCCACCACAGCTAGCATATCCGGGGAACACAGCTGAGAACCGAGCTATCTGCGGAGAATAGGAACTTCTCTTACCATGGCGCTGTGTTCGCTTGTGTGTGGAGAGTGGAGGCGGAGGAGGTAGTGCTGATGGTGGGGGTAGTAAATCCAAAAGCAAGGGGGTGTTGTGCTGGCTAGCTCAGCAGATTCTACCCGGCTGCCTGCGCTCCTAGCTTTGTGTTCCCTTTAAATCGCACGGGCTGCCTCCCCCCCTCGCAACACAAACACACACGGAGCAGACCGAGCCAGCGCTCAAAGCACACACACACACACACACACACACAGACGCATACACACGCATACACACAAACCCAGGGACCCCTACAACGTGACACTGTTGTCAGACGCAAGCAGGGTTGCTGTAATATTCCCCCATGCAAAAAAAAATTAAAACCAAAATAGAAATCCCCTCTTTGTCTCTCTCTCTCTCCTCATCTAAAAAAAGAAAGTGTGGAGCGTGTCTCGCTGTGGATCTTCATCTGTTCGTCCCTCTTTCTTTCTGTCTCTCTCTCTCCTCCCTCTTTCCCTCACCCTCTCTATTTCGCGCATGTACACTCTTTTTCTGTCTCGCTTTTCCACTCAGTAGTCAAACAAAGAAAGGAAAGGAACAGAACACACACACACTCTCTTTCTCTCTCTCTCTCTCTGCTGCTGCTTTCTCTCCCTCACACATACACACAGACACACGCGCACGGGGGCACACACACACACACACACACACACACACACACACACACACACAGGCTCAGAGCCCAACCCCCCCAGCCAGCCTCTCTGATTTTTTCCCCTGCCTTTTCTCTAAACAGAACCTCCCCCCCACCCCCCCTCTTCCACACCACCTCCCTCCGTCTATCCTCTGGCCTCGTTCTCATTCGCCTCCCCCCTCCCCTCTTCTCACCTCCCCTCCTCTCCTCTTCCAACCCATCCCCCTCTCCTCTCTCTCTCTCCCTAGCTCCCCATCACGGCCTATGTCTCTCGCTCTCTGTCAAACAGATGGAATGGAAGATCAGAAGGCTCTCTCTCTCTATACGTTCTCTAGGTCTCTCTGCCGCTCTCTTTCTAAGGCTTCTTGTTAGCAGGCAGTGATGTAAACGTAGCAGCAGTGTTACGTCGCTCTAACATGCCGTGACCTATGCTAAATCTCGGACAAAACCCAAAGCCATGACATCCACAACCTTCAACTGTGCCACTGAGGCTTACATGCAAATGAGGTGAATGGCTGAATCCATGTCAGTCAAAAGTTGTGCTATTAGGGCGAGTCTGTGCTTGCTAAGACACTGAGCTCTCACACACACACACAAACACAGGTGCGCACAAACACAGACACAAACACACACATTTTACAACCAAGTTGTGAACCGAGGCAAAATTTGACTCACAGCAGCAGATTGGTGAATTTGAAGAGGGTTGTACACGCACACACACACACACACACACGCGCGCGCACGCACTCACTATGTGTGATACCTTGACACCTTGATACCATATATAGGGTGAACTTGTGAAACAAAGAAGGGTCAATTAAGGTCAGTAATGCATAATGCTAATTCCATTGTCACTCTTTGGTCAGTTAATGTCTTGTAAACATGGTGCTAAGGGTATGTGAGAACAAATGCACCCTACCTTTACATCGAAATACAGAGAAATCAGATCCTGAAAAATCAACACAATGCCAGTGGATAGCACGCTCTCATTCTAGTCAGGGCACGTACACAAACACACAGACAGACAGACACACAAACAGACAGACACACAAACACACAAACAGACAGACACACAAACACACAAACAGACAGACACACACTCTGCAGCCGGCCGCGTGCTGGGAGCTGGAATTCCACTGTGGAAAAGAAAAGTGCAGGAAAACAGAGAAGAGGAGGAAGAGAGGGAGATGGTTAGAGACGAAGAGAGAGAGAGCGAGAGAGAGAGAGAGAGAGAGAGAGAGAGAGAGAGAGAGGCAGAGTGTTAGAGATGAAGAGAGGGGGAGAGAGAGAGATAGAGAGAGAGAGGCAGAGAGAGAGAGAGAGAGAGAGAGAGACGAAGAGAGGGGGAGAGAGAGAGAGAGAGAGACGAAGAGAGAGGGGGAGAGAGAGAGAGAGAGAGAGAGAGAGAGAGAGAGAGAGAGGCAGCGTGTTAGAGACGAAGAGAGGGGGAGAGAGAGTGTGAAAGAGAGAAGATGGAAAAGAGAGAAGGTGAGAGGTAGAGGGGTAGAGGGAGAGAGACATGGAGAGACACAGCAGTGTGTGTGTGTGTGTGTGTGTGTTGGGTGCTCTTTCTGACCAGGGGCACCGTGTGTAGATAATGTAGGCACAGTAATGTTTCTGCGCTCAATGCCTCCTATAGATTTCACTGGCTCCTCCCACTCTCTCTCTCCTTCCCTCCTTTCACCCTATATCTCTTCCTGCTTTCTTTATATACATCTCCCTCGCCCTCTCCCTCTCTCTGCTTTCACCCTGTGTATCTCTTTCTCTGTCGAGCTCTCTATTCCTGCTTTCTTTAACCCCCCCATCTCACTTTCTCTCTCTCTACATTCACCTTTCCCTTCCTGCTTTCCCTGTCTCTCTCTGCTTTCCCCCTCCCTCTCATGCATGATTATATTACATTACCCTGCACTCATTGTGTATCACAAGGGATCTGTGTGTGTGTCCGGTGTGTGTATCCGGTGTGTGTGTGTGTGTGTGTGTGTGTGTGTGTGCGTGTGTTGTAAGCATGTTTGCAACATGAGTGTGTTCTGTTATTCAACACTTAACGTCCAGTGTATTGATCCTCAAGAGCTGGTGAGACCAGCCACAGCCCCACTGCCCGGCTCCTTTCCCTGGTGGGTTCCCTGGCTCAGAGCCGTGCCATGAGTAGCATTACCTCAATCTGTTGCTCAAGAGGTCACTGTTACACCCTTTGTGTTACACCCTCAAATTACGAGCCTCTTCTGGAGAAAACTTGCCATATAAAGTTGTTAAAACATGTACATTTAAAAAAAAAAAAACACTGCATATATAAAACAATCTATCGGAATACCTAGCGTCCATATGGATAGCATCCCTAGCAGTCGGGATTCTGTTGCTAGGCGACGAGCCATCGTGACCCGAGCGTGTTCTATGTGTTCCTGCCATGGCTAGCTCCCTTGGTTAGCATGCTAAGCAGAGATATTCAACCCAGGCTGCTGACCGACTTCAAAACAGTGACATTTAAAAATTGTCCACAAGCATCTCTTTATTTAGATTTGAGATTCTTGAATTATACTCTGTCCTGAATTCAACCTAGTCTTCATGCCAAATGCTTCCACTGTTAGCCCCTGTCACCGTGGAAACGGCACAAGATCTCCTTGTTGGATTTCCTGTATTGAGTAGGTGTTGGTGGTTCTTCTGCTATGCTGCCTCTCCTTCCTCACCTAAAGACTAAATATATCTCATATATATCTCAGATAAATATCTCTCATCGATAGAATATATAGCTTTATGCTATTCACATACTTTCTTAGCATTGGTGGTCCCAAAGGGATTCAAACCCTTAACCCAGGCAGTTTTCGACCAATGGAGCTACACAGGACCAATAGGAAGGAGAAGAGGAAAATACTTACTGCATTAAACTTAGAAACACATGAGCAACTGTAAATCCCCAACAATATTTCAAACAAAAGAGTTAGTTAAACACATTTTGTTAATCCACCCATCTTCAACCTAACAATAAACTCAACTATATACGAACGGGTGTGTATGTGTGCGTTATCTCTGTTACATTTCAAGCGAGCACCTTTCAAGAAAGGTGCCTGAAGCTACCGCTCAAAGGCTGTTCCAGTAAAAGCCCAGATGATTTCTTAGAAACTAACAATAAAACATGCAATTAAATTAGTGTTGTTATAGAGCCAGTGAATCCAATGTTCAGCTTGAATTCGAACACTATGAGCTTCTCAGAAAATACATGGATTGAGAGTTTTAGGAAAGAGTAAGAGGAGGCTGTGTTATTGCCATGGTTACGACCCACAGCAACTTTGGGATACTTTTGTAGTTCCGTTGTTTGGTATGAGGTTATCATGAGCAATGTTGTATATGATATGCGCCCCACGCCATAGCGTTATATCTTAGGTCTCCGGGAAGCAAGAACATCTAAGACCTTGAACAAAATCAAAATCCACGGCTGCACAGAACAAGCTCCACACCTCCACTCACACCATAGCATTACACTATGTCTCTGAGAAGCTAAACTTTCACTTGGACCAGGACCGAGCTCTACACGTCGGCACACACCTCGCCACCGGTGTCCCTTGGTTGTGATAAACATAGTGGTTTACTCCTATGTTCTCTAAATAAGGGGCTTATTCCAGTAACAGTGATAAAATGGCATAGATCACTATGATGATCACTATAAAAACGGATTGGGGTTCACTTGCTCTTTAAACAAAAAAATAAATAAATAAGCGAGCAAGCAAAAGAGATCGGAGGGAAAGGGGGGGAGGGAGAGAGATGGGCCATCAATACATGACGGAGAGAGGGGAGGCCGTTTGTTACGGTGGCGTGTTGCGTAATTCTCTTATTGAAATTGATTAATGGGCACACTCATTTGGCTCTCGGCCACCGAGTCCAGCACATCGGTAATACTTTGAGTTGGGTCCAAGGTGTAGAGAGAGGGTAGAGCTGAGGAAGAGAGTGAGAGAGAGAGAGAGAGAGAGAGAGAGAGAGGAACATAAATAGGAGGAGAAGTCGATTTTGGGCGCTGTCCAAGATGACAGATACAGTCAGGGATAGAGTGTCACAGATCAAGAGTGACAGAGAGCAATGGAGTCATTAATAGAGAGAGAGTCAGTGATAGAGAGAGCAATAGAGTCAGTGATAGAGGGAGCAATAGAGTCAGTGATAGAGAGAGCAATAGAGTCAGTGATAGAGAGAGAGTCAGTGATAGAGAGTCAGTGATAGAGAGAGCAATAGAGTCAGTGATAGAGAGAGAGTCAGTGATAGAGAGAGCAATAGAGTCAGTGATAAAGAGAGCAATATAGTCAGTGATAGAGAGAGAGTCAGTGATAGAGAGAGCAATAGAGTCAGTGATAGAGAGAGAGTCAGTGATAGAGAGTCAGTGATAGAGAGAGCAATAGAGTCAATGATAGAGAGAGCAATAGAGTCAGTGATAAAGAGAGCAATAGAGTCAGTGATAGAGAGAGAGTCAGTGATAGAGAGAGCAATAGAGTCAGTGATAGAGAGAGCAATAGAGTCAGTGATAGAGAGAGAGTCAGTGATAGAGAGAGCAATAGAGTCAATGATAGAGAGAGCAATAGAGTCAGTGATAAAGAGAGCAATAGAGTCAGTGATAGAGAGAGCAATAGAGTCAGTGATAGAGTCAGTGATAGAGAGAGCAATAGAGTCAGTGATAGAGAGAGAGTCAGTGATAGAGAGAGCAATAGAGTCAGTGATAGAGAGAGCAATAGAGTCAGTGATAGAGAGAGCAATAGAGTCAGTGATAGAGAGTTAGTGATAGAGGGAGCAATAGAGTCAGTGATAGAGAGAGCAATAGAGTCAGTGATAGAGAGAGCAATAGAGTCAGTGATGGAGAGAGCAATGGAGTCAGTGATAGAGAGAGAGTCAGTGATAGAGAGAGCAATAGAGTCAGTGATAAAGAGAGCAATAGAGTCAGTGATAGAGAGAGAGTCAGTGATAGAGAGAGCAATAGAGTCAGTGATAGAGAGAGCAATAGAGTCAGTGATAGAGAGAGCAATAGAGTCAGTGATAGAGAGAGCAATAGAGTCAGTGATAGAGAGAGCAATAGAGTCAGTGATAGAGAGTCTGAAATGGAGAGATTGGAGAGCCATAATGAAAAACAACAGAAAGAAACAAAGTGTTTAAGAGAGCGTTTAATTGAGCGATTATACTAACAGGGCAGAGGGAACAAACACAATGCTCTGCAGAGGAAAGAGGGACAGGGGAAAGAGAGAGATGGAGAGAGAGAGAGAGAGAGACAGAGAGAGAGAGAGAGAGGGAGGGAGGGAGGGAGGGATGAAAGAGAGAGGGGAGGGGTTCATAGAGGTGACAGAGAAGAGAACAGAGATGCAAGTGAAGAGGGCAAAGAGAGAATAAGAGAGGGAGGGAGAACGAGAGATAGAGCACAAGAATAGAGACGGAGAGGGAGAATGAGGGAGCAGTGTGGAGAGCGAGAGAGAGAGAGAGAGAGAGAGAGAGAGGGAGAAGGAGAGAATGTGTGTCAATGAGTTCAGTACGGGAGCGAGGGTTGCCTCTGTGTTGTGCTGTACACAGTTATATAAGAGACACACACACACTGGCTAAACCTGGTCTACTGCAAAAACACACACGCACGGACACATGCACGTCCACATTGAAACACATGTAGAGAAAGAAAGTGTGTGTTTGTCCCTGACCACCAATGGTCATCAAGGTGTCAATCCGGTGAACTAACTCTTCTTCTATGAAACGCCCTCTCGTTCCCCTATGAGGATGTGCTTAAGAGAAGATGTGCAGAAAATCGAATGAATGGCTTGATTGAGGCAAGGGGGGAAGGATTGAGGGAGAAAGAGAGGGAGAGTGAGCGAAGTGGGAGACAGGCTTCCCTCATTTCCTCATAGTGGCACCTTGAATAATCTAACCCCCCCTTCCGCCGCTCCCTCTACATCTCTCCCCGTCTCTCTCGTTCTCTCCCTCTCTTTTAAGGAATATAGTCAACTGGGAGCATGCAAGCTGATTAATTGGCAATTAATGTTTAACGAGTTACAGCTGTGTTCAATTAACACTGGTAGTAGCACGTCTCTCTGGCGACACCCCCCCCCCCCCCCACACACACACACAGCACCCCCCGTACCACCCTCTCATCACACACACACATACACACACACACTCGCACCTAACAGCAGAGAGAGAGAAAGAAAGAGACAGAGAGAGACAGATAGAGAGAGAGAGTTAAGGAAACGTTTGACATCAGCAGATTGAGAGAAGGGTGTTTAGAGTGTGAAGACGAGAACATTTAGAATTATTAAAATGAATGGATAGTTGTAATTTCTATC